>NC_141628.1:7012110-7332110 GCF_047967505.1 Dipteris shenzhenensis | reverse complement strand
AGTGACTTTTTCTCTCCATCAGATAACTTGGTATGGGGCTGTTTATTAGGCTGTCCACGCCTTTGACCAGCTTTGAATTGGGCTTTTCCTCCCTTTTGAAACATTTGTTTGCCATAATTTTTATTTTCAGATTTGATGTCCTTATCCTGGTGTTTGGCAGCCCGTTTGTTTCTTCTTTCTTGCTGTCCATAAAGCCCAAATTGTTCTCCTGCATCCATGCATATGCTGTCCTTGCATTCTCAATTAATTGAGTCATAGAACCCACCTTGGTTTTGATGCAATAATCATGTAGCTCACTAGGCAATCCACAACAGTACCTCTCTATTTGCTCTTTCAAAGAAACATGCTTGTAAGAGCTCAATGGCAACAAAACATCCCAAAACCTCTGGGTGTAATCATCAAGATTCTTGCAAAGTTTGTATGACAAGTCATGCCAGTGTGAAAGTACTTCAACTTCAAAAGTTGGAGTAATCCAAGTAGAAGAGAACACTTGCTTAAATTCCAGCCAAGTAGCAGGTGCATCTCCATGAAGCATAAGGTTGGTGTACCACTTAAGTGCATTGCCTTTCAAAAATGTGGCAACCTTCCTCATCTTGGATGCTTCTGTAAACAAACCCCCAAGAAATGCAGCATCAAACTGTTGAAGGAATGTGAGGGCTTTGTACCTGTCCTGTACTCCATTATATGTCTCAAACTTGACATTAGAACGACCATCCTTAAATTCTTTATATACATTTGATATTGGCTGTCCCAAAGATAGCTGTATTTTTGCATCTTTTCCTTACACTAGTTAGAGCCATGCTTGGCTGAACATTAGGCATGGGAGCATATGCTGTGGCTTGCATGCCTGGTTGCATTCCCACGTTGTCATACATGGCTTGCTTTCTATGCCCAATTGGCGGTGAAATCAACATAGCATCAAAGATAGAATCTGTACCAAAATATTCAGGTTGCTGCCTCAAATATGGCTGAGGTGGTTGAGCCACATTTATGGACTGCACATTATTATTTTAAGGAGTAGAAGTACCCAAACCAAGGCCTTGTGCTGGCTGCTCATACTGTTGCACTGGCTGTACTTTTTGTACCTCTTTCTCAAGTGCTCTTTTGGGTGATTCCTCTCTCTTGGAAGTCACTTTCTGAGTCATTTTTGATGGCTGTTCCTCATGGGAAACTGATACATGAGTGTGCGGTCCGCCATGAGAAGCTGATGCATGTGTGTACTCACTCTTTCCGTGCTTGTGCTTTCTTGATTTCTTCTTCTTCTTGGCATTTGTTTGCACAATCTGAGCCAAATTTTGAGCCAGCTGAGTCAAAGCAGTCACTGCACTTGCAAGCTGTGCATTCAACATAGTAGCATCATGTGACTCACTGCTAGAACTAGTATCACCGTTGAGCTCAGTTATAGCTTCATGTGTGGCCTGCTCAAAAGGCATTTGTTGTGCTCCCTGCAGCTGTACACTAGCTGGATCATTAAGGCTTTCCTGCCTTGTTCTTTGAGGAGTTGCGGAGCTCTCTTGCTCATGGGTACTCACCATGTTTATGGTTGTAATATTCAGCTGTCAAAAAGTGCAGCAAAGATATTCTTCCACCAAACTACCGAGGCCCACCTCTTGAGAAAGAGTGTGGTATCCCGGCAATGGAACCAATGAAACCGGCCTCTAATCACTCAGAGGGCAGTGGAACTAAACCTTTAATCACTTCAGCACTTATTTACAGCTCACAAAGAATATATCACAACCATTAACCATTGCATGATTACCATTTGGAATTTACCCATTTGTTCACAAAAAAAACCACTGAAAAAGGGATGGAGGCTAGAATGCCCCTGCTCAACAAACATAGACAAGTGCACCTGATTGGCCCCAAACACCGTGGCGTCCCTTTCGGCATTTCTTTATATTTCACAGTGAAATGATTACAAGTTGCATCTGGGAGACCTTCCCTGCAACTGAGCATGCAGCCCCAATTCACTAAGCCTTCGCAAGGCTTTCAAACATAGAACACCATCACATAAGTGCACTTAACCCATAGGCTCAATCCAAAGGCATTCTCTTTTCCGAGTGCAATACCATTGGCTGTCCAGATGCAATCACACTGCACCCCATCTGCACTCTCTTTGAGTGGTTTCCAGATGGCATTCACGAAGCTTTTCTAAGCTCCAAAATAAAATCAGCAAAGTACCCAACCAAAGAATGACTCATGTAGCACTACCTGGGCACTTGTGAGCCAAGACGAGGCCAACCAATAGCTTATGGCAAAAAGAAATTGGAGTAGCAAAATCACAAGTCACCAAGCCCTGAAAACCCGAACCAAGTCCTTAATCCCCAACAGGACATAGTAGCCAATGCCCAATTGCATTCTCAGCCAAAGAGGAGTGCAAAGGCATGAAGAAAGAGCATTTACAAGAGCCGACCAGTAAGAATTCCACTGAAAAATGTGAAAAGAAGCACTTCTGTTGCGAAGAAATGGGAGTTCTTGGGCTCAAAAGAAGCGTGCTTTAGAGAGGAATGCATTGAGAAGGTTTTGGAGAAGTTTCATCGCTGGAAGGTCCTCCAAAACTGAGAAAAACCAGTCAACCAGTGCGTGGGACCACTCGAAATTCAATAGAAAGCTGTAGCTTTGCAAGAGGAGAGGCCCTGTGTCATGTGCACGGAGTGGTATCTGACGTGTACTAGTTACACAGTACTAGCTCAGGTTAGCCTGGGGAGGCTTAGAGCTAGGCAGGCTTGATTCTCGGGTTGAGTGGCAAGGGTACGAACTATTTATAGGTCTTCGCTATTTTTGGCGCCGGGGCCCGAGTCTATAAAAGAGGCCCAGGGGGGTCAGTTCTCAGTATGCAGTTGGGAGCAAGTCTCGTTCCCAGGTGCTAGGTCTGATCCTGGATTGTGTCGCGGACGCGCGCCTGCATCTTAGCGTAGCCCAAGGCCCAGTGGCAGATCTAGGGCTTCACAGCGCCACCTGGTGGTATGGGACACCAGGCTGGTTTGGATCTGATTGGGAGTTCGTGCCGGTAGCTCAGCCCGTGGCTCGGGGGGACATCTTCTGATTCGGGATCACATCCCGTAGATGTCACGGTTGGGTGGTGAGCAGCCTGCTCAGTTCTGATGTTGTGTGTGGTTATTTTGCAGATCAGGGGTTTCAGGAGTGTTGGGATGTGTCAGTTGGTATCAGAGCCAACTCCTGAGGTAGGAACTTCTGATGCGAGAAATTTGACGGATTTCTCTTCCAGGTATGCCCTAAAATTCGAGATTTCTTGCTGCGTTTTTTGCTGTCTACCTGGGGTAGAAGGGGTGAAGTAATATCTGGAAAAGGAAGAAGAAGAGGAGTGAAATAGAATCGAAAATTCTGAAGGCTACGGAGAGAAGTTTTGAGGGAGGAGAAGGAGAGCAGAAAAGAAGGAGAGAAGTGCAGGAAATAGACAGCCAGGGAGTAGGGGATGCGGAGCTTAGGAAGGGGCGTTGTAGGCGAGGCAGTGTGGCGGGACAGCCTGTGTATTAGGCTGTCCACAGCCAGCGCAACAGGCTGCGAACAGCCTGCGCCTAGGGCTGCGAGCAGCCTGCGCTGAAACAGGGTGCTTTTTTCGAAAAAGCACCCCTCCAAAGTTGGAGGGGCTCAGGTGCTTTTTTCGAAAAAGCACCCCTCCAAAGCTGGAGGGGCTTAGCCTTTTTTGGAAGCCTAGCTTCCAAATCAGGCAGCCCTGCACCCTATATAGGTGGGGGCTGGGTGCTAGGCAACCCACCAGCAGCCCCAAGATTCGAGAAGCTACCTCGAAATTTGAGCCAGCCTCGCCCTTCAGCCTGCGCCCTGCTCGAACAGCTTTCCTGCATCCGCCCTTGCACGCGATAGCCCTGCGCAACTCCCGAAGCTGCCGTACCAGCCCGTACAGCTCCAGCGACAGCCGTACAGCCTGTACGGACTGTCCTGCCTGTTTTTGTATCTACTGCTGTACCGAACAGCAGCTGCATCAGCACCAGCAGCCACCGTACGGCCTGCGTCAGCAGCCGTACAGGCCACGTCAGCAGTCCGCACAGCTCCTATTGCAGACTGCGCATCCGGTTAGCAGATTCGGGGAGGCACCAGGACTCGTGGTCTTCCAGATTTCAGCATCTCTTCTGTCAGATTTATCTGGGACGGTTTTCTTCTGCTCCATCTCCCTCCGTGCTTCGTTTCAGTCAGTTATTTCTCTCCGTTTGTAATCAAATCAGATTTCAGCCATGTTTGATGCTCTGAATCCCGAGTTCGCTATGGGAGAGCAGGACTTAGATTACACTCCAGTGGGAGAGGATGATCAGGGTCTCTATGACGACCTGATCACTAAGAAAGCCTTCAGTGAGTTCACGACTGCTCTGGATGGTAAATTTGAGCAGGTCAACGCTAATCAATCGGGGTTGACACAGCAACTCCAAGGGATACAAGCAACTTTGACTCTTCTGGCTAGCACGGTTCAGGCACTCACGCATGTGGATGCCATGGCCTCCGTGCTAGGCCCGAATATCACTCCGGATCCCTTTCCAGGTGACCAGAAATCAAGAACAAAGGAGGTGGTTGACACTTGGTTGCACAAATGGCAAGTACACTTCCAATTTCACCCCTATCCAGACGAGAAAAAGATTCAGCTAGCAGCAGGGTTTATGTCAGGTAAAGCCTTGCTTTAGTGGAAAGAACTTCAGCCTAAGCCTGATACTTGGACAGAATTTGAGGGTATCTTCAGGAAGGAGTTCCTGAAGAAGGAAGATGACTACGATATCGTCGGCAAGCTCAAGGCCCTCGATATGTCAAAATTAAATTTAACTTTTGAAGTTTATCTTCAAAGATTTAGGGATTTGCAAACCAGGGCCACTGAAATGGATCCTGTAACCTTGTTAGGTTTTTTCGTGGATGGTTTGCCAGACTCCTATAAGTTACAGATTAAGAATAACAAGTGCACAACATTGCAGGAGGCCATGACATATGCGCGCATATATGATGATACCATGGCCGGTACCAAGGCAACCACAGTTACCGAGACCAGCGGAAAGAACAAACGCAAGTTTTTTCAGCATGCGACTGGTATTGGGGAGACGAAGTCTACGGACAACGCCTCCACGAAAAGCTTAACTCCTGCGAAGAATGGTAAGGCCCGTTTCCTTCGCACTCTTAGGCTCAAGAAAGAAGGCCGATGTTTTTATTGCGAGGAGCGGGGCCACACGAAGAATGAGTGTCCTAAGCGGAAGAACCAGAAATTGGTGCTAGGACCCAAGCTCCAGGCAGGTCCACGTACCGCAGCCAAGGGAGCCAACCAGGTTACGATGACAGGTATTTCAGTAAATGTCATTACCTGCCCCCTTTCTTGTAATTGTACCTTTAATACTTCGTTGTTTGGTTCCCATGATCTTTTCCGAGTTTATGGAGAAGTTGGGGACCAACAGGTTCACATTCTCTTTGATCCGGGCAGCTCTCACAATTTTGTTAATTACAAATTTGTGCAGAAGATGGGGCTGTCCACAGTACCTAGCGACCACACCTACGAGGTGCAGCTTCCAGCCGGGAAGCAGTTTTGGGATCGCAAGGTTGAAGCGCTTCCCATCCGGATTCAAGACTACACGGGAGCTCTCACATGTTATGTTATGCATTTAGAGCATGTAGACTTGCTGATCGGGATAGAGTGGTTTAAAACCCACAATATTCAGATCGGATGGACGGAGCATACGCTTTCTTTTGTAGACAAGGACACCCAATTTTGTATTCAGTGTGATAAGATTCCCCCTTCTCAGGGGCCTATTGTATCTGCGATGCAGCTTCGGAATATATTGAACACTTCTCATTATGATGTCTATCAGTGTGTTTTGATTCCACTTTCTTCATTTATTGTTTCGGTAATTAACAAAAATGAATTAAGTGTGTTTGAATATCGGGAATTGAGAACGTTGTTAGATAATTTTAAGGACGTATTCCCAGCTCAACTGTCGGAAGGTTTACCTCCAGA
Source organism: Dipteris shenzhenensis (assembly GCF_047967505.1). Lineage (NCBI taxonomy): Eukaryota > Viridiplantae > Streptophyta > Polypodiopsida > Gleicheniales > Dipteridaceae > Dipteris > Dipteris shenzhenensis. Next base: position 7,326,145 of record NC_141628.1, on the reverse strand, counting down.
AAGGGCAGTAGATCATCGCATAGACTTAGTCCCAGGGGCTCAACCTATCAGTGTACCACCATATAGGATGAGCCAGGTAGAGGAGGATGAGTTAGCTATCCAGCTTCAGGATTACCTGAATATGGGCTATATCCGCCCAAGTAAATCTCCTTGGGGTGCACCTGTCCTCTTAAGAAAGAAGAAGGATTCTTCCTGGAGGATGTGTATAGATTATAAACGATTAAATAAAGTTACAATTAAGAACCGCTATCCTTTACCTCGTTCTGATGATTTGATAGACCGTTTGGCCGGAGCGAAGTATTTCACTAAGATTGATTTGCGTACGGGTTATCACCAAATCCGTATCTATGCTAAACACATAGATAGGACCGCATTCCGGACTAGGTATGGTCATTACGAGTTCCTCGTATTACCTTTTGGTTTGACCAATGCTCCTGCTACTTTTCAGCAGATGATGAACGATTTGTTCAGAGATTATATGGGCAAATTTGTTGTAGTGTTCTTAGATGACATCTTGGTATATAGTAAAACGCTTGAGGATCATATAGGACACCTCCGGGTTGTCTTACTTGTTCTAAGACAGCATAAGCTTTATGCCAAGATGAGTAAATGTGACTTCTTTATGAAGGAGATCATTTACTTAGGACACAAGATTTCTTCTGAAGGTATTAGCATTGATCTGGATCGTATCCAGAAGGTTTTAGAATGGCCTATCCCTCAGACTGTGAAACAACTTCGCTCTTTCCTAGGATTTACGGTATTTCTTCGGAAGTCAGTCCGTGATTATTCACAAATCACGGTACCCTTGACCAACATATTGAAAGGTCGTGGACGCAGGTCTACTCAGCCGATCCCTTGGAATGATGCAATGAACAAGGCTTTTGAAATCTTGAAGTTATCTATCAAGGAAGCACCCGTTCTTGCATTACCCGATCCTACCCGGCCTTATGTTTTAGAGGCCGATGCGAGTGATTATGCGATTGGGGTAGCTCTATTCCAAGAGGGCAGACCTGTAGCTTTTGAGAGTAAGAAGCTAGACGACACTCAGTATCGTTGGCCCACACTTGAGAAGGAACTTTATGCAATAGTGTATGCTCTCAAGGTTTGGATACACTACTTGTATGGTTCAAAGTTCCTTGTATTGACTGATCACCAGTCAATTAAGTATGTGTGTGATGGATCAGACTTGAGAGGAAGGAAAGCTAGATGGGCAGAGTTAATGCAGGATTTTGATTTCGAAATACGTTATCGTAAGGGTTCGTTGAATAGTGTGGCGGATGCCTTAAGTCGAGTTAAGTTTGTAAATGCTTTGTCATTTACGGAAATATCCTCAGACCTATTTCAATCCTTGAGAGGGCTATACGCAACTGATAGTCATTTCAGTTCTTATTGGCAGAGAGTCCAGGATGGGAATTCCATGCTTGACCAGGACTCAGGGATTGTGCCACCTAGGATACAGGTGGCGGGAGGTCAGTGGATGATTAGGAACGGCTTGCTGTTCCGGAATGAAAAGATTTGTGTGCCTGATGTTCTGGACCTAAAATCCAAGATTCTCTGGGAGTGTCATGATGCTCCTAGTGCGGGACATCCAGGTATACATAGGACTCTATCTCTTGTGAAGCATACCTTTTATTGGCCTAAGATGCATGCATTTGTAGAGAACTATGTGGTAGGTTGCCGAGTTTGTCAGGTTACTAAGGCTGAACGCCTTAGAAGCACGGGCTTATTACATCCATTACAGATTCCAGGTAATAAATGGGAGAGTATTTCCATGGATTTTATTACTGGTTTACCTCAAACGCGCAAGGGTCATGACTCTATTTGGGTCATAGTCGACCGTTTGACAAAAATGGCTAGATTCTTACCTACAAGAACAACTATTTCAGCTGTTCAGTTGGCTCATGAGTTTGTGGACCACTTGTTCAAGCTGTATGGTTTGCCATCTGACATAGTCAGTGACAGGGACTCAAAGTTTACAAGCCACTTCTGGACACTTGTATTTGAGAAGTTGGAAACTACTCTAAGTATGAGTTCCTCAGATCATGCACAATCTGATGGCAGTACAGAAAAGGTCAACCAGTTGGTTGAAGACATGCTTCGGGCATATGTATCTAAGAGACAGTCTTCATGGGAAGATTATCTACCCATGATTGAATTTGTTTACAACAGTGCAAAGCATTCTAGTACAGGTTATAGTCCTTTTATGCTTATGTACGGGTTTCAACCTAAGTCACCAGTTATGGTTGGATTAAAAGGGATTCAAAATGATGCTGCTAAGAACTTCTTGCAAGACATGCAGGAAATGTTGCAGTTTGCCAAGAAGTCTATTAGAAGTGCCCAAGATCGGGACAGATTTTATGCTAATAGACATCGTTCACCTAGAGAGTTCTCTGAAGGAACGATGGTATATTTGAGAATTCCTAAGGAATCCAAGAGCCTAAGTACTGGTTTGGTTCCGAAATTATCCCCCAGATACTGTGGCCCATTCAAGGTCATTAAAAGAATTGGACCAGTTGCATATCGACTAGAATTGCCTCCTGATGTTAAAGTACATCCAGTCTTTCATGTCAGTAGACTGAAAGAAGTATTGGGTGCAGATGATCAAATTGTTTCTCCTCATGAGATTATAGAAGTTACAGATTTAACTTTTATTCCTCACGAACCTGAATCTATTCTTGAATTCCGTGAAAGACAGATTCGAAATCGTACTATCACGGAATACAAGATTAAGTGGAAGGATCGTGTTGAGGAGGATGCAACATGGGAGACATTACAAAACCTCCAAAGAACATTTCCCGATTTCTTAGCGAACTCAGGAGTGAGTTCTTAGAGGAGGGGGAGTATGTCATGTGCACGGAGTGGTATCTGACGTGTACTAGTTACACAGAACTAGCTCAAGTTAGCCTGGGGAGGCTTAGAGCTAGGCAGGCTTGATTCTCGGGTTGAGTGGCAAGGGTACGAACTATTTATAGGTCTTCGCTATTTTTGGCGCCGGGGCCCGAGTCTATAAAAGAGGCCCAGGGGGTTCAGTTCTCAGTATGCAGTTGGGAGCAAGTCTCGTTCCCAGGTGCTAGGTCTGATCCTGGATTGTGTCGCGGACGCGCGCCTGCATCTTAGCGTAGCCCAAGGCCCAGTGGCAGATCCAGGGCTTCACAGCGCCACCTGGTGGTATGGGACACCAGGCTGGTTTGGATCTGATTGGGAGTTCGTGCCGGTAGCTCAGCGCGTGGCTCGGGGGGACATCTTTTGATTCGGGATCACATCCCGTAGATGTCACGGTTGGGTGGTGAGCAGCCTGCTCAGTTCTGATGTTGTGTGTGGTTATTTTGCAGATCAGGGGTTTCAGGAGTGCTGGGATGTGTCACCCAGGAGGCGGTAGAAGCAAAAAGGTCCAAAAAAAGCCACTTTTGCAAATTCGACCAGCAAAAGAAGTGCTCAGCTCTGCCCGTTCTACCAAACGCACAGAGGGAAAAGCATATCACTACGAAGGGGAGGCAAAGGGGAAGCCATCGGCCAAACGGAAGTCGAGGAATCCAAATGGGTGAGGAGTTATGAAGAAAAATGGAATTCAGCTGAAGGAGGTTGAAAAACGAGTGCAAAATCTCAACAAAGGGAGAAGATGAGAGAGAAACCACACATGTGAAGTTTAGAGGCCCAGGAGGTCCAGGAATGGCAAAGGAGCATGTAGGAGGCACTAGAGGCACTTGGAACTCCAGGGGGGCCACTGAAGGTACATGGCCCTCTAGGGGGCCCATTAAAAATGCCACATTATCATTTTCCAACAACCACTCTTTTAATTCCTTGAAATGCCTTTGGGCCTAGGGATTAATTACGCTTATGTGCTAGGCACCATGCCGCGTTTAATTACACATTATTAAGCCCATGCTTGGACTTTTAAAACCAAAGTTGTCACGGTCTTGTAGTACATTAAAGTACTTAGAATTTCACGCCCCCGTGACAGAATGCATCAATCTTGGCATATGCTAGGAATGCATCAATCTTGGCATACCATGCACGTGGGGCTTGTTTTAAACCTTTGTTCAGCTTGCAAATCTGAAGTGTATTGCCAGAAAGTTCAAATCCAGGAGGTTGTTTGACATAATCCTCCTTCTATAAGTGCATTAAGGAAAGCTGTTTTTATGTCCAATTGATGGCATTCCAAACAAAATTTGCAGCCATGGCAATAATTGACCTTATGGTGGTCATCCGGGATGTAGGAGTAAAAGTGTAACCTCTCGCTTATAAACAACTGCAAAAACACTCTCATAAGCGCTCTCTCTCTCCCTCTCTCTACAGACAGCTAGGGCCCAGGACAACATGTCGGGCTGGACCCCCCCCAAGGTATTTTATTTCTTGAGAGAAAGTGAATACAGAGTTCAGCGTAGAGCTGCTCATACATAATTCCAAAACGTGAATCCATATTACATGAGCTCTTAGGCTCCTCTTCTTGGCAACAAGCCACTTGTCAATTTTTACATTACTTTCCTAATTACATGCCACTAAGGGCAACTCTAGAGTCTTCGAAGCACTTGGTCATGCGAACCGCCTCCTAGACTCTTGTTAGGCTTCATTGTGCTTAGGAAAATCACTCTTTTTAGTAGCTGCAACAATTAATTAAAGCGCACCACCATGGTACCCATTAATTGTTAGCGCTTTGCATGCAAATAACACATTGTGGACTAATTCTAGTCATGATGGGTGTCCCCACTAAAACATGTGCACACATAACAAATATAAAAATATATATTTATTCTCTGGTTGATTGGAGTGAACACTCTTAGATATAATTAAGAGGCTTTAACCAAGGGTCGAGGCGCCTTAATTATAGTCAAGTCTCTCCAACTGAAGTTGGCACATCTTGGTTAACCGTAGTTAACCCTCTTGGTATAAACCAAGTCTTTATGGCCGAGATTAGGCTTACTTGACGGAAGTCAAGTACCTTTGACCGTAGTCAATTCTTTGACCAATAGAAAAACTCTTTTGACCATAATTAACCCAGATGGAAAACTCTTTAATTATGATTAAATAAATGGTCAACTGTACTTTGACTTAGGATATTTATATTGTGGTGACAAAAGTCTCCTCATAATCTATGCCCTTCTTTTGTGCATAGCCTTTAGCAACCAGCCTTGCCTTGTACCTGTTAATGGACCCATTGGGCTTCCTTTTCACTTTGAAAACCCACTTGGTACCAATGGCATGCTTACCTAGCGGCAAATCCACAACATCCTAAGTCTGATTTTTCTCAATGTACTGCAATTCATTGTGCATGGCATGCATCCAATGCACATTATCCTTTGCTTCTTCAAAAGAGTCAGATTCTTCTTCATCAAGAATAGTACCTGCATAAGCTGTGTCAACTGAAAGGTGCCCCCCTGCGTGCCTTACTGCACTATGAGTCCTGCCATGCAATGGTGCCTCAAGTCTTCTTGAATCTCTTGCCTGACAACTTCATCCACACCCTTTGGAGGTACAAAATCAGCCTGTGGCTGAATCGGGTGTTGCTTTAAATTCTGATTTTCAGCATGAACCTCAGCTAGGGAACAAAATGCTATAGGAAGCATCCCCTCAAAAACATCATGTGAAGTAGTAATTTCAGCATGTGTATGTGCTGTACTCTCTGAAAATATAACATTTCTACTCACAAAAATCTTACGTGAAGAAGGATTGTAGAGACAAGAGCCTTTGCTTTGTGCACTATACCCAACAAAAATGCATTTAAGTGCTTTATCTGACAACTTATGTCAAAACTCCACAGGCACATGGGCATATGCAACACAACTAAAGACTTTGAAGTGATCCACTGAAGGCTTTCTCCCATGCCATGCCTCGTAGGGAGTGATTGTCTTCAAAGCCTTTGTGGGAGCTCGATTCAAAACATAATTTGCACACATGAGGCCTTCGAGCCAAAACTTGTGAGGCAACTTTTTGCTGGTAAGCATGCATCTATCCATCTCCATAAGAGTGCGATTCTTGCGCTCAGCTTTGCCATTTTGCTGAGGTGTAAGCCTCATTGTAAGCTGATGCGTGATGCCTTTCTTCTTCAAAATGCCTTAAACTCATGAGACATATACTCCCCCCCTCTATTTGTGCGAAGTGTCTGTACCTTGAGTCCTGTCTCATTCTCAACTGTAGCCACAAAGTGTTTGAAATGCATAAATGCTCTTGATTTTGCCTTAAGACCATAGACCCAAGTATAATTAGTGAAGTCATCTATGAATGTAACATAATAGAGATAACCACCAAAAGCAAGTGTCCTCATGGGACCGTAGACATCACTGTGTATGAGCTGTATTTTTCGAGTAGTTCTTACTGCACCATCCTTCTTAAAAGGAAATCTATGCATCTTGCCAAGGATGCAACCCTCACATGCATGAGGAGGAGGTGTTCCATCACGGAAACCAACGGTCCCTGAGGCACATCTTTCTCACCTCGTAAGACATAAAGCACATCATTCATCTTGAATTGATATACGTGCTTTTCCAATCAATGGTTGGATTCTTCCTAGAATGCCACGCCTTACCCAGGGCTATATCTGCATGAGCAAGCTTAGTCATTTCAAAATCAATCTTCTCAGCATAGTCCTGAATACGAAGCTCCAACTGGGTAACCCTTTGGTCCCATACTTAAGTTGAACTTCCATCTGTCATCCTGACTGTATACGCATAGTCAGATGGGCTAGTCTTTAACTTCAGCCTCTCTTCACGAGCTTGGAGTTAATCACATTGTGCGTTGACGCTAAGTCAAACAACACAATGACATCATGATTGACCACTTGCCCTTTCATCTTAATTAACTCCGTATCATTAAACGCTGTATACCCCGTTGCTGCGGGCTTGGATAGGATGTTATCAGGTGCACTCGTTACTAGCTTAGCAACAGACACACATAACAAGCAAGGTACTGACCTCTGAGAAGATCCCGCTAGCTGAATCTGCATCTGTTCCACTCTGGGACTTCCCTCCATTTCCACGTCGCATTCTGAGACTACCATCTCAACCATTCGACGATCCTTATTTCGTGGACAATCTTTCCACTGATGAGGCTGAAGGGAACCAAAACACAAGCCTTCTCTCCTCGCTTTTTCTCTTTGCTCTAGGTTTAAGGGAGACTTTGACCAAGCCCGGGCTACCATTGGCGTTACTTTCCTCTTCACTCCAATGGTGGTACTTGATTTAGGAGTTTCATCAGTGTATTATGCCACTGACAAATTTCTCTAACAAAGGTTTCTATACTGATCCCGAGCTCGGGATGCTTCGTCAGGAGGTAAGAAGTGTTTCCTAAATTCCCTCCAGGTAGTGGATGCAATACCATCTTTCTGTTGTTTAATCCACCACCAATCCGCTGCCTCACTAAACATGTGGGTGGCCTCGCGGATTTTCTTGATATCATTTCTGATTTCACAAATGGCGAACGCCTCATTCCATTTGTGTAAACCTCGATATTGTGGGCCATGGTTAATTCTAAAAAGAATAGGCAAGGTAGCCTATAAATTAGAATTACCACCGGGGTGTAAGGTGCACCCAGTGTTTCATGTTTCTCGTTTAAAGAAAATTTTGCATACTAATGACTCACTAATCGAAGGTGTGGTTTTATTTAAGGAGATAGAGGATAATGCAAGACACAAGCCAACAAGAATCCTGGACTGAGGAACAATGCAAGTGCGCAATCGGAAGATACCCACGGTGTTGGTTGCATGGCATGGTCTGCCTCTATCGGAAGCTACCTGGGAATCTGTATACCAGTTACGGAGAGCATTCCCAGATTTCATCATCGAGGACGCTGATGTTTGAAGAGGGAAGGAATGTTACGCTCTAGCTGAGGTGGCATGACCTCAGAAGAATCAGTTGACATTTCCCTTAAGGATCTACGTTTGTAATATATTTGTTTGCGCTTCATGTAAACGATCGGGAGGGAATTAATGTCAAGGTCCTAGGTGAGGGTTGATAGCACCAGACTAGGTGGATTTAAGGCTAAGGGCCTAATGCAAGAAATGTGCCTAGGGGCAAAGGATTTCAAAGTATCCCAAGAGAGGGGTAAAAAAAGATGCATTAGGAAAGGCCCTATGATGATGGCACGTGGCATCTAGATCCATCTAGGGAGATGGGGCTTGTTGGAGTTAGTGAGAGAATGAGAAGGGACCTTCACGTATGTTTCAGATTTTGATTTTCTTTGTGTGTACTCTCACGCTCCAGCAAGGTTGGCTGGGTGGAAAGTTATGGTGCTAGCTCCCGTGATTATCAGTAGTTAGTTGAGAGTCTGTAACAGACATCTGTACTATTATTTGGGCATTCAGTTTGCTCATCTTGAGGGGGGTATTATGATGTCACAGTCCAAGTATATTGGATAGCTTCTTGATTGTTTTCAGTTTGAGGATTGCAAGCTAATCTCTACTCTAGTGGACCCTGGCTTCAAATTTTCAGCTCAAACCATGTGATATCACTCTTTACCAGCAGGCTGTTGGATGTCTCATTTACTTGTGCCACACCAGTCCTGACTTACAGTATACAGTATCCCAGCTCAGCAGGTTCATGCACATGCCTAGTTCAGAGCATTGGCAGGCAGTGAAGAGAGTCTTCATATATCTCAGAGGCACTCAGGATTTAGCCCTCTTCTATGGTGATTAGGGTTTACTTACCATGCATGCTTACACAGATAGTGATTGGGCAACTGTTTTTTGCTCACATACTGGCAAATGTTTTTTGCTCACATACTGGTAACTGTTTTTTGCTCACATACTGACAACTATTTTTTGCTTGGCAGCTCATGTTTCTCTTGGCTCAGCAAGAAGTAACCAACAGTTGCCACATCCAGCTGTCAGGCTGAGTACAGGATAGCCTTCACCGCTACAGTAGAGTGTCTTGGTATCCGCCAGACATCCTCCATTATGGTCTACACTGACAGCTAGAGTGCTTTGGTTATTGCACGTAATCTAGTGTTTCATGTGCGTACCAAGCACATTGAGGTTCACTATCGTTATGTTCGAGAGCGGTCGTCAGCAGAAGACAGAGAGTTGTCCTACCTTCCCACAGAGGACAACATAGCAGATCTGTTTACAAAGGCAGTTCCTTGTCCCAAGTTTGAAGTCTTTCGACAAGCTGTACACTTGGTTCCCTTTGTTACATGATCGGGCTACCTTGTACATTCATAGGTGGCTATATTTCCTGGGATGAACATGTGCCACCATGACCAGAAAATACGAGGTATTCTGAGATGTCTCCAGAATACTTCAGCACATACCATGGAGGGGGGTTTGTAGGCCATCATCTCGTGGTCATATTGATGCCCTTTGGGCCCTGGTATGTGCCATGTGGTTTTATTTATTGGCACTTAGGTCACCTAGTACTTTTAGTGTCTTATGACACATAGTACTAGTGGTACCACTAGGACACTGTCCTAGGGTTTTTCTTTATTTTGTACTTTGTACTTAGCGTGATTTGTGACTTATAGTGCCTGGGTGAGTCTGATGTCTCTAACTATCTCCATCTCCTTGAGTCTTGCTGGTCTGTGCTATCTAGCTGGAAAAACTCGGTGATCATGCTTTGGGTCGAGTCTGGATTTGTGTCATGATCTCCTCTACGTGCCCTGAGCAACCTCTCCTTGTGTTGTGCGGCCTCATAAATGAAGGCTGCAAAGCATCTGTGGTCTAGATGAGATAGGAAATTGTGTAGGGAGCCAAAGCCATCTGTGAAAAGGCAGTGGTATCAATCTGTGATCTCGTAGTATATTGGGTATCTGAAGGCAAAATGCTCCTCTGACTCGATCTCTTGGGAGTCGCACATGGTAAAAATGCGGCCCTCTCTTGGTATGCCCTCCGCTCGACCACTTTTTATACGGAGGCGATCCGGAATTACACGATCAAAATCCTTATGGAGTGGGGGAGGTGGATTTGTGTGTATCTTGGTGGGTTGATGAAGCCCTCCTCTGAGATCCGTGGGCAGTGGTCTCTGTAGGCCATCTCCTGGTGGTTCTAGTGATGCCCTATAGGCCATGGTATGTGCCTTGTAGGCATAAATATAGGCACTTGTAGTGTTAGTGCCTTTTAGGCCACATAGGACACTTAGTCCTTTGTGACCGTTGTACCTGCTTCCGTATTGTCGCAAGCCTGGACATGACATTTCAGAATGCAGGAAGCGCATTGCTTCGCAGAAAAAGAAAGCAGGATTGACAGTTAATGCCTCACATGCTATTGAATCCCATGAGCCAGCAGATGCTTCACATGCACATGCTCTTCAGGATGATTGGGCATGGGCTGTCCATTGCTCATTTGATCCCTCCAAAGCTGAGACACTCTTTACTGCTAATGACGCTTAGTCTTGGTATTTTGATAGTGGTGCTTCCAAGCATGTCACATCTTGCAGAGAGTTGTTTCATTCTTTAGTAGATGCATCTCGAGGGGGGACTGCCACGTGTGCTAATAATGCTTCATATGCTGTAAAAGGAATTGCAGATGTGCAGCTCACATCCATTTCAAGCCATCCTGTCACTCTGACAAATGTTCTTTTTGTGCCTGGAATTGAAGTCAACCTGATCTGAATTTCCGCAATTTTTAGGTTTCAGAGTGATTTTTGATGGCTATAGATGCCTAGTTTATGATCTTCGTGATAACAATGCCATAGTTCTCACTGGCACGGTGCAAAAGGGGCTTTATCACCTTGATCATCACTCAGCTGCACTTTCTATTGAAGCATTTGCTATTTCAGATTCACAGCTTGCTGAAAGTCATCTTTGGCATGAGAGAATGGGTCATCTCAATTATAGAGCTCTTGCAAAGCTACATTCATAGTAGATGGCAAATGATGCACCTCAAACTCACACAGTTTCCAAACATGTGTGTGAGGGTTGTCTTTTGGGTAAGATGCATCGGTTTCCTTTTCAAAAGAATTGTCCAAAACTCTCACAAAGGAAATTGCAGCTAGTGCACAGGGATGTCTATGGCCCAACGAGGACAAATACCATTGGAGGGTACAAATATTTCATGATGACTCTCATTGATGATTTCACAAGATATTGCTGGGTATATCCTTTAAAAGCCAAATCTGAAGTTTTCTTATGCTTTCAGAGGTGGCTGAATATGGTTGAGAATGAATCAAGATGCAAGCTTGTCACCCTCAACACAGATAGGGGGGAAGAGTATATGTCAAAGGAGTTTGATGCATTTCTGTCTTCACGGGGCATTATTCACTCATGCACTACTCCTTACACTCCTCAGCAGAATCTTGTTTCTGAAGGAAAAACAGGCCCACAATGGAGATGGCCAAATGCATGCTTAAGGCCAAGTCTTTGCCCAATAAATTTTGGCTTGATGCAGTGATGTGTGCCAACTATGTGCTGAATAGATTACCTACACGGGCATTGAAGACTGTTACACCTTATGAAGCATGGAAAGGCAGGAAGCCTTCACTTTCACACATGAGAGTTTTTGGGTCTCTTGCATATGTTCATGTACCATTTCAGCTGAGACATAAGCTTGATGACAAGGCTATCAAATGCATATTTATTGGTTACAGCCAAGAGAGCAGAGGGTATTGGTTATACCAACCAAATACTGGGAAGATTATTGTCAGTAGAGATGTAATCTATGCTGAACATTCAGCTTCTCCTCTTGTGGATTGCAAAGCTAAGCCAGATGCTGACATGTTTGATGCCTTTGAATCTTGGTTACCTCTGCCATCCTCAGAAGAGGACATTGACCAGCAACATGAGCCTCCTGCAGGCCCTCCACCAAGCAATAATCAGCCACTACCTCATGCTGATTTGCAGGTTTCTCTTCCGGCCCAAAATGATCCCACTATTCATGATGCAGTCATTGAAGAAAGAGCTGTCAATAGACAGCAAAGGGAAGTTCCCAGATGGCTTCTTGATACATTGAGGGACAGCAAACAAGATCAGCCTTTTGCTGCCTGAACAAGATCAGGGAATAGAGAGATGCATGGTCACTTTCTTGAGTTTGCACTCCTTGCTACAGCATGCAATGAAGAGCCTTTGTGCCATAAAGATGCTTTTGACAGCAAAGAGTGGATGGATGCAATGAGAGCTGAGTTACAATCCATTGCCAAAAATGACACATGGGAATTGGTAGATCTTCTTCCCGGCAAGCATGCCATTGGTACCTGGTGGGTCTACAAATTCAAAAGGAAAACTGATGGTAGTATAGATCGACACAAAGCCCGTCTTGTTGCAAAAGGGTATGCCCAACACCAAGGCATTGACTTTGAAGAGACATTTGCTTCCACATCCACGATTACTACCATTAGATGTGTCATTGCCATTGCTGCCCATCATCATTGGCAAGTGCACCAACTTGAGATCATGATTGCTTTTCTTCATGGGGATCTGCAGGAAGAAGTCTATGTCACACAACCTCCTAGCTTTGAGGTTGTTAATTATGAAAATAAGGTATGCCGGCTTAGAAAAGCCCTTTATGATTTGAAGCAGGCACCCAGGGCATGGTATGCCAAAATTCATGCACACTTACTATCCCTTGGTTTTCAGAATAGTCCCACTAAACCCACTCTTATGTTTGTGGGAGTGGATCTGATTTTTTAGTGCTGATTTTATATGAGTATCTGGACCCGTGATGAGCATATCATCCACAGCAAATTGCAGCTTTCAAGGCTGATTTGCAGCAGATTTTTGACATGTCAGACATGGGACAGCTCCATTATTATTTGGGCATTCAGTTTGCTCATGTTGAGGGGGGTATCATGATGTCTTAGTCCAAGTATATTGGACAGCTCCTTGATCGTTTTCAGTTTGAGGATTGCAAGCCAATCTCTACTCCAGTGGACCCTGGCTTCAAATTCTCAGCTCATGATGGGAGCCCACCATGTGATATCACTCTTTATCGGCAGGCTGTTGGATGCCTTATTTATTTACGTCACACCAGAGCTGATTTGCAGTATGCAGTTTCTCAGCTCAGTAGATTCATGCACATGCCCAGTTCACAGCATTGGCAGGCAATGAAGAGAGTCTTCAGATATCTCAGAGGCACTTAGGATTTAGCCCTCTTCTATGTTGATCAGGGTTCACTTACCATGCATGCTTACATGGATAGTGACTGGGCAGGATGTTCCGACACCAGAGTGTCACATACCGGCTATTGTTTTTTGCTTGGCAATTCATGTATCTCTTGGCTTAGCAAGAAGCAACCAACTGTTGCCACATCTAGCTGTGAGGTTGAGTACAGGGCAGCTTTCACCGCTACAGTAGAGTGTGTTTGGCTTTGATAGTTACTTATAGATCTTGCTATTTGCTAGACATCCTCCACTATTGTCTACACTGACAGCTAGAGTGCTTTGGCCATTGCGCGTAACCTAGTGTTTCATGCGTGTACCAAGCATATTGAAGTTCACTATCATTATGTTCGGGAGCGGTTGTCAGCAGGAGACATAGAGTTGTCCTATCTTCCCACAGAGGACAACATAGCAGATATGTTTACAAAGGCACTTCCTCGTCCCAAGTTCGAAGTCTTCCGACAGGCTTTACACTTGGTTTCCTTTGTTACATGATCTGACATCCCTTGTACATTCATAGGTGGCTATATCCTTTTGGATGAACATGTGCCACCATGACAAAAAAATACGAGGTATTCTAAGACGTTTCCAGAGTACTTCAGTCCATCCCATGGAGGGGGGTTTGTAGGCCATCTCCTGGTGGTTCTAGTGATGCCCTTTAGGTCATGGTATGTGCCTTGTAGGTATAAATATAGGCACTTGTAGTGTTAGTGCCTTTTAGGCCACATAGGACACTTAGCTCTTTGTGACACCTAGGACACTTAGTCCTAGGTCTAGGTACAAGTACTTTTGTACTCTTTCATTTTATCATCTATCCTAGTTGACGTGATGGGAGACTCTATCGACTCTTTGCAACTTGCACTCTCTCTTTCTATTCATCGATCCTACAGTCTCTGTAGAAGCTGAGCTTCACGGGGAGGTCACAGGGTGCCAACCAAGTCTTGGATCTGTGTAACTATAGGAGACCCTCTTGGATCACGTGGTTGACCTCGTGTATGTGAGCGGAATAGACGGGGCCTCCACAATATTGTGGGATGGGGGTAGCTTGTCAATATTGATCCCAAGCCTCTCAAACCATTTGCAAGTATCGGCATACCAATAGCTTTGGTTCCCCTCTGCTACTAGTGTTATGGGGGAATGTAAATCCATCAAAGGAAGCCTGTGTCGTCCTGTGGTGCAAGATCCATACTGCCGAATGCGGAAGAATATGTGATAACTTGGAATGCTACATCGAGCTGTAGTGGGGATGTCCTTAACCCATCCATAACTATTTGATGTGGAACATAAGGCTTACTACCGATCATCAGTAAAAGCATGAGAACTTCAAGCCCACCCCGTCTTTGATAGATTAGGCCCCCAAGACGGACTGCCATATATACCTGCGGGTTTTTTCGAGAATCGAAAAGGAGAGAGTCATATTAACGTTTTAGAAGGCCTTGCGGATCTATGAGACAAAATTGCAATCAATAAAATGAAGCAAAGGGCTCGCTAAGGCCCTTGTTGGGTACTAAGCTAAGCTAATAATCTCAAACTAATCTCAAAACCTCAACAGACTCAAGTAGAGAGAAAGAACGAAAGAAGTCTATTAAAAGTCTTTGGAAGACAAAAAAGGGTCTATCAGACGGAAAGAAACTGATACAATGAACTAATGGGTGGAGCTATAGCTGATCTCATGTCATTAGGCTGATGAAATGGATTACTTAAAAGGATTTGAATGTTTGCTCAGGATGCCTAGGCTCAAGGATTGCTCAACATATGGAGCCTTTGGCCACGAGATGAAGCAGCTAGCTCCCCCCTTTAATTTGTGTCGGTCAAATGCTAGTATTTATGCAACTGTTTCAGTTGTGAACTTATCCCATTTGGAGCTATGGTATCTTATTGTACTAGGACTATTGTAGGACCCTAGCCTAAAAACCAAGCCCAAGGCCTTAGATATGTCTATGAGATGCACTTCCCTTAAAGAAACATCTCTTGGTCGTAGGGTAGGTTGGGCTTGGGCTTGAGAGTCGACCTAATGTGAAGACTTGTTGACATAGGGATGCTTGACTAGAGATGGTCTAGATGTTGGAATATGGAAGGTCACCTCCCATTTGTAGACCCCCCATATGAGGAGAGCAGGGGGGGGGGGGGGGGTGAACCTAGGGTTTGAGAGAGTGCCACATGGGCAGAATGTTAGAATTATTGTTATAATTCAGCAGTGACCAATGTAATGTAATAAGTAGGTTAGGGGCACTTTTCCCTCATTATAGAGGTTTTTTTTCCTAACCACAGTTAGTTCACTAACTACGGTTAGTGAAGGATAAGGTTTTGTCACTTAGGCAAAACCTATCCCACTCTTCAGTTGTAACATTCTTCTATTGCAACTATTGCTTTCAGCTCTCACTCTCCTACTCTCTTGCTCTCCTGCTCACACACTTTGCTTTGCTTCCTTGCTCGAAAGCTCCCTGCTCCAAGCTCAACAGTTCGCTGCCCGTCCCTACAAGGATAGTCGTCCGTACAGTCCTCTGTACAATCTGTATGGAATCAGCTCCTGCACTGCCGTACCCAGCTCCTGCACCGTGCAACTTCCGTCCGGATAGCCGTACAAGCTCACGGAGCTCTCGTTGTCCGTACAGATGCGTCTGCTCCCGTACATTCCGTACGGCATCCGTACCATCGAACAGCCCACCAACATTCCATACCGTCGCGCCAGCCCGTACTACTCGTCATCAGTACTCGTACGGATTGTTTCGTACTATAGTACCTTCATCGTACAGCCGTACCTTCGTCGCCGTACATCTGTCGTACTTGTTTCGTACAACCGTCATACATGCGTCGACTGTTCCGTACACAGCCCGTACAAAAATCCGCACACGAATCCGTACAGTTCGTACATTGTACGAATTTCATACTGTCAGTTCCGTATTGTCAGTTCCGTACAATCTGAAGAGGCTGTACTTTCTGCAGATTTTTTCTTTGCAGGTGGACTCTGGAAGGTGTTTCGTGATAGGCATTTGCGCAGAGAGCCATTGTTTGGCTAATTTCTTTTAGAAAATTGGGACTTTTGCAATTACACTGCAATTTTGCAGTGAAATTTGGGGATTTTGCAGGCAGAGAGCAATTTGTGCAACATTTGGGGCTTTTAGACCATTTGCCTCTTTCTGGTTGCAATTTCAAGCCACAAATTGGGGCTTTTGTGTTGGGAGAGCAATTTTGCAGGTTTCAGTTCACACTGCCTTTCTGTAAGTGTTTTGAAGCACTTTTGGCAGGTTTTGGGAGAGTTTGGATGCTCTGGCAGATTTGTGACAGAGACATTACAGGGTTTTGAGTTGCATTTTCAGCCAGTGTTTGGCTGTATTTTTTTGGGAATTGTGCACTCCATCCCAGCAAGGGAATTCAGATTTGCATTTGCTGTATTTTCTTTCTCAGACATGGCCCAGCAAAATCAGAATGATTTCTAGTTCAGTGGTCTCTGACAAGAGGTTAAGCTAGATGGTACCAACTACTCCCTCTGGAGCTTTATGGTACGCAACATTCTGATTTTCCGTAATTTGTGGGACTATGTAAATGGGGATGAGATCCGGCCAGCAAATGTGGCACCTAATACCCCTCCCCAGCAAGGAGGAGGCAGAGGTCGTGCACAGGGTACAGCTGCAGGACAAGTTGTTGGTGCAGCTATACCTACCACTCCAGAGCAAAAGAGATGGGATTCACGTGATGCTTTAGCTTTGTCGTGTATTTCTCTTTCAGTGAAAAGATTCATCATTCCGCATATGCGGTCGTGTAAGACCTCAAAGGCAGCATGGGATATTTTGGAGACGCATATCCGGTCGTGTAAGACCTCAAAGGCAGCATGGGATATTTTGGAGAGCATGTATGCAGCTTGGAATGATGCCAAGGTGTCTTTTTTGAAAAGAGAATTGTCTCATACACATATGGAAGAGGGTGACTCCATGTTAGTGCACCTCACAAAGCTACAGGATTTACGAGAGCAATTGCTGAATATTGATGAGATCATTCTAGATAGAGAGATGATTACCACTACTCTGAATTCTCTTCGTGAGTCTTATCTGAGCTTTCATACCTCGCTGAATTTGTCATTGAGGGGGGATACAAATCCTCTCAATTTTCACGAGTTGATAGGACTTCTGTTGCAGGAAGAGCAGACCAGGAAAAACATGGCTTCACGAGCAGGTGAACATGCCATGCTTTCAAAATTCAAGCCTAAAGGAAAGGGACAAGCGAAGACATCAGCAAATCAGCCTTCCAGTGGTTCAGGACAGCCTTCTCAAAAGGCCAAGGGTGATGCAGGTAAGCCCAAGAAGAAGGGTATATGTCATTACTGCAAAAAGCTAGGTCACTACATTGGAGAATGCAAGAAGAGGCTTGCAAAAGAAAAAGAAAAACAGCTCCGGTATGGCCGTTTCAGATTCAGCTCCTCATGCATCTGACAATGAGCAAGCTACAGCCAACTTTGTGGAGCACGACTATGCCTTCTTGTCTTGCATTTCAGACTCTCAGTTGGCTGCTCCGGATACTACAGCCACTTGTAATGATGACTCTTATGCTTTTCTGACATGCAGTTATGATTCTTCCAAGGATGCATCAGCTTTCAGTGTCAATGAGACGCAAAATACATGGTATTTTGATAGCGGTGCCTCAAAGCATATCACTTCCAAGAAGTGTTTTTCACATCTCTGCATCCACCTCCCGTTGGTAAAAAGGTCACATGTGTCAACAACTTCTCCTATTCAGTTCGTGGTACAGGAGAAGTTGAACTTACAGCCATTGATGGCTCAACATTTGAAATTTCTGATGTCTTGTATGTGCCTGGTATCACAAAAAATCTACTTTCAGTGTCCACTCTTAACAGAGCTGGATTTCAGGTCATTTTTGAAGATGACAAGTGTGCAGTCCATGACAAAGAGAATGACTATGTCTTGAGATTGTCTGGCACTTTGTTACGTGGTCTTTTTCAGCTTGACATGTATGAGAAAAGACCAGCACATGCTCTTGCAGTTTCCACTCCTACTGCTACTATGCAGAATGCGGAGTTATGCCAGATATGGATACATGCATTATGGCAGCTTGATGACACTTCAAAAACATGCTATGGTTGATGCATTGCCTCCTCTTGAAACACCTCCTCCACATGCCTGTGAAGGGTGCATTCTTGGTAAAATGCACAGATTTCCTTTCAAGAAGGATGGATCAGTAAAAGTTGTTCGAAAATTACAGGTTATACATAGTGATGTCTGTGGTCCCATGAGGACTCCATCATTGGGTGGTCATCTTTACTTTGTCACTTTTATAGATGACTACTCTAACTATACTTGGGTTTATGGGCTGAAATGCAAATCAGAAGTGTTTATGGTTTTCAAACACTTTGCAGCCATGGTTGAGAACGAATCAGGACTCAAGATACAGAGATTACGCACAGATAGAGGAGGGGAGTATTTGTCTGCAGATCTTGATGCATTTTTAAAAGACAAGGGCATTGCACATCAGCTTACAGTGAGACTAACCTCTCAGCAAAATGGCAAAGCTGAGAGGAAAAATCGTACTCTTATGGAGATGGATAGATGCATGCTAAAAAGCAAAACATTGCCTCACAAATTTTGGCTTGAAGGTCTCATGTGTGCCAATTATGTTTTGAATCGGGCTCCCACAAAAGCTTTGAAGACCAAGACTACCTATGAAGTTTGGCAAGGGAGAAAGCCTTCTGTGGATCATTTTTTTGTTTTTGGATGCCTTGCATATGCTCATGTGCCCGTTGAGTTTCGGCATAAGTTGTCTGATAAGGCAATTAAATGCATTTTTGTTGGGTAGAGTGCAGAGAGCAAGGGCTACCTTCTCTACAATCCTGTCACACGCAAGATAATTGTCAGTAGAGATGTTATATTTTCAGAAAATTCAGCTCACACTCAAGCTGAATTTGATATGCCTACTTCTTCCGTTGATGTTTTTGAGGCATTACTACCCATTGCCTTGGGTTCCCCTGCTGATATATCTGATGCAAATCACAATTTACAGATACCTCCACATGCTCCGATTCAGCCACAGGATGTCTTACCACCTCCACAAGCAGTGGAAGAGGTTGTTCAGCAAGAAATTGCAGATATACATGCAGCAAAAACAGTTCCAAATTGGCTGTTACAAAGTCTCAGGGAGAGTAAAATTGATGCTCCATTACCTGGCAGAACTTGGAGTGCAGTAAGGCATGGGGGGGGAGCTCTTTCAGTTGAATCAGCTTATGCAGGTACTCTTCTTGATGAGGAGCCTGAGATATTTGAAGAAGCACAAGATAATGTGCATTGGATGAATGCCATGCACGATGAATTGCAGTCCATTCAAAAAAATCAGACATGGGAAGTTGTCGATTTGCCACCAGGTAAACATGCCATAGGTACACGGTGGGTTTTCAAAGTTAAAAGAAAGCCATATGGATCCGTTGATCGGTACAAGGCAAGGCTGGTTGCAAAAGGATATGCTCAGAAAAAGGACATAGACTATGAGGAGACTTTTGCTCCTACATCTAGAATGACAACCATCCGGTCAGTTATAGCCATGGCTGCAAATTTTGAATGGAATGTTCATCAGTTGGACATTAAAACAGCTTTCTTTAATGGAGACTTGTTGGAAGAGGTTTATGTCAAACAACCTCCGGGCTTTGAAATTTCAGGAAATGCACTTCAGGTATGCCACGTGCATGGTATGCGAAAATTCATGCCTTTTTGACCAGCAAGGGGCTGCACAATAGTCCAACTGAGAGCACCCTCTACATCAAGAAGGATGGGGGGGATATTTTATTCATCATTCTTTATGTAGATGACTTACTGCTCACAAGGTCAAATGAGGATAATATTGCAGATTTTAAAGCTGAATTGCAGACCACTTTTGACATGTCAGATTTGGGGCTGCTACACTTTTATTTGGGGATCCAGTTCACTCAAGAGAAAAGTGGCATCGTTATGTCTCAATCCAAGTATGTGCAGAAACTCTTGGACAGATTCAACATGCAGGATTGTAAGCCCATAGCTACTCCCATGGAGCCAGGGCTGAAGCTTACAATGCATGATGCAAGTGAATCAATTGATGTCACACTCTACAGTCAGGCTGTTGGATGCCTCATTTATCTTTGCAATACACGACCTGATATTCAGTTTGCAGTTTCTCAGGTGAGCAGATATATGCATAGCCCAAAGACTATGCATTGGCAGGCTGTAAAACGCATCTTCCGTTACTTGCAAGGTACAAAGTCTTTTGGCTTGATGTTTCTCAGGGGGGATGACTTGCAGATGCATGCCTACAGTGACTCAGATTGGGCTGGAGACTATGACACTAGGCAATCCACAAGTGGCAATTGTTTCTTTTTGGGCAAAGCTTGTATTTCTTGTTTGAGCAAGAAACAGTCTACAGTGGCTACCTCCTCATGTGAAGCTGAGTACAAGGCAGCTTTCACAGCGACAGTTGAATGTGTTTGGCATCGTCTTCTGATCTTCATCTTTCATTGGAGGGTCCTTTTCCAATTCTCACTGATAGTCAGAGTGCTATTGCAGTGGCAAAGAATCCTGTGTTTCATGCTCGCACGAAGCACATTGAGGTTCACTATCACTACGTCAGAGAGAAGTTGCATGCAGGAGAGATCAGTATGATCTATGTGTCAACACATGACAATGTTGCAGGCATTTTCACCAAAGCACTTTCACGTGAAAAGTTTAAGGCATTTCGCAGTGCCCCGAACTTATCTCCTTTTGGTGATTGATCATTTCCTTGTACATGACATTGGCACTGCAGGGGGGTGTTAGAATTATTGTTATAATTCAGCAGTGATCAATGTAATGTAATAAGTAGATTAGGGGCACTTTTCCCTCATTTTAGAGGTTTTTTCCCCTAACCACAGTTAGTTCACTAACTACGGTTAGTGAAGGATAAGGTTTTGTCACTTAGACAAAACCTATCCCACTCTTCAGTTGTAACACTCTTCTATTGCAACTATTGCTTTCAGCTCTCACTCACCTACTCTCTTGCTCTACTGCTCACACACTCTGTGCTCTCTCCCTTTCCAACTCACATAGAATTGTGGCTGCCATGTGGGCACCATCTAGACAATAAGAGAGAGAATAGTGGGGCTGCCACATGGACAGCAAACAGGCTGCCATGTGGGCAGCACACCAGAGAGCATACCTAGCTGTGTAGAGCAGCAGGAAAGCAAGGGAAAGTGGTGCAATGCCATGTGGCTGATCTGCAGATGACAGGCTGACATCAGCAATGCACGGAAGGTTGTAGGGACCCATGGCGATGGCTGTGGGCAGAGGAATGACCTGGAAAGACGTGCCTACATGGGGCTGATGGAGGGGCCTTGGCAGCATCACAAGAGGAGGCAGAAAAGGCCTCTTGCCCTCACATAGGCTGGTTGGGCTGAGCCAACCAAGCCGGTTGGGCCCGCCAACCAAGTCGGCCAGCAGGGATCAATAAAGTCGGCCCCTTGGGTCGGCCACTATGCCCTAGGGGGTTAGTATTTCGGGGGGCATCCTTGCCGTATAAAAGGGAGGCCCCACACTTCATATGGAGCAGCCCTTAGAGAGCAGACATGAGCAGCAAGAAGGGAAGCCGTGGGCCTATACACAGGATGTGAAGGTGGAGAGTCTACATACGCTCAATGGAGCACGTAGGCTTAGAGATCTAAAGGTTAACTACTTCTGGAGATAGGCAACCCTCGTCTCATTCCGCACCTGATATACGAATGCAAGCTGATCCCATGTTTGCTTAGCTGTCTTGCAAGACTGGATATGAGGGATAATGACCCTTTTTAGTGAAAGAGCAATCAAGGCATGTGCTTTGGCATCACATCCATCCCACTAAATATGCTCCTGAGTAGGAGGCAAAGTACCTGTAGTAGCATTAGATCCATCACCAGATGAGCTTGAGGCAGTACCAGATGTACCCGAGGCATTACCAGAAGAAACAGATCAAGTAGGCGTGACCTCAGTGCTTGAAACAATATTCCACAAATCCTTGGCAACTAAAACATGCCCCATCATATAGGCCCACATGGGGTAATGTGTACCATCAAGTTTGTCCTCAGCCCCAAGCATCCCAAACAAATCATCCTTATTGCCAGCCATAGTGCTGAAATTCAAGGAAAAAGCACAAACTGACAATGCAAATGAGAGAAGGGCAGCCTCTTAAAACCAAAAGGCAATTTTTCTCAAGCTTCAAAGCTTTTTCACTGCAAACGCTTGGCTATCTCAAGGTGTACCTGCTGCAAAAGATTCCCAAAAGGCAACACGAGGCCTTTCAAGGCTACACTGGGGCTTTCCACAATGCCAATAAAGCAAAGAAAGGACTGTTTTGCAAAAATGACAAGGAACCAATGCAATAGAGGCTTACCCAATGATGTAGCCCAAAAAATGCAGCAGAGAAAATGCTCCAAATGCGAGTACAGATAGTCACCCTTGAAGGAGAGGCAGTAAATGGCAATGAAGGGTGCCAAGAGAAGGCTGGAAATGAGAATTACAGGAAGAGAATATGCTCCCACAAGGAGGAGAGCACTTCGAACCGAGTGGCGAAGCATCCAATGGAGAGCATCTCGTAGCCCGAGGCAAGGGGACAAAAATTGAGAGGCAGGGGGCCCAAGTAGAGGTCTCTCGATGGCAGCAGCAAGCTTCAAATGGCTCCAAACACCAAGCACATGCCTCCAAATGAAGAAATTGATTGAGAAGAGGCTTCAAATGCTGGCATGCTTCATGAAACAGCTCGAAATAGAGCTCCGAGTTGTTGAAATGAACCTTGTACAGTCTGGAAAATCCACCGTACAGGTCCGTACACACAAGGAGGAGAGCACTTCGAACTGAATGTAGAAGCATCCAAACAGGCTGGAAAATCCTCCGTACAGCCAGCAAATGCGCCGTACAGCAGGCTGTACCGCTGTACGGGCCACACGTGCGAGATTTTCAGCAGTAAATGCAGCCGTACTGATCTGTACCAGCAGTAAATGCAGTCTGTACTGTCCATACAGACTGTATGGCACTCCGTACAGAAGGTGCAGTCAATAAATGCGCCATACCACCATATGTGAGGCGGTTGTGCTGCAGCAGGAAAGAAATGAGCCAAAAAATGCAGCAGGTGCTTCAAAAGTCGATTTTCCGCGGTGGAATTGCTTGAGGAGGCCTCAAGTGTTCACGCATGTGAAGAAAACCTTGAGAAATGAGAGCAGAAATGGCTACCAAACAGCTTGGAAAAGCTGCCAATGGTTTGAGGGGAGGGATCCCCAACCTGCTCTGATACCACTGAAGGCTAGGGCAAGCAATGGAAGCTCAATAATGCAAAACCTAGGGCAGGGTGTGCTAATTGGACTAAGTGTCCGAACTGGTGTATGTACCAACTGTCATAACTGCCTATAACTTGGCCTACAAGGCACATACCAAGGAATGAGTGGCACCTATGGATAGCCCATAGAATGGCCTACATAAAGGGGATGGTGCATTAGGTATGATATCATTGGAAACTTATGCTAGGATCTACCCATGTAGAAAAGTCTCATCATTACTAGTGTCATACGTTTGCATTGTGTATTATGGTGGCATGCTTGTGTAAAGCGATGTATATCAATTTTTGGCTTTGTAAGATCCATACATGATTGGTATATTTTTCTATGGCTTTGCAGGAGAAGGAAAGAGATCATTACTCACAATTTGTTGTTTCGGAGAGCTTTTCAGCTTATTGCAAGCGAAAACGAAGGGATAAAGTAAGTCTTGTTTTCTTTAGAACTTCCAAAACGTATTGTAATTCTTCTTGCATGTGTGTCATTAAAATCATGTTATGTGTGCACAATGGTTGAGGAGGCCAAGCCTTTTTGTCCCATAAGAAAGTCAAAATTGAGTCCAAGCGATACTCAGCTATTTTTTTTAAATTTCATGACTGAATTTTGTATGAATGAAAGGTAGACAGTACATTAGGAAATAAAAAAGACTTGCATGAGTGCATACATGCATGCACTTGCGTGTTGGAGAGCAACTGGATGAGTTTATTTAAGTCTTTGAAAGTCCAAAGAGTCGATATTTATTTTTTCATTTAAGAGACTTGTATTAAGTATGAAAAAAACCCGCGTGAGCAAGCTCGATGCTGAGAAAAAACACTCTAGAAGAGTAAAGAAAAACTCAAAAAGAGCTGTAGAGAAAACAAGGTTGAGGCTGAAAATGGCACCTCAACCTTAATATAGTCTCTAAGAAAAAGGGGAAGCCTATGATCCATCTAAGGCTTGTGTGCATCTGGCCTTCCAGATCTGCCAAGTATACTAGTCGATATCTCTCATGAAAAATCCACATCAGCATGTTACTGGTCTTTATCGCGAGATAGGCACATCCTCCAGAGAACAAGGCTCAACTACGTGTCGTCGAATAGAGATGGCCCATGAAGCATCCTACGACTCATAAAAAACTTGAGGTCCTGACAAAGAGGGCCAAGCCACTAATCCCTAGGTCATGAAGAAATGAGAGGGAATAAAAGTGCTGAGAATCCTGGCAGCCCCTATCCAAATGACTCTTGCATGTCTGTAGTCTCATAAGCAATGATGAATCGACTCCTCTGTAGATGAGCACCTCAGACAATTGGAGTCTACTCCAAACCTAGATCTCCACCTGTTCATTGCAATCCTTCCATGTATAGAAAGCCAAAAAAATAAAGTAACCTTTCTATTTCTTCGGGATTTTCAGAGTCTTCTCGAAAAGACTCTTTGCAAATCAACTGACACCTGATATCCCTCGCAACGAGGGGCTCTGGAAGGTCTCCAAGCTTCCTTTTGCTAGGTACTCTCCTCTCTTTGTGTGAGGTGCTGCCCATGTGGCAGGCCCCTCCCTCTCTCTTTTCTTCTGCCCACATGGCAGCCATGCTGCTGCTCATGTGTCAGTCTCTCAAACCCTAGGTTCACCCCCACCATGCTCTCCTCATATGGGGGCTTACAGATTGGGAGGTGACCTTTCCAACAGGAGATGGATCGGAGTATAGACAGGGGGATCGATAAAACTCTCCTTGGAGATTTGCAGGCAGTGATCTCTGTAGAAGGTGAGTTATACAGGTCCTACAGTTTAGAGTGGTAGGAGGTCCTCTATGATGACTTGGTTCAACTTATGATTGGTCAGTGGAGTGGATGGGGCCTCAAGGCTATACTAAAACGTGGTAGTCTATATGTAGCGGGAGATAGAATATCCTCACTCTCTCTCTTGCTCAATACTAAGTGCGACTGCAAGATGATGCACTCAATACACAAAGTGAGTTGTGGATGTGAGTGAGAGAATCAGAGGGAGAGAATGTAGTGGACCTCCGAAGAGGAAATAGATACAATTGAATAATGAATGCCGAAAGGCCTGAATACAACTGTATGAAGGGGCTGAAACCCTCATTGCAAAACTGGAAGACTAGACTACCTAGAGCAGGGCTGCCTGAGTGGCCGTACGGACGCCTGCGTGGCCATTGACCTAGTTGCTTGCGCTGGCACAAGCTAGCATGGCCACGAGCGTGTGGATGCTCGTGACACTGTCCATGTGGAGCCTCGACTTTCAAACTATCTACGTGTCCGAGTGTACCAACTCTTTTGATCCCCCTTTGCCTCTAGTGACATAAAAAAAATGGGACTAAAGGTCGAGTTTGGCAATTGTGGCATTCCCTTTGCTCCAACAAGCGTGCATAGCTGGTCTCATCATCCACATATAGCAGAATCAAGATCGGAGAATGAGCTAAAGGTGAGCCTGCTCCACCTGGTGTCATGTTGAAGGACTTGAGCTCATCAATGTACAGACTAAATAGGGTCGTTGATAAAGGACAACCTCGTTTGATCCCAATCGTGCGCCTTTGTCCACCTAGTCGTCATACTAACTATGCCAAATACAAGCTCATAGATTGTTTTGGATTGTCCACCCTAGATCTGTAGTTGCTTGGATAGTCGGGCCCATGGCACACTGTCAAATGCTTTGCAAAAATCCACAAGGCAATATGAGACTCTTTGCTTCGATGCCCTGGCCTCATCGTAGCATGGTCTACTTGGAAGCTTGCCTGCCCGCCCAACAACTCACACTTGGCAAACTGACGAACCTGAGTGTCAAGTGCTGATACATAAATCTTGGACATGACATGCCCAATCCATGGGATCCCCACCCTATGTATCGGGACAATGGTGTTAAGGGTCCATGTGTGAGGAAACCAGTGTAAATCGCTTCGTTAAATAGCTTTGCTAAGATGGAGATTATGTGCTAAGTCCATGTGCAATGTATTGAATGCATAGCCCCTCATGATCTTTGGCTCGGCTGAAGAGTGAAAAAGAGGTAGGGCGAAGTAACTGTGGAAGGTCTGGTGGTAGCCGATGAGGGATGCCATAGAAGGTGTGAAGGTGCATGGCGAGATGGTTGGCTCAAGAAACTTCCGCCACAATTACTTGGAGTTACTGCCTGATGTTCGGACATAGGGTTGTATACACCTATGTTTCACCTCAACGCTTCTAGCAAAATGTTGGGACTTTGAGAGAAAGTAGCAAATTGCGATGAAGGTGTCTCATGAAGATGTGCTCCTGATTTGGATCCATAAGGATCTGGAGCATAGGTTGCGGTGCTCCATAGAGATCATCCCATTTGAGAGATGATCAGCATAGAACTGCAACATTGTAGGATCCTCGCATCCTCCTTGTCACTCTAGTTGTGTCATGATAGGCTAACTTCCATTTATAACCACACTTTGGGTTCTGGTGAGTCTTTGTGTAGAAGGCAATATGTCGTCGTGTGTGTGACTCCGAGAACTTCTTTTGCTTTGACCACAAGGTTCCATTATAGTTCCAAATGGTGTAGGTCAAGTTTATTTAGGAAAACCCCCCAAGTGGTGGGGAAAACCTTTGCTATAGAAGACTGCTCAAGAGGTCACAACTTTGCTCAAGAGGCACTGGACTGAGATGCCAAAACACCAATGAGGGAGGGCCTATATGTAGCCCTAGTGAAACCGGCCTCTAATCACTCAGAGGGCAGTGGAACTAAACCTTTAATCACTTCAGCACTTATTTACAGCTCACAAAGCATATATCACAACCATTAACCATTGCATGATCACCATTTGGCATTTACCCATTTGTTCACAAACGAAACCACTAAAAAAGGGATGGAGGCTAGAATGCCCTTGCTCAACAAACATAGACAAGTGCACCCGATTGGCCCCAAACACCGTGGCGCCCCTTTCGGTATTTCTTTATATTTCATAGTGAAATGATTACAAGTTGCATCTGGCAGACCTTTCCTGCAACTGAGCACACAGCCCCAATTCACTGAGCCTTCGCAAGGCTCAAGCATAGAACACCATCACATAAGTGCACTTAACGCATAGGCTCAACCCAAAGTTCCGAGTGCAATTCCATTGGTTGTCCAGATGCAATCACAATGCACCCCAGCTGCACTCTCTTTGAGTGGTTTCCAAATGGCATTCACAAAGCTTTTTAAAGCTTCAAAATAAAATCAGCAAAGCACCCAACCAAAGACTGACTCATGTAGCACTGCCTAGGCACCTGTGAACCAAGAAAGAGGCGGCACACGAGGCCAACCAATAGCTTATGGCAAAAAGAAATTGGAGCAGCAAAATCACAAGTCACCAAGCCTTGAGAACTCGAACCAAGTCCTCAATGGCCAAGAGGACATAGTAGCCAATGCCCAATTGCATTCTTAGCCAAAGAGGAGTGCAAAGGCATGAAGAAAGAGCATTTACAAGAGCCGACCAGCAAGAAAGAGCATTTACAGATGCAATCACAATGCACCCCAGCTGCACTCTCTTTGAGTGGTTTCCAAATGGCATTCACAAAGCTTTTTAAAGCTTCAAAATAAAATCAGCAAAGCACCCAACCAAAGACTGACTCATGTAGCACTGCCTAGGCACCTGTGAACCAAGAAAGAGGCGGCACACGAGGCCAACCAATAGCTTATGGCAAAAAGCAATTGGAGCAGCAAAATCACAAGTCACCAAGCCTTGAGAACTCGAACCAAGTCCTCAATGGCCAAGAGGACATAGTAGCCAATGCCCAATTGCATTCTTAGCCAAAGAGGAGTGCAAAGGCATGAAGAAAGAGCATTTACAAGAGCCGACCAGCAAGAATTCCATTGAAAAATGCGAAAAGAAGCACTTTTGTCGCGGAGAAGAAGGAGTTCTTGGGCTCAAAAGAAGCGTGCTTCAGAGAGGAATGCATTGAGAAGGTTTTGAAGAAGTTTCATCGTCGGAAAGTTCTCCAAAACCGTAGTTACGCTGAAACGCAGAAATGGCGCAATTTAGGCCTACAACAGTGTTTCTCCTGTGCCAGATCCCCCGAAACGCGAAACGGCATCGAAACACGAAACACGGCCTGAAATGGCGATCCGAAACGCCGTTTCAAACCCGAAACGTGCCGTTTCGGGCATGACCTAAAAACAGGGACTAAACATAAAGAAAACGTCGCACGCCTTGTCACGTTTTTCTGCTCGCCTGCCTGCTGCTCTCCCCCACGATTTCTTGGCCCGCCTGGTTCTCTCCCGAGTCTCAGCCCTACGAGTGGCTGCTCTTTTGGACACCCGGCTTTGGTGAGCACATTTCCTTTCTCTATGCTTCTCTTGCCACAAACATCTTGCTGTTTTTTGGCTGCAACCATTGATTCTTGGCTTTTCCCTTTGAAATTTGATCTATTGCAGCTTGTACAAGACTCAAGTGCTCTTTTTGCTCATGGATATGGCTTCACAAAGCGTTGGCCCTCAACAAGAGAAGGAGTTCACCCAATCGGATTATTGGTGGAGCCAAGTTGATTTGGTAGGCAAGTATGACTCTAAGAAAGGAGGAGCTCGCAAGTTTAGATGCAGATGGTGTGGATTGGAGCGAGGAGGGAACCTTGATAGGGTCAAATGTCATCTTCTTGGCATTAAGGATGGGGGGATTGGGCTATGCTCCGTAATCTCACCACAAGAGAAAGAAAGGTTGCAAAGAGAGGTTGAAGTATTGCCCACTACAAAAAGGGCAAAGACAATGGCTTCCACTGGTGTAGGAGCTTCTTCAGGTGCTCATGCAGCACGTGTTCAGCAGGCCACTGCATTTCGGAGTCCTCTTCCCTTTGCTACTATGGCTTCTTCTTCTGCGAGTGCACATGGAGCTCTTGCTGATATTCGTGCTACATCTCGGTCTACTTCACATAGGCAGGGCAGTCTTTACACATCATGGCATCCGCAAAGGAAGGCACAAGTAGATGCAGCTGTGGCCCGATTTTTTTACTCCAATGGGATTAGCTTCAATGTTGCTAGATCACCCTACTTCAAAGAGATGGTGTCAGAAATCAAAACATTTGGATCCACATCTACCCCTCCCACATTTGATGCTTTGAGGGGCAAGCTTCCAGAGGATGAGGTGGTGGCAGTTAAGCAAGCTATTGAACCTATGAAAGAGAAATGGGTAAAGTATGGGGTAAGTTTGGTTGGAGATGGATGGAGTGATGTGCGAAGTCACTCACTAGAGAATATCCTTGCATATTATAGGGGATCTGCACTCTACATACACTCCATAGAGTGTGGAGTGCAACAAAAAACAGCACCTATATTGATGCAAATGTGGGCAGATGCAGTGGAATATGTGGGGCCGTCTAATGTTTTGCAACTTGTTTTAGATGGGGAAAATACCAATAAGGCAGCAGGTGCATTATTGGAGCAAAAGTATCCTCATATCCAGTGGAGTGCTTGTGTAGCACATTGCTTGAATAATTTATTGAAAGACATTGGCAAATTGGATTGGGTTAAGAATGTTATTGACAATGGAAAAGAGGTGGTTAACTTCATTACACGACATAATTTTTCTCTTGCTTTGTACCGTAAATTTGCCAACAAGGAGCTTTTGAAGTATGCAGAAACAAGATTTGCATACAACTTTTTGATGCTTCGTAGACTCCTTGAAATGAGACCTGCAATGAAACAAGTTGTGGCAAGCCCAGAGTGGGATGCATGGCCCACTTCTAGGCAGGCTCTTGGAATTTATTGTTATGACTTGTGCATAGGCAGTGATGAATTTTGGGCTGATGCATCTCACATTGTTGATCTATGTGTGCCTATCGTGAAGCTGCTTAACCGAGTTGATGGAGATATGCCTTTTCTTGGTAAGGTGTATGAGGGGATGGATCGGATGATTGAGAATATCAGAGAAATAGAAAAGGATCTCCAAAGGTTGAGAGAATTGGAAGAGTTGGCTGTGAGCAGATGGAATCAATATTACTCTCCCATCCATGCAGCTGCCTTTGTGTTGGACCTGGAGTTTCAACACAAGGCAAGTGCACAACAGAGTGGATGCAGAGGTTGTTCGTGGTTGGAACCTCACTCTTCAGACGATGGTGCCAACTCCTGATGGACGGCGGAGGATAAAAGACCAGCTTGCCAATTATCGCAATAAGGAAGGCATGTATGGATGGCGAGATGCATAGCATGATAGGTAATATTAACTCATTTTAATTTTCAGATTTTAGGAACTTGTAATTTGTGATTTCATACAAAATTAGAAATCTCAGATTTCGAGTTGGGGCTGTTACATGGTGGGAGGATTATGGAGCTGATTCCCCCGAGTTGCAAAAGCTTGCCATCCGCATTCTAAGCCAAGCTTGCACCTCCTCTTCTTGTGAGCGTTTGTGGAGTAGCTTTGCCCATATCCACACGAAGAAGAGAAATCGTTTGCGAACGCAACGGGCCAATGATCTTGTCTTTGTTAATGCAAACTTGCGTTTGCTTAACAAGATGAGACACGAGTATACGCATGACAAATATATTGGATTTCATAGCCCAGATGATGCCCACTCACCTGATGATGATGATTTGTTAGTAGAGGAGAATGATGATGATGAGGAGGAGGCAGAGGTTGAGTCTCAGGATGAGGATGAGCTTATTATTTGATCATATCATCCTCGATGTAGCCTTTTTTGGATTTCAGCTTTCTTTTTGTTACTATGACATTTGGGCTTTGAAAGCTGAATTACCATTTATGAATCATGATTGGTTTCTTAAATATCATGAATCATGAATCATTTTCCCATTTTGTAACTTGTTATAGGATTTATAAATTACCCCACCTTGCGTAATTGAAATTTGCATTGTGTGATTGGTTGAACAATGAAACTTGAATCTTCAAAGTTCAAAGTTACAATCAATATTAATGGTACTAGGTAGAGCTATAGCTTATTGTGTACTTTTTTTGAAGGTAGAGCACTCTAAATGTGTGTATGCATTACTCTAAACCCCCTTGATGACGTGGTGTTTTCCCATTTCACCCCCTCTCAAAAATCCCGAAACGTTTCCGTTTCCCGTTTCCCCATTTCCCATAACTCTGTCCAAAACTGAGAAAAACCAGTCAACTAGCGCGTGCGATCACTCGAAATTCAACAAAAAGCTGTAGCTTTGCAAGAGGAGAGGCCCATGCGGCTGTAGAAGCAAAAAAGCCACTTTTGCAAATTCGACCAGCAAAAGAAGTACTCAGCTTTGCCCGTTCTACCAAACACACGGAGGGAAAAGCATATCACTACGAAGGGGAGGCAGAGGGGAAGCTATCGGGCCAAACGGAAGTCAAGGAATCCAAACGGGTGAGGAGTTATGAAGAAAAACGGAATTCACCTGAAGGAGGCTGAAAAACCAGTCCAAAATCTCAACAAAGAGAGAAGATGAGAGAGAAAACTACACATGTGAATTTTAGAAGGCCCAGGAAGGTCGAGGAATGGCAAAGGAGCATGTAGAAGGCACTAGAGCCACTTGGAACTCTAGGGGGGCCACTGAAGGTACATGGCCCTCTAGGGGGCCCATTAAAAATGCGACATCATCATTTCCCAACAATCACTCTTTTAATTCCTTGGAATGCAGTTGGGCCTAGGGATTATTTACGCTTATGTGCTAGGCACCATGCCGCGTTTAATTACACATTATTAAGCCCACGCTTGGACTTTTAAAACCAAAGTTGTCACGGTCTTGTAGTACATTAAAGTACTTAAAATTTCACGCCCTCGTGACACCCAACCCCTCCCTGGTCGGTTAGTAGACTAGGGAGCCAACCAGCCTGGATGTGGGCTGACTTCCTGGTGGCTGACTTGCTCCAGCCTATAAATGGGGGCTGCAATAGGCCCATATGGAGGGCTGCCCTCCTGCCTATTGCAGGCCAGCTGCCCCACAAGAGGGCTGTTGTACGGCCATAGGGGCAGACCACCATGGCCCAAAGAGATGGCCACACAGGCCCAGTGCACCTCAATGGGGCTGATAGGTGGCAGCAAGCGGGCCCAGACAGACCCCCAAGTGGGGTCCTCTCTACCCTACTCCTCTCGACCCTACTCTACCCTCACGGGGGGCGGGCATAACCACAGCAAGGCCCTATTTCTGGACTGTCCTAACCGCATGGGGGGCAGGCACACCTATAAGCAAAGACCCTCACTCTCTACAATTACATCAGGAGACGTTGACCTCCAATAGTACCACCTCCAAATGGACTCAAAATGCAACCAAAAGTGCAACAATGGGCTGTACTTCGCCGAAACTGGCTGGAACAGGTCCAAAACTGCAAGTACAAGCCTCGAGAAGCTCCAAAAACAGTCCCAAACTGACAGAACTAGTAGATCCCTGCAACTGAGGTGACCAGCAGGCTGAAAATTGTTCTCAACGCAATAGAACCTCCCCCCTTTGTCATTAGTTGACTGAGCTAGCACGGAAATGCTGATCTTTATGACTGTTTTGTGTAAAACAGCAAGTACCACCTCCTAAACGCAACCAGAAGTGCAAATAATGGGTTGCACTTCAACAAAAGTGCCCGGAACAGGTCCAAAACAGCAAGTACAAGGCTCCGGGAGCTCCAAAACCAGTCTCAAGCTGATGGTACAACCTCCAAACAGCTGTGGTGTGTGAAAATCAGTGGAAAAATCCACATAAGACAGGTCGCCCTGCTTCTAAAGAGCTCTAGAGGCGCAAAAGACAGGTCGGATTGCTGAAAATGAGCTCCAAAAGAGAGGCGACTCAGTTTTGAGCCAAAAACCAGCAGAAAGCTGAAAAAAGCAGGTTGACCTAAACAGGTCTGAAATCAGTAATAAGATAGGCGATTTTTCTCTAGGAGTCGTCGCCCACTTCTAGATGCGCTGTAGGTGCTGGCTGAAGTAAAAAACGACCTAGTGGCTGAAAGTTTTCGCAACAAAAATGAAGTTCATGATGGAAATGAAGCTAGAACGCATGGGAGGCACGGGTACTGTTGTTGGAGCAAGGGGGAACTTGCTCTGATACCAGATCTTGGAAACAGAAGTGAGAGAATGGAGCTGAAGCAAGCTGGAATGAGATTGCAGCAACGTAAATGAAATACATAGCTAGGGTAGTCATAGAGCCAAAACCCTAGGATGACCTTAACGGGGGTCTACGATGTGTGGTGACTAATTCACCCACAAACTCAACCTCTAATTGAGTTTAGGGGTAAAAGACCCTAATAAAGGAAAAAAGAGGGCTAGTTCCTTAGTACATAACATTGGCCATTGCTTTAGAAAATATAGTATTTCTAACAATGTGTATCTAAGGGGGATGGGACCTTGGGGGCGAGAATAGAATGTGTGAGAGGGAGAGGGGGACAGAGTCGGAGAGTGAGGTGAGATGGGGGCAGGATCATTAGAAAGTACCTAGGCCTAGACAAGTCTCGAAGGGGGGGGTGAGAATGGGAGAGAGAGAGCAAATGAGAGCAAGAAGCAGTAGGGAGTGAGAGCTGAAAGCTTAGTTGCAAAATAGATGAGAGTGAGAGAGATACAATTGAAGGAGTGAGATAAGGTTTTGTCCTAGTGACAAAACCTTAGTAGTCACTAACCCTAGTTAGTGTACTAACTACGGTTAGGGGGAAAAACCTCTTAAAGAGGGAAAAGTGCCCCTAACTAGCTTATTAAGTTACATTGGTCACTGCTGAATTATATCTATAATTCTAACACCTCCCTGCAGTGCCAATGTCATGTACAAGGATATTAATCACCAAACGGATATAAGTTTAGGGCACTGCGAAATGCCTCAAACTTTTCACGTGGAAGTGCTTTGGTGAAAATATCTGCAACATTGTCATGTGTGGACACAAAGATCATACTGATCTCAAATGTGCAGCCATTGCAATAACAGATCAAATGGTGGTCATCCGGGATGTCGGAGCAAAAGTCTCCTCATAATCTATGCCCTTTTTCTGAGCATAGCCTTTGGCAACCAGCCTTGCCTTGTATTTGTCAATGGAGCCATCTGGCTTCCGTTTCACCTTGAAAACCCATCGTGTACCAATGGCATGTTTACTTGGTGGCAAGTCTACGACATCCCAAGTCTGATTTTTCTGAATGGACTGCAATTCATCGTGTATGGCATTCATCCAATGCACATTGTCCTTTGCTTTTTCGAATGTTGCAGGCTCCTCCTCATCGAGAAGAGTACTTGCATATGCTGATTCCACTGAATTAGCACCTTCCATGTAACATGTGTGGTGGGTTTTGGAGTCATTCTATGGCAATGATTATTTCCTTTTTAGCAATTCTTAATTTTGGAATCCATTCAATAGCTTATTGTAAATCAGATTTCTTGAGTTTTTGGATGCTGTATTGACTTGTGAAGTGTACTCAGGTTTATGGTAACAATTTGGAGATTCAAGCAATGGCAGAGATGTATAATCGACCTATTCATATCTTCTGTTATGGAACAGGTAATGAATTATCAGCAATTTCTCTCTGCATGTTTTACTCTAGGGTGTTAAGGAATTTGTTTTCACAGTCAGCCTGGTCCACAAAGGATCTTGAGCATGATGGTTTTGGTTTTAATGGTAAACAGAACCTCAAAATATATTCCAAGGGAGCTACCAGACAGATTTACCTCCCATTCGACTAAGTTACCATAGGGGAAATCACTACAACTCCTTAGTCGATCCTACTAGGTCCACAATTGGAGCGGGTCTTGGATTTGGAAGCCTTCATGGGGTGAGTTTGAAATTTATTTTTTGATGCTTTAATATAAGCCCACCAGTTTTTTGATTATATGTGCTGGTGTTGAATTAGATTGGCTTGATTTGCATGCAATCTATTTCTTAATGACTGAATTTTTTCTTTCATTAGGCTACATCATATGTGTGTGTGTGTGTGTGTGTGTGTATACATATATGTACATATACATACATACATACATACATACATACATATGTGAGAGAGAGAGAGAGAGAGAGAGAGAGATGTAAACTTTTGCGGGAGGCCTCTCGGGCCTATGAGACAAAGTACAAACCAAAAGTAACTGATACAAGCCGCTATGGGCTGAAGCGAAGGGCTCACTAAGGCCCTTGCTGAATGGTAAATTGCTAAGCTAGTGAACAAAATAGCAAAACAACATCAGGTGTTAGAGCTAATGCTCCGAGTACACGCACAAGCTCCATGTATCCAGGCACCATGGTGGCTCTTTGATGGGATGTAATTAGAGCTTTGCATATAAAGTAAAGCTGTAAAATGTTAGTTTCTTTCATTTTCTAATATAGTTTTATGCCATATGATGACGTGTCGTGTATAATGTGGCATTTCGGTTCCTGTTCCCCCGCGCCGTCTTCTCGAAATGTTTTCGTTCCGACACCCGAATTTTCGGAACGTTCCCGTTCCCTGGTAACTATGGCCTCCGGTCTCCTCTGAGGAGGGCTGAGATAGACCGGATCTCAATCGTGTGTACTCTAGTCACTCTGGGTGCTGCATGTGGTATGTGCACCTCTCGTCTGGCAGCATCACAGCGGTGGCTCTCACTGCTAATCCGTGATTCCCTCATCTCATCTAGCTCCTCCTCCTCAGTCTCCCCTGTAGCTGTGGCTCAGATGTATGGAAGTCTGTGACACGTGTATGTGCTCGGTCGATCTCGGTTACCTCTGGCATCATCCCCTGCTACTCTTTGGTTTGTTGCATCAATATATCTGTGTGTCGGTGCATCTCAATCAAAATAGAACCCAACACAAACCTGGTCAGGAAAATGGATCAACCGTGTAAGCGGACCCATGCCATGCCCCACCTAAGAGGCAGTGATACCGTCCTCGGATCTCATAATAGACTGGAGAGACACATAGAAAATGCTCCTTTGTCTTGACCTCCCCCATCGTGCATAGTATGTAGATCCTCTGCGCTTTGGGTATGTCTACAGCTATCCCTGCCTCAATCCTTGGTTGATGTGATGAAACTCGCAATTGTCTAGTGGCAATCCTCAGTGCATGTGAGACTCTATTATGTTCGGACATTTGTGATCAAGGGCTTGCTCTAAGGTGCATGTGTGCATCTAGTAGTAGTCACATGTTTGTGTGTGTGTGTGTGGTGAAGCACACTTCGTGCTATCTAGGACCATGACATAGGTGATGAGGCAGTGGAAGGTGCCCTCTTCAGGAGGTGCCAATGATTTAATAAGTCCCAATGATGTAGGACTGATTGCCTTTGATGTGGGAGAGGTGTCTATGATCTAGGCCGCCCTCTCTCCCACTCTATAAATGAGAGGCTTCTTTCTCACAATCAATAGAATACACTTTTGGATTCTTCTTGTGTTCTCAACTCTCGTCATGATGCATCTCTTCTCTCCCACCACTTCCCTACATGTGGTATCAAAGCTCTAGGTTCTAGAAAGCCCTTTAGCCCCCTAGTTGCCACATCATCATCTCTTACCATCTCTCTCCATATTTTCTTCCCTCTTCTGTCTTGATTTTTTGTTTAAGCTTATTCTCCACCGTTTTTGCACAATTTCTTGAGCCCTTTCAGCTATAGTTTTCCCTTGATAGGTGCACTTCTGGCTCAGAGGAAGTATAGAAATATCCTCTCTGTTGCCCGTGCCAACACTTATTTTGCATGGCGACCTCACGTTAAATTCTCCCTGCTGGAGACAAATTTTGCCCAACCCTTCTAGCTGCTGTTGGGCGACCTTTGAGGAAGATGTTGATGAATTTCGGACACCAATCCTCCAGTGGATGAGGAGAAATCAACAAAAAACCAGTCGGGCTTACTTAAGCTCTCCTGGGTGACATTGCGTCATTTTGCGGCCGTCGTTGCTGGTGGCCTTGGGTTGGTATACAAGTTCACTTTGGCTTCAAAAGCCCTCTCAAATTTGCTTTAGGGTGTTTGAATTGACGTCTCCACTTTTCTTTGTTTTTACACTACAGTTTTGGTGATTGGATGCTTAATGCAAGCTTGAAAGAGTGTTGAGGATGATTTACCGTCGGTAAACTTTCAGTTAATTATGTTTGTTTAAAATGCCTAGCTCTTGTTGCTCTTCTAATGCTTCATATGTGAAAGGAAAAGAAAAGAATAAGAAAGAAGCAGCTAGATATGTCAATAGAAAAGTGACAAAGCTTGTGAAGCAAAAGCGATATTGTTAGACTAGGATTCTCTGATTTAATTGCTTGCAATATGTCCTTGTATGGTTGAGATTTATAGCCATTTGTAAGACAACAGACACTACCTAATCATAAGGGTAAGACCCTCTCATGGCTACCTTTAAAATAGACAAATTCAATGGCCAAGGTTTCCATACTTGGCAAATGAAAATTAAATTTGTGCTTATGAAGGAGAATTTGTGGGATTTAGTCAAGTCAAGGAATCAGTCATCACAAGAGGGTGAATTCACCGCTACCAAAGGAAAGGAGAAGGCAAGTGACTCTACTTCAACAACACCAGCAGATGCTAAAAGGCTAGAGAAAGCCTACGTAATTATTGCATTAGGTTTGGGAGATAATTATGTGCATCATATTTCTAATTTGGAATCTCCTTATGAGGCTTGGCCTAAGTTAGATGTGCTATTTGGTGCTAGCTCTCATAACTCTAAATTGACTTTGAAGATTAAGTTCTTTGAACTTATGATGAATGGAGACTCTATTGCAGCTCATGTTAACACTATTAGGAGTCTTACGACACAATTGGCCTCAGTCAACTCTCCAGTCACTGAAGATGGTGCAATGGCTGTGCTCTTAAAGAGTATGCCCCAGGATTTTGACTTGTGACTACTTTGAAGAATCTTCCCCAACCAACACTAGAGAGCATCATCAGTGCTCTATAAGAAGAAGAGAGAAAGAAGACTTCAAGGAAGGTAGAAGATCAAACTCAAGCACTTACAGTGAAGCTCTCATCAAAAGGCAAGTACAAAGCATGCAAGCATTGTGGAAAGACCAATCATCTTAAAAAAGATTGCTATAGGATCCATCCATGCACTTATTGTGGTAAAAACAATCACTTTGAAAAGTTTTGCAATGAGAAGAAGAAAGACAAAGAAAATATGGTTGAAGAAAGAACTCCAAGAGCAAATGAAGAAAAATTTTTTTGTGGTAGATAAAAATAAAGATTGTGCCTTTTGAAGTCCAACATCTTAGAACTTTTGTCATCACTTGGTCATGTAGTCAATTTTGAGGTTCTCTGCCTGGAGTAGTATTCCAAAAAGAATGTTATGGTTATGTGTTGTGTTTGCCTCCATGGTACCTTCCATTATCTCTACCAGTCTCGGTGAGAGATAGTCAGTCCATTGTCTTACCCAGGATGAAAGGATGTACTTCTCCCGGACCCATTCGTTGAGATGAGTATCAGTATGTTCCGGAAGTCAACCTTCCACTCTTCCCAACGCCTAATGGCCGATTAATCCTTGTACATGCAAGGGAGATAATCTTTTTGGGGAGGGGGGTTCTATCCCATTTTTTGTAAACCTTGATCCTTGGGTACCCTTGCTAGCATGTGATCCTAGCCATAGATTTATCCTTGACCACCATGAGATGGAATGTGAAACTATGTGACTAGATGTCTCATTGACATATCATGAGGCAAACCCTTGAGAGGGGTAACGTTGGGACATTTGTGATCAAGGGCTTGCTCTAAGGTGCATGTGTGCATCTAGTAGTAGTCACATGTTGGTGTGTGTGTGTGTGTGTGTGTGTAGTGAAGCACACTTAGTGCTAATTAGGACCATGACACATGTGATGATGCAGTAGAAGATGCCCTTTTCAGGAGGTGCCAATTTTCGAGGAAGTCCCAATGATGTAGGGCTGATTGCCTTTGATGTAGGAAAGGTGCCTATGATATAGGACACACCTCTCTCACTCTATAAATGAGAGGCTTCTCTCTCACAATCAATAGATCACACTTTTGGATTCTTCTCGTGTTCTCAACTCTTGTCATGATGCATCTCTTCTCTCCCACCACTTCCCAACATCCTATTCTCGAGATACTGAGGTCTAATGATGAGACCATACTCTGAGATCCTCAGGAAGATGGAGGTGCAACCGTATGATACTGGTGGGATCAGCTCGGGCGGTGCATCCATGCTGTATTGAAAGGGGGGAACTCTGTCCCTCTAAATGCCGTGGCTATCAAACCATGTGGATACCCGTGCATACCATGCTATATCAACATCACTCTCTACCATTCATTTGGATGACTCTAGTGCTAGCCTTGGTAATCTCTACTGGGATAAGGCCTAAACTCTGTGGAGGAATGTCACTCTCGGAAAGATGCCATCAACATAGAGAGGGATCATGGCAAACTTTGTCTGTATGTTTTGATGGAGGACCGAGGGCTTACTTCGAATCATCTTAGATCCCATAGTCACCTGTAGCCTCTCAAATCTCTTCCACTCTATCGTTGGAATGTCACTCCCCCAAAAGGTGCTACATACATGGCAATTGGTCTCACCAGGGTGTCAAAAAGCCGATTCTTCGTCGGGGGATCCTGGAAGTGTGCTTGGAAGCACTACCTTTCGAGTTGGGCGAGATCACCTTGCCCTCATGTGAGTCGTGCTGTAGCTGCATGGGTCATCGTGAAGACTGGTCCTGTGAATACTTTCCCCAAATACGTGTAGGAGTGCACTATCTTTGCTAGCTTACCTCGGGACATGAAACTATGTCGACAGAGCACGGCTCGTGAGGTGTAGAAGATCATAATCTTGGTCTTTCTAAGGTTAACTGTGAAATCTCTCTCTCTCTCTCTCTCTCTCTCTCTCTCTTTGTGCAGAACACCTCTAGCGCCTCTAGACGCTTATGCAATCCCTTTGTTGGGGATGATAAGAGAGCTATGTCATCTGAGTGCAGCAATATCTGCACTATCAGGTCAGGCAGAACTGAACCCTCTCCAGCTAGGCGGTCTACAAAGGATGTAATATCAAGCCCGAAGAGAGTCTGTGAGAGGGGGAAGCCTTGCTTCACTCTGATAGTGCTCTGAGCTTAGTCAGATAGAGCTCCTAGGACACATACTCTCCCTCTAATGGACTCATATAGGCTCATCCAAGAGAGAGAGAGAGAGAGAGAGAGAGAGAGAGAGAGAGAGTCGTATTAACGTCCTCGAGAGGCCCCATGGGCCTATGAGACAAAGTACAATCAGTAGAATAACTCATACAAGCCACCATGGGCTGAAGCAAAGAGGCCTCGCGGGCCTATGGACACAATCACATAAATAACTTATGCAAGCCACTAGCGTTGAGGCAAGGGATCAAGGCCCTTGCTGAGGGCTATACTAGAGAAACTCAAGAGCTAGAACTCAAAAAGGGAGCAAGAGATGTGACAAACTATCAGCTATGATCCTGACACCATGGTAGCCCTCCAGTGGGACATGAAGATATCTCGTAATTTGTGTCTTTGAATAGGGACGAGATAGGCTGAACCTCCATCGTGCAGGCTTTGGTCAACCTCTTCCTTTATGTAGTATTGTGCTTATGTTGGACAAATGAGCAATGTGTGGTGTTTGCCCTTTGTGTTACGTCCAAGGCACATCTTGCATATAGTCTCTTACCTTGGGATATTTTTACATTGGCTTGTTTCCACCTGAAGATCATGCGAGTTGACCCTCATAACATTTTTTGTCTCCCATAAATCATCATGGCGTTAAACTTTCTTTTGTAGGTAGTCATCTTCTCCTTTGGAATCTACAGTATCCTGTCACTAACTTTGTGCGTCACTAGTTCTCTAATTGCCATGTCTTTGTCCAAAAGATTCAAGGCATTTATTTCCCAATGCTCCATCCAATGTGTCCCTGCTTCAGAGCAGCCTTTGTGTCTCATTGTTTCCATGGCCTTATGCTGGACTTCATTTTTAGGGATCTTAATAATTGTCGCAAAGTATAGGATTTGTTGGCATAGTGTTTCACCTTTTAAAGGAAGCATGCTTGTGGCAACGAATAATTTATGGGAAAGTTTTACCAAATGGTCTAATTTTAAGTAGTACATATTAGACAAATAACATTATAAAGAGTAAAATTTGTGCACCCTCAACTTGTCAGTCCTATTCAGACAATCCAAGTAACGTACATATTATACAAATAGCATTATAAAGAGTAAAATCTGTGCACCCTCAACCTATCACTCCTATTCCGACCATCCAAGTAATCTACGTTACCTACAATATTCATAGTAGTAGTATGCTTCATCATACTGCTTTCGCCCGTTTTCCGGAGTATGTGCCCCCATACATTGAAAAATGGAAAATTCCCATTAATTAGTTGTAGAGAATAGAAGAGGGGTGAAAAGGAAGAGGGTTGAACTAAGGGATAAAAGGGGCAAGGAGGAGTTTCAATTAAGAGGGACCACTTAAGAAGGGGCATTAAAGGGAGAGGGGAATAGGGACCATTTGAAGGGGGCTTTAAAGAAGGCTGCAAGTACTAAACGGGGAGGGGGAAGAGAGACCATTTATAATATTTTAGTTAGCACTAGGTATGCTCTTCCACTCTATAGCTTAGTGGTAGGGCTCACATGTGGGAAAGACAACATTGTGGGTTCGAATCCTACCCTCTTAAATAATGTGCACTTCTCTTAGACATAGCTTAAAATAAAATAAATTAACCCAAATAAATAAATTAATCCATGGACAAACATAAGTTTTTTAACCTCCATGCTCCAAAACAAATAGGAATAAAATAAAGTTGAGCAAGTATGTGCTCCCATACATTGATAAATGCTAGAAAAGTTCATAAAAAGAATCTTTTGATTGGAGATTTGAATCCTTACTTTGTTTTCCTATTGAGCATATAAAAGGAGAATTTGCTAATAACTTGAAAGAAATTTTCAAAGTAGCTAGGTCCCTTGAGCATCTCGAGATTATTACTTTACATACCTTCTTTACTAGAGGTTTTAATTTAGAAGGGAAGTTGACTCATCATAAGAGTAAAAAGGCTAGTCAAAAGAATCCTATGGTTTGGAGAACTCATCCAAAGGCTAAGAATATTTCTCCTTATCGTCTAGTGTGGAAGCCAAACATGATCCTTGTTACTTCTCCTCATTCCCTAATAATGATGCTAGAAATGTTGCATCTACTTCTAGACCGATGCATCATATTTCTTGTGATTTCCCTATTAGACACATTGCATGTGCTTCTAGATTGATGCATCACGTGTCTTGTGATTCTCTTTTCTTCTAAAACTTTCGCCTATAGAAAATATAGGAGAAGGTTATAGCTCCTTGGATCGACTTATGTTTTTGGGTTTTTGAAAGATATAATATTAAGGTTCTTTTTAATCTTCTTTGTACTTTGGAAAACTTCTCTTGTCAAGATCTTCATTTTAAGAGATCATTATTGCATTCAGTTTAAAGTATTGTTAGAGAAGTTTCTCAAGTCACTAGTTTTCGGTCT
Source organism: Dipteris shenzhenensis (assembly GCF_047967505.1). Classification (NCBI taxonomy): domain Eukaryota; kingdom Viridiplantae; phylum Streptophyta; class Polypodiopsida; order Gleicheniales; family Dipteridaceae; genus Dipteris; species Dipteris shenzhenensis. Next base: position 7,283,555 of record NC_141628.1, on the reverse strand, counting down.
AAAAAGTGCTCCCATTTTAAGCAAGAGCTTATGAGAATATATTTACTTCTAATCTTGACGAGATAGGTTTAAGTTCTATATTGAAGACACCTCAAGTTATAAGTGCTCTTCCTCGTTGGGTTAGAGGTGCTTGGAAATACGTCGAAATTGTTGGAGTGCGCGGGTAGCGAAAGCGTGAAGATTTGCAGCAGAGGAAGTGAACAGGTGAGTGAGAGTGACAGAGAGAGTACGAGCTGATTTTGGGTGTACCAACAATGTGTTGGTACACAAAGAATAAGATGTATTTATACTTAGGGCCCGTAAGGGTGCATTCACATGTACAGCATAAATAATACACGTGTTTTATACACGGAGGTAAATAAAGGACCTTTAGCCCAACAACCTCCCACTTAAAGGTCCGGAGTGAACCTTTAACCAACTCCCACTAGTTGTATGCAATGCTCATGCTGAGCCTTGCCAAGACTTTTAGTGAGAACATCTGCAGGGTTGTCCTGTGTTTTAATTTTGGTCAATGTGATTTGACCATCTTCCAGAATCTGTCTGATAAAATGATATCGCACATCTATATGTTTTGTGCGTGAATGATACATGGCATTCTTAGCCAGATACACAGCACTCTGGCTATCACATCCCAACACTGGAGTACTCATAGACAAGCCAAGATCTGTAACAAGTCTGCTCAACCATATAGCTTCTTTAGAAGCTTCAGTAGCTGATATATATTCAGCTTCAGTAGTACTCAGTGCTACAATATTTTGCAACCTGGAACACCAAGAGACAGCCCCACCAGCAAGTGTAAAGACATACCCGCTTGTGGACCTTCGAGTATCCAAGTCCCCTGCCATGTCTGCATCACAATAACCCTGCAAACTAAGTGCACCCTGCCCATAGCAAATACACTTTCTTTGTATACTCTTCAAATATCTAAGAATACACTTGACGGCCTCCCAATGTGGTTTGCCAGGATTTGACATAAACCTGCTGACAACTCCCACTGCATGAGCAATGTCTGGACGAGTAGCCACCATAGCATACATAAGAGAGTCACAAGCTGATGCATAAGGGACTCCCTTCATAGCATTGGCTTCCATGTCATCTTTTGGGCTATTGGCTTTACTAAGCTTAAGGTATGGAGGTAAAGGTACTCCAAGAGGCTTAGCTTCAGCCATGTTAAATCTGTCCAGTACCTTTTCAATGTACTTTTCTTGAGATAAGAACAACAATTTCTGCGTTCTATCCCTTCGAATCCTCATGCCCAATATATGCTCAGCATTCCCCAATCTTTCATTGAGAAAGCTGATTTCAGCTGGTCTTTGAGAGCATCCAAACTGGTCTTTCTCTTTCCAGCTAACAACATGTCATCCACATACAAAACAAGTATGATGGGGCTGCCATCTGTATCCTTTTTCATGTACAAACAATGATCTGCATGGTTGCGTGTAAACCCATGAGAGAGCATAAAGGTGCCAAACTTTTTGTACCACTGCCGTGGTGCTTGTTTCAGCCCATACAAGCTGCGTTTTAGTTTACACACCAACTGCTCTTTTCCGGGAACCACAAAACCCTCAGGCTGTTTCATGTAGATCTCCTCATCAATGTCACCATGCAGAAAAGCTGTTTTCACATCCATTTGGTACAGCTCTAAGTCCAATACAGCCGTGAGAGCAAAAAGCACACGAAGTGTGGTCATCTTCACAACAGGTGAGAAGACCTCCTGGAAGTCAATCCCTTCCTTCTGTGCATACCCTTTGGCAACAAGTCGTGCCTTGTACTTGGGTTTCCCATCAACTGTCTTCACTTTGTAGACCCATTTGTTTGGAAGAGCCTTCCTTTCTTTGGGTAATGACACAAGATCCCAAGTATCATTAGCATACAGAGATTTAATCTCTTCTTGCATAGCTAGCTCCCACTTATTGCTGAATTTGCATGACTTGGCCTCTTTATAAGTAAGGGGCTCACCCTCATCAGTAAGCATTACATAATGCAAAGAGGGGTCATACCTTTGTGGCTGCCTTCTTAGGCGTGTAGACCTGCGTACCCAATGATCTACATTGTCAGGAATCGGGTCTACATCCGGAGGCATGTTATTTTCAGCATTTATTGGCTGCTGTAAGCCATTTTCAGCATGCTGTTCATGCTGTACAGCACCTTCATTTTCATTTTCAGCACCTGCATTTTGATAATCAGCAAGTCTATCTTGCTGTCCATGACCTCCCTGTGCTTCTATTTGCTGTCCATCATCATCTAGCTCAAACATAACCGGCTGATCTTCAGTTTCAGCCTGCGGTACAGCACCATGAGGCTCATCATTTGAAGTAATAGGTGGCTGCAAATTCTGAAATTTGACCTGTTTCATGTCTTTATCAGAGGCTACAGTACTTTTCAGCAACTTTGCCTCATTAAACACAACATTACGGCTGCGAACCATTTTCTTAGACTGAGGCAGCCACACTCTGTAGCCAAATTCACCCTCATCACCATAGCCCATAAACAGACCTTTGGTGGATTTCGGGTCAAGTTTATTCCTCTGCCCAACTCTAACATGCACAAAAGCATCACAGCCAAAAATCCGTAAATGGTCATATGAGGCCGGTTTGCCAGACCAAACCTCCTCAGGAATGCCATTATTTAAGGACCTGTTTGGAGAACGGTTGCAAATGTGAACCGCGGTTTTGAGCGCCTCTCCCCAAAATTCATGAGGGAGATTAGCAGTGGACAGCATGCACCGCACTCTCTCACATAGAATCCTATTGTATCTTTCAGCCACACCATTTGAAGAAGGGCTGTAAGGAGCTGTAAGCTCCCTCTTTATTCCATGTAAGTCACAAAAGGACTTAAACTCACTAGATGTGAACTCACCCCCATTATCAGTTCTCAAGCATTTCAGCTTTCTACCTGTTTGAGTGGTCACAAATGCATGAAAAGTTTTAAAAACAGCAAACACTTCACTTTTCTTTTTCAACAAATAAACCCAAATCTTCTTGGAACAATCATCAATAAAAGAGACAAAGTATGCAGCACCACCCATCGATTTTACAGGCATGCTACATACATCAGAATGCACTAAGTCCAAGACATTTGACTTACGGGAGACACCAGAGTAAAAGGAAATTTTCATTTGCTTGCCAAACTGACAGTCATTACAAAATTCAAGCTTAGAGCCTTTTCCATCAACCCTCTTCAAAGAGGCAAGGACATCAAGTCCTTTCTGGCTCATATGGCCTAATCTCTTATGCCATAGCTCCAAATGACAGCCAATTTCAGCAACTGCAAGAAACTTGCCATTCAAAGCTTTACAGTGCAGACAATATAAAGTTCCCTTCTTGGTTCCCTTAACAATCAGCATGGAACCCTTTTTCAATTTCCACAAACCACCACCAAACAATGTGGTGTAACCATGCAAGTCAAGCTGTCCAACAGATAGTAAACTCTTCTTGATGCCAGGCACATATCTGACATCTTTCAACACAAGTTCTTGCCCATTATCTAAAGACGAGTGTATGGTGCCAATCCCATCAATGCTGCAAGCATGATTATTTCCAAGGTAAACCTTGCCATAACAGTCTGCATCAAATGTAGCAAAACACTCCAAACATGGAGTCACATGGAAAGAGGCACCAGAGTCTACAATCCAAGTCTGAGTGACACCATCATCAACTGACAAAAGTGCATCAATCACATCAGCCTTGGTGATCTGCATATCCTGCATTTGACATACAAGGGCATCATAATCAACTGCACATAGTACATCAGCCTCTACATCCGAGAGCTCCTCTATGACCACACTGGAGGCCACATTGGCCTTTTCTTTGCCTTTGGCTCCCTCAGATGCATCTGTCTTTTCCTCTTTCTTCTTTTTGTCTCCTGCATTCTTCTTTCTCTCTTGTTCCTTCTTGTAGTACCTGCAATCAGGCTTCTTGTGGCCCTTCCGACCACACTGATAGCAAGCAATGTCACTCTTATCCTTTCCTTTGCTCTTGCTCCTGCTTCTCTGTCCAGCATTTGCATTTTTCTTTTCAGCCCTGCCTCTAACATTATAAGCTGAGTTGCTGCCTTCTCCACTAGACTTATGCCTAATTTCTTCATTTATGATCGACCCCCTCACACCATCATATGTGAGATTGGGGTTATTACTGAGAGATACAACCAAAGTCTCCCAAGAGTCAGGCAGTGTCATGATAAAAAAGATGGCCCTCAACTTGTCATCAAAGTTCAAACTTGCATCCTTGAGCTGATTTAAAATGCCAGTAAATGCACTCAAGTGCTCTGCTGCAGGCTTGGACTCATCCAGCCGCATATTCACCAACTTGCGCATTAAATGCACCTGATTTACAGGTGTGGTGATCTCATAAGTAGTTTTCAACTTTTCCCAGATTGCATGACCAGTGTCTAAACCCTTAATGTCTGTCAAAATGTCATCAGTGACACCCATCTTAATGTAAGCCACAGCCTTTTTATTGACTTTGGCCCAATCTGCATCAGACATTTGTGCGGGTTTATCCAACTGCAAAGCATCCTCACAGTCCTTTAAGAATAAAATGCCCTGCATACGATCTTTCCAAAGATCAAATCCCTGACCATCAAAACGTTTGATTTCCATCAAACTTTTAGTGTCAGAACTGGAAGAAGCTGCTGCCATTTTATCACAAGCACAAGAGTAAATGCACTGAACTGCAAGAGCACACTCTAGAACCAGCAAATACACTGCTGTTCTTAACCAACCAGCAATAATCCTCTGCTGTTTTTACATAAACCAGCCACCGCACGGGCAAATAATGCAGAAATTTATCAAATTCTGCACAAAATCCCAAATTTCCAGGTCCAGAAGTGCATAAATGTCAGCCAATCTGACTCAGCTGAGCATAAATACATCAATACATGAAAAGCCCCAATTTTTCTCGGTCCAATGCCAAGAAATTTTACTCAGATGAGGAAAATTCCAAGAAATTTGACAAAATCCCCAAATTAATTGAGGTCAATGCCCACAATGTCTGCAATTTCTGACACAGATGTCACTGTCAAGCATAAACAGCATCAAATCTGGGAAAAACCCCAAATTTCAGCCAAGAAATTGCTCAAAACTGTGAACTGTGCCTGTGCGCTTGAACCGGGGCCTGTGTAAGTGTGTGAAATCACACAAAAAACAGCCAGCAGACTGTCGTGACCTGGGAGCTGTCGCCTGACTGTCGCCTGTGCAGGAAAGTGACGATTTGAGCTGTCGCTTGCTGTTGCCTGCTTGGGAGCTGTCGTCTGACTGTCGCCTGCCTGCAAACGTGACGTTTGCACAAAACGTGACTGACACGCTGCCTGGGAAACTGCCGCCTGCACAAAACGTGACCTGGCTGACTGGCCAGAGCAAAACGTGACCAGTGCTGACCTGGAATGGCTGTGCCTGACCTGTCTGGGTACAGGCTGAGCAAAAACGACCTGAGACACTGTCGCCTCGATGCGCGCGCAGCCGCTTGATGAAAAACGACCTGATGATTTCTTCGCGCGCAACAATGGCGATGGCTCGCACGGGCTTCGAACAACGCGCAGACCTTGGCCGAAGCTCTGATACCAGTTGTTGGAGTGCGCGGGTAGCGAAAGCGTGAAGATTTGCAGCAGAGGAAGTGAACAGGTGAGTGAGAGTGACAGAGAGAGTACGAGTGTACCAACAATGTGTTGGTACACAAAGAATAAGATGTATTTATACTTAGGGCCCGTAAGGGTGCATTCACATGTACAGCATAAATAATACACGTGTTTTATACACGGAGGTGAATAAAGGACCTTTAGCCCAACAGAAACATTAGGACAAATATATAGACAGGGTCGAAACCTTACCCTTTTTGTTGAACTACTAAAAAGTCTGCTTCTTCCGTTGACAGTTCTTTAGGGCATGTTGTTGTTGTAGATACTTTTGTCCTTCCTACTTTTTTAAGGGAGTTTTTCTTAAAAAGAAAAAAAAATCAACTTTCTTCTTCTGAGGACTCTTGCTTATTAATAGACATAGTAGACATAGAAAAAGGAGCTCAAAGTTTGTTTGTCCAAGTAGAAGAATCCAAGCTTTCATATCACATTGAAAATTGACAGTTTTAAGTGTAGTTGCTTCAAAACTAAGAGAAGTTCCCTTAGTTCGCACCTCTGATAGTGGTAGCTCTCTTTCTTCAAAGAATGAGATATTATTGTAAATTACAGCAATAGTTCGTGATTTCGTACATGATAAATGCTCAAATAATTTAATGAGTGATCTATGCTAGGAGAGGTTAACCTGTAGTAAAGACATATCCTAGTTTTTCTATACCTCAAAAGGATTTGATTGTAAAACATGAAAACTTTTGTAAGTCTCTTGCATTCACTTGCAAGCCAAGTCTTCCTTATCTTTGCGCATCTTGGAAGTTTCATAAAAACCCTAAAAAAACCTTACAACGGCTTGTAAGACTGTTCTAATTATGTTTGAAAGTGGTTGAGTTATTTCTTTGAGGCCATATTACTAGCTGTCCATGAGTTTTGGAGAAACCTATTGAGAGAGTGTTGGAACTATCGGAGTTCTAGTGTGTGTGGTCCTAGAGTCCTAGGAGTGTCCTACAGTTGTGTGAGTGTGAAGAGTCTTGAGGCCACTTGTGCCACCTCATGTGGTAGGTGTGATTCCTCCCCTAGATTATAGGATCTAGATTCTCTTGTGTGTGACCTCATCTATGAGGTAGCAGTGTTGGAAGATAAGGCTTGCCCAGCCTATAAATGAGGCCATGTACTTGCTATGATTACACAATCTATCAACATCAGTTCGTGCCTCAGCTCTTGTCTCTAACCTGTGATTGAGTGTCTCTCACCCTCTCCCCATTTTCAACAGTTGGTATCAGAGCCAGCCATGTTGCTTCCTCCTTGAGGTAGAGGGTGGCCGGAAAGAGAAGCTGCCCGCCATCTCCACGTTGCTGTCCAGATGGCCGCTTCAGTTCTGCCCATTGCTGCTGCCGCCTCTCAGCTCTTCTCCTTCCGCCCCTGATCTGCGCAATCTCCAGCAGCAGCATTCTGCCCCAATGACCTGCGACAGCTCTTGCGAAGGTGTCGAGATCCGTGTCTTATAATAAGTGCGATGATTTGGCAGTGTCTTGCATGTACCGGCGACTGACGACCTTGTGAGGGCCGTGGCCATCGACTCGCACGTCACAGCCTCACCGTTGAAGATCTTGAAGAAAGGACTTCACCAACATGAGCTTCACCGCCATCTTCAACTCCATTTTGACCAGATCTGCACTAAACAGCCGACTGTTTGTTGCTGATTGATTGTTGCGTATGGAGCTGATTTTTTGAAGCTGAAGATTGACAAAATGCTGCAGGAAAGCATGGTCGTTATTGCTGCTGAATGCGCCCTTTTCCTGGACGACCTGCATCTGAAATGAGCCACCATTCTTGGGATTCCAGCATGTTTTTGGCCTCCGAATGGGAACAAAAATGAACCAATTCCAGCTCGTTTTTCTTACTATTCAAGCTGTCACCAGCTCCAAAATCGCCGCCACATTTGTCGGGGATTCAGCCCGACCTTGAAGCCCATTTTTGAGCCCGAAGCCCTAAATTGCGCTTTTCAAGAATTTTGCCTCATTTTGGGTGAATTTGTTGGGGCTTTTATGGTTTGAAGCTTCCCTAGTATTGCTAGAACACTATGCTCTAGGAAATTTTGAAAAGCCTCAATTTTCTGCAAACCCTAATTTTGCAGCAATCCTAACCCAAAAATATAGGGCTTTTCTGTCCTGTGTCTTCCTTTGGCATAATTGAAGCTTCTACTATGTAAAATTTGGGGCTTTTTTTGCAAAATTTGAGTAAACATTGTAAGGGATTTAGACACTGGCTGTAATAACAGCTAAGACCTTCCCACCAATGGATAGCATAAAAAACTTCTCGTTCATCGAGAAATTCTCAGGGAGCAATTTTCCAATTTGGCAGACGAAACTCCGGCTTCTTCTTATGCGAGAAGGCATATGGAATATCACCAATGGCAAGGAGCCAAAACCCCAAAGTGATGATGCTAGAATCAGTTGGTGGGAGAACCAAAATGATAAAGCAATGGCTATCATTGGCCTAGCTTTAGCTGACAACCTTATCCACCATGTGGATTTTGATAAGACTGCAAATGACGTTTGGGAAAAATTAGAGAATTTGTTTGGAAATAAGATCAATATTTCCAAAGTCTTTCTCAAACAAAAACTCTTCAAGCTCAAGATGAAGGAAACTAAAACCCTCAATGAACACTTGAGCAATCTTGGGTCAATTCTCCAATAATTATCTGCCATCCGAGCCATTGTTAAAGATGATGATCAAGTTGCTGTACTTCTCTCAAGTATTGAAGACATTTCCAAGTACAATGAGATCCTTGTTGTCCTAAGAGTCAGCCGCAATATGAGCTTTAAGGATATGGTAGCTCATTTCATTGATGAGGACCGTAGGCTTACAGAGAAAGCAGAATCTTCCTTTGAATCTGGCAAAGCATTCTTTCTCAAGAATAAGCCCAAGAAGAAAGGAAAACCTCTTAAATGTAATTACTGTCAGAAGCTTGGCCATCCAGAGGATCATTGCTTCAGGAAGATGGCAAAGGTACAAGCCAAAGAACATGCCAATCTGGTTGCGGAGCAGAGCGAGGATGAAGATGATGAAGCTACACCTTCTGGACCTGAGGAACAAGCCTGCACTGTTGCTGTTTCTGGTCTATCCCTCCATGAGGTGATAGATGAAGAGTGGGCTGTCTAGAGTCATGTGTGTTAGGTACTCTGCCTTGGGTAGTCCCCCTAAAATGATGTAATAATTTGTCATTTTGTGTGCCTTGTCCTATAAAAGGCTCCACTTATTTCCCTGTACCCAGTTAGGAGACAGGGGGGTTGTTATGTCTTTCCTTTATCAGGCCTGGTCGAGTTCCAGGATGTTGGTGTACTCCCTAGACCTATGAGTTGGTCATGCATCTATGAGTTGACACCTAAGCCATGAGAGTGCTTGGTTCAACCTCTGAATTATGCTTAGCTGTTAGCCTCTGAGATTGCCTAGGATGCACAGTCTGGATGATGTCATAGTTTCTCACCCTAGCTCCGAAGGGGGGTTTGTTGGAACTATCGGAGTCCTAGTGTGTGTGGTCCTAGAGCCCTAGGAGTGTCCTATAGTTGTGTGAGTGTGAAGAGTCTTGAGGCCACTTGTGCCACCTCATGTGGTACGTGTGATTCCTCCCCTAGATTATAGGATCTAGATTCTCTTGTGTGTGACCTCATCTATGAGGTGTCAGTGTGGGAAGATAAGGCTTGCCCAGCCTATAAATGAGGCCATGTACTTGCTATGATTACACAATCTATCAACATCAGTTCGTGCCTCAGCTCTCGTCTCTAACCTGTGATTGAGTGTCTCTCACCCTCTCCCCATTTTCAACAAAGAGGCTTTGTTCTAGTAGAAGTAGGTTGGATTTTGAAGTAGAAGTTTCATAAAAACCCTAAAAAAACGTTACAACGGCTTGTAAGAAGTTTCATAAAAACCCTAAAAAAACCTTACAACGGCTATGTTCTAGTAGAAGTAGAAGTTTCATAAAAACCCTAAAAAAACCTTACAACAGCTTGTAAGACTGTTCCAATTATGTCTGAAAGTGGTTGAGTTATTTCTTCAAGGCCATATTGCTAGCTGTCCATGACTTTTGGAGAAACCTATTGAGAGAGGCTATCTTTTAGTAGAAGTAAGTTGGATTTTGAAAGACCTTCAGCAGCGCCGCAAACACTACAACAAACACAAACGAATCAAACACTACAACCATGAAACAAATCAACATTTTGCTAAGACTTTTCCACTCATGATGTTAGTGTAAAAAAACAAGTCCAAAGAATGGATTGGAGAAACATTTGATTTTACTACCCTCTATACTAAGATAGATTTGGAAGAGTTGTTGTCTTGAATAGGAAATCTTGTTTCATAAGTTCTCAATTACAGATATAAGAAAGATAATGCAAAGGTTAAAGAGTTGAAAAATCAGCCTTGCATTTGGATTCTTGTTGGCCGAATTGTAAAAAGCAAGATTTTCATTTGAAAAGAAATGGTGCACAAAAGTTGGGTATGTTTAGGATCCTTGAACGTAGAATCAAAATCCAAAGTGGCAAGCTTCAAAGCCCACTTCTTTCTAGTTCTTAGGTTTGTTGTAATTTTGGAGGTCATTTGCTCTTAGGTACTTGCTTAGTTTTGGGTTTTTTCCACCACCTGATTTCATTATTTATTATTATTATACATTTTAAAATAAATAAATAATAACAAATAAAAAATAATGATAATGATTGTTTCCTTGTGTTTTCACTTCATTTGTTTTCTTATATGTGTGTTGGTTTATCTTTATTTCCTTGTGTTCAGCATTATTGTTTCTTTTGTTTTTGATACTTACCCTAATTTCATTCTCTCTCTTTCTCTCTCTCTCTCTCTCGTATTTCTTTTTCTTATTTTTTGCTTTGTTTCTTCCTTTTTGCTATTGAACTTTTACTGTTTGGGTTGGGATTTCAAAGCTTAGTAAGCAGTGGGTTTACCCAAGAGTTTCCAAATCTTTCGAAAACCAGATGGCAGCTTATGCTTGGGTACTGATGAGAACATAAGTGTAGCTTTGCTTACTAAGTTTTATTTTTTTTTTTGTGCTCATTTACTCATAATTTTGTTTGAAGTCGCTTACAAACCCCTTTCTTTCCTTCTTAATTCGCTTGTTTTATGAAAATATTAACTTGTATATTCTAGTCTTATGAAGGTATGCATATATATGTTTGTATTGTACTAATTCTAGTTCTTTGACTTTTTTGAAGGCAAATATCGATAGAGACCAGGTGAAGGCAGCGATCAAGGCTCAACAAGACCAGCAAATTGATAAGGTGAATTCTTGCACCTAGGTATGATGAGTCAGATTTTATTGAATTGGAAGGACTTGTCCAGGTCAATCGGCTATCACAACTTATAAAATTCTGCGTGATATTGAAGCAGCAGTTACGTGATTTAATTATACTTGAGCCTTGGATGAAGAAAATATGGTCCTCTCCTTTGATCCAAAGCACACGTTTGTTTCCATCCATAAAGGTATATGATATGACTATGGAGATAGAATTGGGCAACCCATCTGGTCCACTTCAAGGGCACATCTGGGAAAAAAGCCTCAAATGTTACAATTTAAATTGAGCCATCATGTGCTGAACCAGTATTAATTATTCAATATTCTGTGTCATCAACTGTGGAAAGAGTGCAACTGTTGACTGCAAGATACAGCTTGGGAGATTTTCCACCACATCTAGAGGCCCATTCTTGTCTTAAAGCAATGGTATTAGGAAAAATAGAGAAAGTAGAGGGGAATTTATAGAAAAATAGGAAAATTGGGAAAATAAGGTAAAACTAGAGAAAAGATGCTAATTGTTTTGTATAGCTGCTTGGGATTACATGCTATGAAATTCCACATGCGCCTCACAAACCACAGCCTGAAAAATCAATGCTAAGTAAAGATGCTGCCAGTTCAGTATTAATACAATTGTCCTCAAACTGATGGGAAAACTCACCCTAACAAAAGGTGGGTTGATATGGATGTAATGGTTGATGTCTGGGAGACGACAAAAGGTGCTCATTTTGTCTTGTTAGAAGTTGTAAGTTGGAATGGTTTTCTGTTTGGGATTATTCAACTTGACGAAGTTGATGGAGGTGAAAATTAAGGTTCCATGAGTCATCTTTGGAGCTCAGTTTCCACTAAACTTGCCTATATGGTTATGTATAAACCTTGGTTTGAATGAAGGAAATGCGATTGGGAGGGTGTTTTTTGGTGTAGCAGTTGTTTAATGTGATATGTCCATCTTTTTTCTTTTGGATCCACCACATGTTTTCCATTAGACAGTGGAACCTCAGTCATCAAGTTCGAAGATTGAAGGTTGTGCCAACTGGTTTCCAAGTGTTGGGATGAAGGGATGGAAGCAGAGAGACCAATGGGTCTATGGTTTTCTTTTCAAGTCGTACTAGTTAATGTAAAAAAAGTCCGCTTTTGTATGTGAAACATGTTGATGCTTTATAGTAAATAAGGCAGGAGGTGTTGTGCGTTTATATGCTTTGTTGTTCTGAGGTGAACTTACTGAGATAGTCATGCAGGCACTTTTGGCAGAGGGGCGGTACTATTCTGATTTGGAATTGACAGAACAAGAGATGGAGCGCATGGTAATTGAAGCCTCAAGGGCAGAATTCCTTGCAGAGGAATATGGGCAGCAGATAGGGTGTGTTGAATCGTCTACCTCTGCAGGTGCAGAGCCTTCTTATTCTGGTGCAAGTAAGATTTCTAGGGAATTTTTTATTACTGTTTAAATAAACAACCTGGCTGTTGTCCTGACCTTGTTCCTCTGCTTTTCAGCTGGAACTTCGAATAGTCAAAGTGACAATCTTGATCTGTCACAGTCAGATAGACAAGCAAGCTCTGCCACAAGTTTATGTTCCCCCTCCCCGGCTAACACACGGCTGACAAGCAATATGCGGACCCTCTTATCTATGGGTTTCAGCTATTTCAGGGTTGTTGAAGCTTGTAGTATATTTGGTGATGATATAAATGATATGCTTTGCTACCTGCTAGAAGCCGAGAGTGGAGGTTTGTTTGAGGAGTCACTGTATAGAAGAATGAAAGGTAAAGCTGCAGAAAGATAGAATTTGTAGTAGGGAAACCTGTATGACGGAAGGAATTTCAAATTGCAGGCCCAAGCAGAAGTTCTAGATAGCCAAGCAAGTTCTATAATGCAAAGCTAATTATCTTTAGGGATGTATTTATACATTCCCTACAATTGTGCTTAAGTGATAAGGAATGAGGGTTTTTAATACTTCTTTTTCAGACTTAAGCATGTGTAATATATATGGGTTGTCAGCAAATGAAGGCAAAGGCCACCATGACTTTTACATATATCTATCTATATATATATATATATCTCAAAACTTTACACTTCGATAGTAACTCGAAACATTCCTCTGATTGGGCATAAGTGAATAATCACTCAAATAAACTACTGGGACTTCAGGTGTAGATGTCATTGTGGACATAAAAATGTTTGATTCACTGACATCGTCTGAAGTTAGCGTACAGTTTGCTTCATTTTAAATTGTTTGTTATTGAAGTCTTTGGTAGACAAGCTTGTGCTGGTTTAGTTTCACAATTTACAATCATGAGCTGTTGAAGGGCCTCGGTTTGAGGGACATGTGGATTCAGGCCGAAGTCCTTCCTTGCACCTGTGGCTATTTTGTGTATTTCAGTTATGATACAGTATGACAGCAGGTTGAAGTAATTTCCAGTATTCTTCAGTAAGAAAAATCAATTAGACTCTGCATACTGCAGACAGGTGATCTCCGTGCCATGGATTCAGTAGTGTTGTATGACTGCAGCAAGGAATGAGCCTGTGTAATGCACTCTGTAATGCAGGGAACATCTGTATCCATGCCATGTTTGAGTGTTATTGTACAACTCTGTTATGAGAGGCTGTGTTTCTTTAGATAATGAGATGCTGGGCAGTACAGTCTGAAAGGAACAGGGGAAGGTGTAGAGACAGCAAGAGTGACAGTGGAGTGAGAAGAAAGTATAGGGAGTGTGCGATTTCCAAAATGAACAGTTGCTGTACAATAGGTGGGTATCCCATATGTAGCAACCCATATCCTAAGATAAAAAGAAAAACGTACTTTTTTGATGAGGTTTTTTGAGTGTATAAATCTGATCAAGCAGTTAAAGACATTATTTCAGTGTGATAGATTTGGTCATCTCGTATGGGCCAATGCAATGGTTTAAACGTAGCTTGGGTTGCTTCAAGTACGTTTTTGTCTTCTCACAATGATCTAAAAGAGTTAACATTTCAACTTGGGTTTAAAAAAGGATTATACTACAATCATTTGCAATGTCCAATGTATTCGACTTCTTTTGCCATGAGAGCATGTTGGCTTCAAAACTATGCACTCCACCTTTTCATTGAACTCGGCATGTAAGAGAAGTTCCACTTTTGCTATAGTACGATTTATGTATAGAAGACTGGATTTGGAAATAAGGTTTTGAGTTTTATCAACAAGTCAATGTTAAATGCATGACTTTCACCTTATTGAGCCCCTCCTTATCCTCATCGTGCTTTTTTATTCCTCTTTCCATAAAAACTGACCTTTAACTCATCTCCCTTTGTCCTTGGAGTTTAGAAGTCTGCCTTTTAAAGTTTCCTTGTTTAATGCACTGCACCTTGTTTAATTGAAGTAGAGGCAATGCACATGTATAACTCACCCCTTTTCTACCACAAGAGTTACAGCTTATGTACAAGCTTATTTATGCAAGCCCCCACAATTTGAAGGGATGTGATCATCCATGCCTCTTTCGGGTGGTAACCATGAGCATATGTAATTGCAGGAACAAAATAATGCTCGTGTATCCACATTTTCTTCTTTTTAGACTTTGCCCAGCGGTTTGTACGAAATTTATTGTGCTTATATTATCGTTTCTTTGGAGCTCTTTGTTCAAGAGCCTTATTGTGCTAATGTTATTATTATTGTTTTTTGGAGCTTTGGTGTGTAGTCATGAGGTTCATTAAATCTATGGAAAACATATAGTAACTCTTGAGATCAACAATCCAAATTCCCATCTATGGTGCTTTACAAAACACAACGAAATTGTTGCTAATGAGTAGTTTTTGTGATGCTAAGATTGTGCATGCTTGTAAAATAAATTGTCGATCACATGCTTCCTAATCGATAAAGTTATGTTAACTAGAAGGATTGGTGAAGGAATTATGTTGTAGCTTTGTCCAAGTATTCAAGGACAAAAGTTCTCTTCGATCTTGACAAGAAGTAAAGTCCATGTTCATTCTTTAAATGTATGCATCCATAAGTGTGTTTAATATGGATTTTACAATTGAGATAATCTAAGTTTTGTACCATTATTAAGCCATAAACATGAGCATAACGATCATCATGAATTACCCCAATTGGGTTAATTGCCTTTTTGTAAATATTACTTGTGCCTAGAAAAGAAACAAAAAGGGTCAATTTAGGTTGCAACGCATCGTGATGAGTATGTCACACAACCTCCTAGCTTTGAGGTTGTTAATTCTGTTTTTTGGTATGGTGGGACACGAAAAAGGGAAAAAATAGAGACCACCTCTCATGCTTTGAGCCACTGCCACTTGTGCTTTATTGATAGTGAAGTAGCTATTTCCTAAAGATAAACTAGTCACAATGGTCAAGTTGTTATTGGACTGATTGCATTGCCCAACTTGCTTATGTTAAATCCAATGTTATTGTTAGAAAAGGCTTTCTACTTGGAGCTCTAGGAACGGTTTGGGGATGCATTATAGTGTTGGTGCACTTAGCTCGACTTTAACGATACATTTATAGTGTTGGTGTTGTTAGGTCAACTTTATCAATGCATTTATAGCAAAGGAAATGTAAGTTTACCAATTGTAGTTGTTTTGACCTTTGGAATTATTTGTCTCCCATTATTGAAAATTTATCTAATCCTTTAGAGGAATTGGGAGAGAGGGAGGAGGTGATTGCACAAGGTGAGAGGTAGAGGAGTGCTAGTTGTACATACACACCATTAGAAAGAAGAGGAGGTAATTTATAGAAGTGGATGCGGTTGTTCCTTTATTGCACTAGCTTAGTTCACTTAGGAATTGCAATTTAAATGCCTCCTTGTTAAGTTGCAATGGATAAGTAGAGGGTGCTTTACAAATTTTTGGGAGGATAAATTAGAAAAGGACAATGATTATGAACTACAAGTATGTACAAAAGTACAACTTAGCCATCAAATCCTCCTCTTAACTATGTACAAGTACAACTTAGCCATCAAGTCCTCTTAAGTTGCAGTCAACTCTAACAAATACCAAGTTGCTATTAAAAGTAGCTAAATTTGTCAAGGAAAAGAAGATATTTGTAGCATTTTGTTCTTGATACATGTAGATTGATTTCTTTGCTTAAGTAGGTTATGGTTCACTTAAGACTTTTTTGTGCTTTGTTCTTGCATGAAAAACTTTATTGTTGACTAGTTTTCACTTATACTATGTCAATAGAGTTACTGGATCTCATGGAAGATTTTTAGACTTCCGTGATAGGAGACACAAAGTGTGCTTCAACTTTGGCAAGCAAGGACATTTTTTCAGAGAGTGCTGAAGTAAGAAAGGGAATCTCCAACAAGGGAACGGTTCAAGACTACCAAAAGAAGGAGAAAGTGCTCAAGGATGTACTTTACATTCTAGATTTGTGCAATAATTTGTTCTCAATGAGATAACTTTCAAGAAATGGAATGAGTGGCCTTTGTCGAAGATGAGGTCCTCATTCCCTTCAAGACCGTAGGCTAGACACTTGGTGTGGAATATGCCCTCTCTCGCACTATAAGGCATGCTTGTCATGCAATGAACTACTCAGTGCCTAGATGTAGAAGATTGAATGTGGTTCTATCGTGGCGTTGTGCAAGTGTGGGTGAGATCACATGAAGATGGGTGATCAAGCAAGCATGAGTAAACACAAGTATTATGAGTAAATGAAGTAGTAAGCCAATATGCAACCCAAGCACTTGCATCAAAGAAAGTGGCCTCGTCCTACTACAAACATCCACCATAGCTACAAAAGTGCTTGTGCAATAAGTAGTGTAGTGCCTCTAAAACTCACCTTGGCTCGAGGTTTAACTATCATTCAAAGAAATACGGCTCAATCCTATCTAGCTACTTCTACTCAAAACTAGACACTCGGTGAAACCCGTTTCACTTCAAGCTCCCCACTTTAATAATCCTAAGACTCTCTAGACTAGTTGGTTATGTGAATCGCCTTTCGCACTTCTGGGGACCGCCTTTCTCAAAACTGCTTGTTGTAAGTTGGCTTGCTTGTGGAGCTGCCACTGGCATGTCCTCTCCGCTCTTGATTATGCCGCTTGGACCAATGATGGTCACCACCCTAGTTACCTACGCTTGGTTACTCGGACTCGGATTGGCTAGGTTGACTACATGCCAACACCAATGTCTATTTATGTTATTCATATCCCAAGTCAAATCCAACTCTACTAAAAG
The DNA here is from genome assembly GCF_047967505.1 of Dipteris shenzhenensis. Lineage (NCBI taxonomy): Eukaryota > Viridiplantae > Streptophyta > Polypodiopsida > Gleicheniales > Dipteridaceae > Dipteris > Dipteris shenzhenensis. The sequence continues at coordinate 7,266,537 of NC_141628.1, read as the reverse complement.
TCTATCCATACACAAATTCTCAAGTCAAACCCTTGGGCAATTTTAGCCCTTTCTTTGGAAAACCATAGCTCATCTTTTTCAAGCCTAAAGTGAGCCCAATTTCACACCAAAAGTCCAAGATTTCCAACAATGTTTCAAATCTATTGAAAACACTTGTGAAGATAGTTGCTTTACATAATTGCACATTTTTCCATATGGTGATCAATTTTCATATGGTAATAAATTTTCATCCAAATTCACTCATACCATCATCACTATCTTATGTTCAATAAAAGGAAAAGTTCTAGAGGTTCATGAACATCACCCTACTAATTTCTCGGGGGGGTCACTTAGTGTAATATGTCTATATCACGTGCGTGCAAGGGTTCTTTTCTAAATCCCTATGTAACCTATTTGTAGTATTTCCTAGTATCCCCTCTGTAAATTTTGGAAAATTTTATAAATCCCCTTCTGTAAGTATATTTATTTTCCTAGAGGAATTTTAAAAGTCCTTATGTGAGTCATACACTACTACTTTTGGAGTCCCTTTAGGTAGGATGAGATATTTAAACTGCAAGATCTCTACATCACCTGCATTATTTGAATCTACACATAAAAAATTGAGGTACCGACTGCAATAATGGGCAATGCATAAGTTTAAGATGGGTTTGTGTCTTGATGATGCCATAAGGCAAGAGAAACAAAGAATAAAGACATATGTGCAAAAATTAAGAGGAACAAATATCAAACAAGACAAATCATGTGTGCCGTACACCAGGAGCAAAGAATTGTGCAAAGTCACTTGAAACACGTAAAGAGCTCAAGAAACAACCTTTATAAAAATACTACATGAAAGATTGGGAGCTTTTATAAATGCTTTATATCTTTCAATTTTTTACAAAACCATATGTATGGGTGTTTTAGCTAGGAGAAGGGATGATAGATTAGCCAATTTTACAAAGCATTCAATGACGATATATAATATTTATTTCTTGCCAAATACAAACATCCACTAAGTCATATCAAACCATGGTATTAAAACCATAGAGGCTACATTCATACAACATCTTGTTGTACCCGATGCCAAAATAGCATTTTTAAACTTGCTTAATGGCATTCATATAAACAAAAGTACCCAGGCGGTTGCAAATCATCCACTTCTGTGATTCAAGGTCCTGCAAAAAAATAATTTAAAAAATCCATCAAGAGAAATCAAACTAAACTCAGCGCATAGTAATAATCGTAATAAAGCTTTTATCATATTAGAAAGATAACAAAGAAGCCCCTACCAAGTGCGTTTAATGCCCCTTTACAAAGTCATTGAATACATTCCAATTATTCTCATCTAAAGTATACTTATTGCTATTACACTCATAGGTGAGTTTTGCCAATGCAATTATGCTCTCAATATTTATCATTTCAAGGTCTGTAAGGTCATATGTGAAGCATCTTGAACCTTTTGCCTTTTGATAACACCCAAGCTGGACTTCTACTCCAAAAGGTCTATCTGAAAGGTTGAACCCTCGTTTATATTCCACATACCCCCCACCAACCTTTCTCCTCATTTTTTGAACTCGTCCAAGGTACCATATAGCTTGTGTTGTGTTTTCTTTGTTTGCAAAGATCTTGGATTGCATTTCCTTTTGCTTTTCCTTGTTTTGTGTTCTTCATGAAAGAATACGGCACAATCGGAACCTATTCCAAATAGCAAGAGGTATATCTTCCTTAGATGTAGCAAGAGGTATATCTTCCTTAGAGTAGTATACTCCTTGGCGAACCCTTCCTTTGATGTAGTAAGAGGTATATCTTCCTTAGAGTAGTATACTCCTTGATGTAGCAAGAGGTATATCTTCCTTAGAGTAGTATACTCCTTGGCGAACCCTTGTGAGTCTATCTTTAGAGAGTGTGGGATTTCCATTAAGTTGGCTTACCAATGTGGACTTGAAGAGAGTTTTACCATCAATGGTAACAACTGGGTTCTCATTTGATGTAGCAAGAGGTATATCTTCCTTAGAGTAGTATACTCCTTGGCGAACCCTTGTGAGTCTATCTTTAGAGAGTGTGGGATTTCCATTAAGTTGGCTTACCAATGTGGACTTGAAGAGAGTTTTACCATCAATGGTAACAACTGGGCTCACTGCTTCTTGTTCATCTAGGAGAGAATCCACCACATGTCTGATTTCACTTATGGAGGCATCGTTGTCATTATCATCTATTTCTGACACATGATCTGCTTGACATTGGTCTTCTTCTTCAGAATCAGATTCTTGTGAATATGCATCTGCAAATCCATTTGACCAAGGTTCCATCCACCACTTCATATTCTCACCCTTTGGCTTCATATGCAAACTTTCACACCTTTCTTGAGCACTTTTTAGTCCCTTCTTCAATGCTTCGATGATTTTATCATCAGTTGACACACACTCATAGTCCCCTAGATTAGCTTCTCGCATGTTCTCTTTGAGATTCAATTCTCTCCATACATGTTCTTGCTTTTTATGTGCCCTTGTAAATAGAGGACTATCCTCTTTGCATTCAAAGTGTGCAAGCCTATTCATACTACTTGCACTATGTAGCATATCCATCAAGTCATAAGCGTGTTCTTGTCCCACCATGCTTCCAATCTTGCTGAAGAAGATTTCAACTACATCTGAACCTGTAAGATGTAAAGGACACCTTAGGCCTGGACAAAATTCTCTAAAGTACTTGATCAGTAGGACCACAAAATGGCATGAGAGTTGCACATCTAAGAAAGCTTCCTTAGTTATGAAGTTTCTATTCAACGTATAGTTGGCATGATGAACAATCCAAGACCTCCAAATTTGAAAGAAAAAAGAGACTTTGCCCGCAAGATAGACTCGATCCACAAGATTCAAATGTGGAGATAAGAAGATGTCGATGTAATCCCCAGCAATTTCAAGATAAGCTTGTGTTCCTAGCATGCTCCTCTCTTTTCTATGAATTCCATTGTTTGCCAGTTCTCCCAAGCACCATTGCACTTGTTTACTACATATTCTTTGAGCTCCAGCCCAATTTTGGCGGTCATCTCGCCTAATGTCTCCCTCCCTTAGCATATGCTTGTCGATAGAAAAAGCATCATACACAATAATGACATGATTTAAGGTGATCCAAACATTGCCAATAGCCAATTGACGCTTAGGCTAATAGTTTCGTATGGATTGAAGGAAGACAAAGAGATAATGGGATATATGGAAGGTAACTGGTCATAGAAAGCCTCGGAGCGACAGAATCCTCAAAATCGAATTGTAGAAAGGTGAGGAAGGAAATTCTGGCTCAAAGATGTTTGAAGCACCACAGGAGTAGCAACTGTATCACCGTCAAGGTGACAAAAGTATCTTGCAATGACAATCCATTGAAAATAGAGGGAATCGACTCGGATCCACACCCAATGAGCAGCCAACGATTGTCTACAGGATGAGATATGCTGTGCATGCAATACTCACATGAAGATCTCACACACACACACAGCGAGGTGAAGCATGGGCTGAGGTGAAGCTCTCAAACACACACACAGGGGGGAGAGAGAGTGAGAGAGAGAGAGATACTACATACAGGAATGAGGGTGTTGCTTTAGCAAGAGGGGATCGTGGAGGATGGGGGAGAAGGAGATGGCGAGGAAGAGGAGGGGATTTCAAAAGCAGCGGTCTATTAAATTTCATTAAATTTTGGCATCTTTCAGAGCTTGTAGAGACCTTGCCACCATGTTACTCCTAAGTCCATTTGAGGGCCATTCTTACAATAGAGTTGTGGGAAACATGTGGCTACATGGAGTTAGTAAAATGACTAAGCCTAGATGGCCTAATTGTTGAATTTTATAAGGGATTTTGGCATGTCATTTAGGATGTTTTGGTGAGTATGCTTAATTTTATGTGTTACAATGGTGTTCTATTAGAAGGCATGACTAATGGCTTGGCTAAGATCTTTCCTAATAGTCCTAGCTCATTATTTTTGGGGATTGGAGACCCATAGCGATGCTCAACACTTCCTTTAAGGTGTTGGCTATTAGGATTAGGGAATTTTGCTTGGGTTTGGTGGATAGAGAGAAAAATGTATTAATCCAAATTTAAAAATTACAACAATTCATTTGGTGATATTCCCATGGGAACATGCATTTCCAATGGTACTTTATCTTTAAGTTGACAATATTGCTCGAGATCATGAGAATCAAACTGCTCTTCCATACTCGAGTATGTTGGTCTATTTAGGAGTATTTACATCCTGAAGTATTCCTCACTTACCAAATGTGCATAGTGATCCAAATTATAACAACAATTCATTTGTTGATATTCTCATGTATTTGTCAAGGGAAGATCAAACTTTGAAGATATTGTGAACATGACAATGGCCATGGATTCCGCCAAGAAATTCAAGTAGAGGTGTGTATTGCTCAACCTTAATTGATCCATGATTTTATGCTTGAACAATGGGGTAGTGGGGTACTATTGGGCTTTTTTCCCAATGCCTTTTAGCTCTTTTGGGGAGTTTGTGTGTTGATTGGTAGTTTCTTCCTTGGGATGAAAATTTGGAGCGGAGGTTTATCATGGTGAATATTGGGGGAATCTTGATAAGTTATTGTCTTCATTTATCACTTTAGATTGCTCTATAAGACTAGGAATTTCAAGACATGGCAAAAATTTGGGCTTTGGTTATACACATTTTGATTTAAAAAATGTGATGCTAGAGGACTGAAATGTGACCATTCATGAGAGTAACCAATATCATCCTAAACAAGTCTTGATAGATTCTACTATTCCATTTTTAGATATTGCCTATGAGGCATTTGCATGGTTGGACTTGTCTATTCTCTCTTCTTGTATTACTTTCCAATTCAATGGGGTTTCTACTTCTTCATAGAGTTGAGTAAACATGTCAAGTCTTTCTTTTCCAATTTTATTGGGTGGTGGGAATGGTGGAGGAGTGGTGGAGAACTTAGAGATGCACAATTTATTTGCCACAAATGCATACACATGCATAGATGCACAACATACACATATACATACAAAAAAAAACACACAAATGTATATACATGAGATATACATATACATACACATGAAGAAATGCAGAAACACACACATACAAATACAAGTACCTATAAAAAATTGCACAAGGAGTGCACAACTCTCGCACAACTACACACATAAACATACAGATAAATATGCACACACACACACACACACACACACACACACACACACACACACACACACACACACACACACACACACACACACACACACACATGTCACACACACACACACGCACACATGCATGCATGCACACACACACTTTTGTATATTAGAACATGTTGGGAGCTTCTTGAACTTTTTCAATATAAAACACCCTTTTGTATATTAACATTTGGGTCTTAATCTACTTCCTTATGTATATATAAATATGTAAGTAATTGAATTAATAAAAACCCATCTGTTGAACTCACGTGATAGGGTTACATATGATGAGTGACCCCCCCGAGATTAATTTAGCATCACTTGTACAACTCTAGGGAAAAATCACATGATGATGGCATCATCTCCTTTGACCAAAATAGTGAGTTGGATGACAAGACTGAAAGCTCACATCATTAAACAAACACCAAAAGGGGCTACAAACAAAGACACCCAAAAAGTTTTGAAGCAATTCTTTTGCATGACTACAACCACTGCCAACTCCCATGGAATTCAACATAAGTGATCTACTTATGGCCAATCTCTTAATATAGATGCTCAAGTATAGATAGTTGAGGGGTAGCTTGATGTACTTGACAATTTCCTTGCATTTGATTTCGTCTTGAGGTGGTATGCTAAGTCTATCTTGGCAAAATCCTAAGAAGGGTCATCTTCATGCAACCAAAAGAGTTCTTATATACCTCAAAAGACAAGGATTATGGACTCCATGTGATCTATCAAATCTCAAATTTTTGAATATACTAATGCTAATTGAGCCAGTAGTGGCACTAATAAAAGCCACACCAGTGGTTACATCTTCAATTTAGTCCTCTATCCTTGTCATTGCAAAGCAAGCAACAATCAATTGTGGTTTGTGTGTGTGTGTGTAATTCCACCAAAAAAAGTGTGCGTGCACGCGCACACGTGCATGCGTGCGCAAAGAGAGGAATACCTTTTTCCACTTCTCATGTGTGTGTGTGTGTGTGTGTATAGATAGAGAAATACCTTTTTCCACTACTCCTTTGGCAAGTACTCTGACGCTCACCGAGCCACCAAGTGCAATGGTCGATTGAGGGGTGAGGAAAAGATCGTCAGTGTTTGGCGAACCTGATGGAGAAGTGTTGTAAGAACGGGCGGTGAAATTGCTTGAGAAGTATTGTAATAATGAGTGGATTGAGAAGTAGTACTCTGTAGGAATGAGTGCACAATCATTAATAGAAGTAGCTCATGTTGACGAGCAACGAGCTACGATAGTTGCTTGGTTTGTCATGCTACTGTAAAAGATACATCCAAGTGTCTAAAAATGATTTGTGATCTCCAAAGACCTACTTGCCAATCATTTTCTAGGTAGAGGATTGTTCCCTAGCATCTTGCAGGGTAATTCAAGCTATAACCCTCTAACACATGCTCGAAAAGGTGCCAAAGGTACATGGCCAGGCGAGAGGGATCACTACACCAAGGTAGGAGTTGTTGGAGAATTTGGCCAATTGAGAAGCTAGAATGGTTTTTTGAACGAGGGATGGATGATCAATAGGAGAAAGCATGAGTGGCAGAGGGTCAGCGGCAACGGAGAGCACAAGAATGGAGAAGGCCTAGCCATGCACTTGGAGAGATGGCAGGTGACAACTACACTGACATCACCAGGAGTGAACCCACACATGAATTACACCCAAGACACCGTGAGGAGGCTGTCATGGGAGAGTCCTTGAGGTTGTGGAATGAAGATTCTGAGCGTTTGTCCACAGAAAGCCAAGATTTTGAGTCGTCTAATGATTCTATTCATAAGCCAAGCCTTGAGTGCGGCGGCCATTGACCTATTGAGCACGCATCAAGTCCAAGGCCAAGCGAGCATTAGAGAAAGAAAAAAGACAAAGGATTCCTCATTTAATGTAGGTGATGCAAGTAACATGCCATGGGCGTGACCACAGTGGTACTCATCTAGCCTCAAGTCTTGAACCCCGACATGAATGGAGCCAAGCATAGCGACAAAATGAGATCCTGTTAGTGGAAGGTTCGACTAGTAGAAATCAATGATCTCGAGTTTCCAGAAGCATCTACTTGTAGAGAGAATAGTAGACTGGTTTTAGGAATACCAAGCCAAGCACTTAGGCATGTCGAAAGTGACAACTATTGACGTGGAGAAAGGCCATAAATAGAGTATGGATCGCATGATTTCTCAACACCTTCCCTCAAGATCAATGTCATGAAGTAGCCCTTTCCTCAAGATGATGATTTTGGGGAATCAAAGAAGGATTGCACATTACATTCCATCACACCACTTTAATGGGAATGTCCTTCCTCTTCGTTAAACCAAGAGCTTGTTAATGCTTCTAGAAAAGCTCTTTACTGGGTGGTTTGGTAAAGATGTCTGCAATATTCTCTTTGCTATCACAATGTTGCAGTGTGATGTTACTAAGTAACATTCTCTCTGATGAAGTTCTCTTTGACATCAATGTGCTTTGTCTTGGAGTGATATACTAGATTCTTGGCCAATGATTGAGCCGATTGATTATCATAGTAGATTGTTGTTGGCTTTGATCCATCAAAGTAAATAGTCTTTTGAGCCGTATAGCCTCACATGCACCTGTAGTAGTGAGTGCTCTATATTCACCTTTTATTGAAGACAAAGAAAGAGTTGGCTATTTGTTTGACAACCTTGATATAGCACCTTCACCAAGGAAAAATGCATATCCTTGTGTCGATCTCCTGGTCTCATGATCTCCAGCATGGTCATTGTCACAGTATCCATGCAACCTTGGATGAATCCCTCTGTATTCTATTCCAAGATGTCTTGTACCTCTAATGTATCTCAAGACTCTTTTGGCTACATTCCAGTGAGATTGTTTTGGTTTCGACATAAATTGTGCTAGTGAGTTTATTGCATAACAAATATTTGGCCGTGTGATAGATATATAAGAGATGTGATGTGCTGACGGTAGGTTTTCCTGAATCTTTTGTAGGTTTCAAACTCTGTTCCATGGGTGTGGCTACAATCTTGCAATCTGCCATATGAAACTTGTTCAGGAGACTATCAAAATACTTAAGCTCACTCATGAAGGTGTTGTTTGAATCTCTGCACAACTCAATACCAAGACAATACTGCATAAGTCCAAGATCTTTTATGTCGAACTCTGCAGATAAGTCTTGTTTCAATTTTTTGATGAAGCTATCATTGCTTCCAGCCACAAACAGATCATCTACGTACAAAAGTGCAAGAGTAATGTCTTCCCCTTGAACTTGATAGTAGAGAGTATGATCGGCATTGGATTTTATGTTTCCAAGATTAGCAAAATATTTGTCGACTCTACTGTACCAACTATTGGGTGCTTGCTTTAAGACATAGAGACTTTTCTTGAGATAGGAAACCTGATGCTCTTTTCTTGGTTTAATATAACTCGCTGTGGCTATTGCATGTAGACTTCCTCGTCTAGGTAACCATTGAGAAAAGAATTCTTAACATCGAGCTAGGACACATTCCATTTGCTAAGTGTCGCTAGTGATATCAAGTACGAGTCAAGTACTATATGGAATCAAACTTTGCTATTGGAGCATAAGTCTCATCATAATCTTGACCATATTGTTGTGTACATTCTTTTGCAACTAGTCTGGCTTTGTATCTTTCAATGCTTCCATCTGGATTGTACTTCACTTTGTATACCCATTTGTTTGCTATGGCCCTCTTTCCTAGTGGAAGGTTGCATAATTTTCAAGTATTATTCTTGTATAAATATTCCATTTCTTCATTCACAGCAGTTTGCTATTTTGGGTTGTCAACTATGTCTTTGATGTACACTGGGTCTTTTGTAGCCATGATGGTAGTCATAATAGCATCATTGGTGGTTTCAACCTGAATTTCTTTGCCTTTCTGAGCATATCTCAATCTGATTGGTGGTCTGCTTTTCATAGTAGATCTTCTGAGTTGCTGTGGATCTTCTTGAAGTGCTTCTGGCAATTCTTGCTCTTCTTCATTTGGTTTTTCTGCACATGACTGTGTAATTAGTGCATCTATCTCCTGTGTATTTGAGGTTTTCCATTGTGATTCCTCATCAAAGATTACATCTCTAGAGATAATGACCTTGCGGTTGATGGGGATCATACAACTTGTATGCTTTGCCTTCTTCACTCTAGTGAACCACGATGTATTCACGTGACTTCACATCTAATTTCCTGAGATGATCATCATGTAAGTGAGCAACTACTATGTAACCAAAGATGCGAAGATGCCCAATGCATGGCTTATGTATAGTGAATGTTTCATAAGGTGTCATACCCTCGGAAGCTGATTAAGCAAGTATTTTGTAGTGGCTAATGCTTCTGCCTAATACTAATTCAATATATGCTTCTCACTTAGTATTCACTGTCTGCTAAAGTACCATTCTTCCTTTCAGCTCTTGCATTCTGGTGATGAGTATCTACACAAGTGAATTGTCTTCACAAGCGTTAACTTTTGCAAAAGTTCATGAATGCTAAAGACATGTATTCACCTCCTCTATCTGATCTCATGACTTTGATCTTTTTGCCTGTCTGGTTTTCTACCATGGATTTGAATTCTTGAAATCTAGAAAAGACTTCAAATTTCTCTTTTAGAAAGTAGACCCAACAATATATACTGTAGTCATTGATGAAATCAAGTAGTATAGTGAACCATTGGTGATGCGAGTTTGGCATTAGGAAAAAAGGGAGCTCATTTTGGGGCCATGTAAGAAAGTCGCTATTTTCTCTCTCATCTCTCTTCTAAAATGTGGAAAAAGCAATAAAATACGGATATCTATCAGTTCAGGACCACATGTGTGTCAGTTCGGGGAGGAATAAAAAAGTCCTTTCATATAATTGAGAAGACGCTGCATTAAACTCTCCATATAGATTCCACATCTCTTTCGACGGCAGCCTCTCTAAAGAACCCATCATGCCATCACTAATCCATTTTTTTTCAAATATTTGAATGGTTACCGCAAAAGATTAAATGAGTTTTATAAAAAGCAGACAAGATGAAGAACCAACCCTCACGAAATGGCTGCGTGCAACCATGCTATTGAAGAAGAACCTAAAAAGAAGCAACTACACCATTCACACATTGATTTAGAAGAAAAATATGTGCTGCTAAAAAAAAGAGGAAAGGTTTTGCTTGTGAATGATGAGCAAAAGGAAAACATGAGAAGAGCAGGCTCCCAACATATCGACTTATGGTGCAACAGACAGTCTTCTAGTGGTACTATCGAGGAATACTACAAAGACTTCAAGGCAAGAAGAAAGTTAATACATCACAGGTTAAGCTAGCTTTCAGATTGGCTCAAAAGGAAAGAAGGAGGTAGATTTTGGAGAACTCAAATGTAGCACAAAGACATGCTCAGTGGAGATACTCAAAGATATTTGTAAACCACAAATGGGTAGATAGAAGCTAAGTGCTAAACCTTGTTCATCAATTGGTGTCCTCAAATGTAACAAATTTTTTTTTGCAATGAACAAGAGTTGGATCTTTCATTCATAAGAAGTCATTGTATGCAACCATTGAAATATTTGAAATGTACTACATATATTTCTATTTCAAAATGTACATTGTTTTTGTTACAAATACACATAAACATAACTAAGACATTCTAAAATGACAGTGTTCTCACAATTCAACCTTACTTCTATCTTGTAAAATATACAATGCCATACAGGCTATCCTTCCAATGGTTTGCCAACTTTGCTTAGAATCCTTCTGGTGACTTTGATTGGAGACCTTTTTCTCTTGAGCTGAGGAGCAACCGAACTCTTTTCATCTTGTGCAAGAGTTGTTGTGGTTGCTTCAACTATTTTATCGGGAAGGGCCACCAAAGAAGGCTCTCGATTCCTAATGAGCTTATGATTTACAGAAGAGAGGGGATCCTTTACACCACAAGCTAGTGCCCAGGCAGTATACGTAAAAAAGTAACTAGCTCTTGAGCCTTGCTTTTTAACATAACACCCAAAAATAACTAAAGCAGACCGCTTCTCTATCAGAATGATCTTATCTATTTGCCACGATATAGGATGACCACCCAAAACTTTTGATAGGCACTTGAAAAAATAAGTAAGAGCAACTCCATCGTTGCTAAGCAATTTGCTAACAATCAGTATCTTCGCAGTAGATAGGTCTTTAATATAACAAGAAAGGCTTGATAGTTTACCAAGCTTAGGAATTCTACTTCTAGCCGCCATCAGGAGGAATGTGTCATCTTCAACGAACAATTGCGATACACAAAACACACCTAGATTTAAAACAAACCATCAAATTGCATATCTAAACTCCAAATGCAAGAAAGGTAGGTTCCTTACCTCAATATTCTCATCTTTCTTGAGTATATCATCGTTAAACAAGGAGATACTCATCTCCTCCTTCCCCTCGGAGTTGTCACTGATATCCAAGGTTACTGTGAGGTTCATTCGTACTTGGGTTTCTTGGAAGATTGTCTCATCCACCTCTTCTTACATTTTTTCTTGCTCAAAATAGATGGACAATGCTTCCAAAGCATTGAATTTGTCCTCCAGCTCTAACAAAGGATCGTCCTGAATCCTTACTTCCTTGTTAACCCTACAAGATTGTGCAATAAGGGCAATTGCATAATCTTCATCAAACAAGCACTATATGTCATACAACAAAACATACTCTTTTCCCTCAATAATGAATGAGGGAAAAAGCATAGTGAGGTTGGAGCTCTTAACCTCAATGTCATCCACTATGACAGCATCTCTTAGGGTCTCATTTTTCAAGGCCACTAGGTCCAATGCTGCAACTACAATCTCCTCCTCTATCGGGTTGATATTCTCTTCCACTTCTGGTAGGTCTTACTTTTCCTATGTTTCCTCTTCCTCATCGCTACCCTTTGGGTCCTCAATTGATCCATCAACATAGTGTACATGCATGGAAAATGCAAGTGACTGTTCAAGTATCTTGCAATTGCCCTTATGTACAGTGCAAATTCCCTTGTGGCAGTCTTCAAAACTATCAAACAGCTTGTACATTTGATACCTCATCCTGTCATTTGCAGCAGCAATGTCTTGATATGTACAAAAGTCTTGTTGTTGACAACTTTTGATCCTTCAACTGTTAGCTTGTGGAAGGATTCATACATATTGCCAAAAAAATCCTTGTGCTGTGTTAGAAGAGATTGCAAATCCAGCTCCTTATTGAAAACCTCATGGTATTTGTGATAGTGCATTTGGCATTCTGACTTCTGCAAAAATTCAAAGAGCTGCAGTTGGGGTGACTTCTTTTCCTCCTCCTTTCCCTTAGCAACTGGCTGTCCACCGTTCTCTAAACCCTTATCATTGGGATTTCTTCTTTTGACTGCATAGTACAAAATAAAAAATGAGTCGTGCACATATATCTAAAAAGAAACAGAAGCACTAATAAAGAAATTCTTACTAGGAGATTCCTCATCCCTTACATCATAGGCTGAGAGGTCAATGGTCTTCCTGACAGGTCTTGGTGAATCACCTGCATCACCTAGATGGCTAGCTCCTTTTTGGAAGTTTGCAAAAAAACGTGATATGGCTATCTTTATAATTAAATACACTGAATCTGCGTTTTCTAATAAAAAGTCCTATTGATGCAAAAACATCATGTCGAGACAAAATTCAGGTAAATCTACAAGATAGTTGTCTTCATCATTCAAAAGATGAAGAAAATGCCTAATAGCTGATGCAATAGAATTAGATAGATCAAGAAGACACTTGGAAAGGTAGATCAAGACTGTGGTGTATTTTGACAAAATATGAAGAGGGGAGAGGAGAAGAGAGGAGATGAGGAGAGAGGGCACAGCTAGAGAGCACACCACAAATGACTAACTGTACAAACCCTTTTAGGGTTAGGGTTAGGGGATCTAACCCTTTCCTTTATAGCACTCTATAAGGTTAGTGCTATGCACATATGATCACGTGATGGTGCTATGCACACATGATCACATGATGTTGAGCGTGAACTCTCAACACCTTCCCTCAAGATCAACATCATGAAGTAGGCCTTCCCTCAAGATGATGATTCTGGGGAATCAAAGAAGGACTGAGCATTACATTCCATCACACCCCTTTAATGGGAATGTCCTTCTTCTGCATCAAACCAAGAGCTAGTCGGTGTTTCTCGAATAGCTCTTTACCGAGTGGTTTGGTAAAGATGTCTACAACATTCTCTTTGCTATCACAATGCTACAGTGTGATATCACCAAGTAACACTCTTTCTCTGATGAAGTGCTCTCTGACATCAATGTGCTTTGTCCTGGAGTGATATACTGGATTTTTGGCCAATGCTTGAGCCGATTGATTATCACAGTATATTGTTGTTGGCTTTGACTCATCAAAGTAATCTGTTTCTGACAATAGTCTTCTGAGCCATATAGCCTCACATGCACCTGTAGTGAGTGCTCTATATTCTGCTTCAGTCGAAGACAAAGAAACAGTTGGCTGTTTGTTTGACAACCATGATATAGCACCTTGACCAAGGAAAAATGCATATCCCTATGTCGATCTCCTGGTCTCATGATCTCCAGCATAGTCACTGTCACAGTATCCATGCAAACTTGGATGACTTCCTCTGTATTCTATCCCAAACTGTCTTGTACCTCTGATGTATCTCAATACTCTTTTGGCTGCATTCCAGTGAGACTATTTTGGATTTGCCATAAACTGTGCTAGTGAGCTTACTGCATAACAAATATCTGGCCGTGTGATTGTCAGATATATAAGAGATCCAATGAGCTGCCTATAGTATCTGTCATTGACTATAGGCTTTTCTGAATCTTTAGTAAGTTTCAAACTCTGTTCCATGGGAGTGGATGCAATCTTGCAATCTGCCATATGAAACTTCTTTAAGAGACTGTCAACATATTTGAGCTGACTCATGAATGTGCTATCTGAATCTCTCCAGGACTCAATTCCAAGACAATAGTGCATAAGTCCAAGATCAAATCAAGAATACCTTGTGCACGAGAGGTACTTCTGACAAAGTTGGTTCGCTTTTGTTTGCCGAAGCAGCATGCTTCACAACCTTTTCCAAGAAACTGTAGCTTCGGAATCCCAATTGCCATATTCTGATTCCTTAGATCTAACAAGTCCTTGAAGTTGACATGACCATATCTCTTGTGCCATTTTGCAGATAGTGGCATCTGTTGCATTTGAGCTGACATGGCATGCTTATTTGGTACTGTAGCTAGCATCCTGTATAAGCGTCCTTCCTTGACACCTTTTGCTACTAGTTGACCTCTTTTGGATTTGTCTCTGATAGTGCATTCATCACCATCGAAGATGACTTTGTAGTTGTGTTCCATCATTTGACCTACCGACAAAAGTTTCTTGCTGAGCTTCGGAACATAGAGCACATCTTTGACTAATCCTTTTGTACCAGTGAAATTGTTCATAGGGATAACACCTGTCCCTTGAACCGGATTCGGTGTATTGTCTGCTGTGTAGATGACATTCTTTTGTCCTTCTAATGGCTTCATTTCTGTGAACCATTCCTGATGATTTGTCATATGAGATGATGCACCGCTGTCGATGTACCAAGGATCCTATTCCACTTGGTCAACTTGATAGCTGAAATCCTCTTTGGGATTGAAATCAGTGTCTAGGTGCATTGTATCAGTCTGATGCAATTCCTCACTTGCAAGAAACATATTTCCATGTTCATTTGCAAAATGACTGTGACTAGAATGTCCCCCACGATGATTTCCTCTTCCTCGGGAATTCCCTCGATTACTGCTGGAGTGACCGCCTTGGTCATACTCCTTCTTGCGGCAATCTCTTTCATAGTGTCCAAACTTGTGACAGTAGTTGCACTGGATGTTTGACACATTGGTGGATGCATTCCCTCGTCCTTGAAATCTTCCTCGGTTGGAATGATTTCCTCTTTGCTGATTTTGATGTTGCTGAGGATGGTGCTGACGTTGATGTTGATTTTGACTTTGATTTTGTTGATGATGACCACTTTTCTGATATGATCTACCTCTGTTTCTGCCTTTGCCTCTGCTTCTATCTGAAGCTGTGAATGCCTGATCATTAGAATGACCTTTACGTGCTTGAATGGCCTGAGTCTTGAGTTCTTCACCAAGTAGAATCGACTAAAGTTCTTCCAGTGTTGGAATTTGTCGTTGGATGGCAATACTCTGGACTAGATTCTCATATCCTTCTCCTAGTCCATTCAGGATTACTTGAACCATTTCTACGAGATTCATAGTCTCTCCTGCTGCTGCAAGTTGATTGTTGTAGTCTTTGATGCGGAGTACATAAGCATGACCAGCTTCACTGATGTTGCGGAAACTCTGGTTGATCTGGTTTCTCAGGGTGAGAATCCTGGATGTGTTCTTGGACTCGTAGAGAGCTGCGAACATATCCCATGATTCTTTTGATGTCTTGACTGTGTTGAGCTGTCCTAGCATGACATCTTGCACATTTTGCTTGATCAGGTGTGATAGGCATACTTGTCTTTCTTATCCCATTCTGCTTGAGCTCGGGCAATGGCAGGATTTGCTAATGGTGCGGAAACTGTTTGTGTAGATGTAGATCCCGTTGCTAGTACTATGACAACAGATGGAGTAGAGCTACTGGTGGCTGGATCTGCCAATGGTCTAGGTATAGATATATCGACATGCTCCCATTTGTCCTGAAGCACAAGAATGGTCTCCATTCGGTATTTCCATGTACTGTAATTGGAGTTGTCTAACTTAGTAGATGCCTCCAGATTGAGGTTGCTAGTCGACATGGTGTAGACAATGTACTCAAAAAAGTGTCCTGAAAAACTTGGTATGAATCAACTGCAAATACACTGAAGATGCCAAGTGAAATCTCTGTACCGTCGGTGAAGATAGAACTGCAGTATATAAAATGTGATCTGTGTTACAAGGCTTGTGGCAATGATGCCGGGAATAGCCAAGAGGCTTTACAAGGCTGAAATGATGTGCACGATGCCGTGAGATAGCCAAATAGGCTTTATAATGGTGGCATGTGTGTGTGAAATCAAATGATATCTGCCCACTGAATCAATCTGCAATGCCTCTGAACTCTGAAGTCTGCTCACTGAACTGATGAATGTAAGGTTTCAGGTAATGTAATGATGTGAAATCAGATATGAGCGTATGGACTGACTCCGAGTAGGTACTAGTCGGGAATTTCGGGCATGGCTTAGATTGGCAACTTGGGGAAATTCAAAGCGTCCCCTCTATGGAGATCTAGTCTACTCTAATCTAGATCTAAACCAACCATCGATCGATGAAAAAGCAGCAAATAATTCCTTTTCTTTTGCTCTTTTTAAGTGCTGGGTCAGATGCGTTGATGTAGAGGCAAATGTGCATGAAGGAAGTGGTTTTGTCAGCGAGGCACAAATGTGAGTGTAACTTGCGCTGAAATGTGCGCATGATGTAACGAGTGCATAGAGCATGAAAAAACGAGCGACTGTCCTTTTTGGAGCGCCCTCAAATTCTTCCTGGATCAAGAGATATGACTTGATCTAGGTGGAGGGGCAAAAGGAGTGCAAATGGTGCTCAATGATGATGTGTCACTGTGAGTCACATGCAATGATGAGGTGGCACTGTGCTTAGCAAGAGGTGTGCCAGTGAAGCTCTGTGCTGAGGTGGCAGGAGTGTGCACATGCAGTGTGTGCACAGTGTGTCTGGCAAGGGACTGTGCCTGCAAGGGTTAGTGCTGAGGTGGCACAGATGATGTCAGAAAGGTGACGTGGCACAGGTGATGTGGCTGATGACATGTCACTGATGACATGTCAGGTGATGTGGCACAGGTGATGTGGCTGATGACATGTCACTGATGACATGTCAGGTGATGTGGCAATCGATGATGATGTGGCAATCGATGATGATGTGGCAATTGGTGATGATGTGGCAATCGGTTATGATATGGCAGTCGATGATGATGTGGCCTGATGATGTGGATTGTTGATGTGTTAGTGTGGATAGGCTGATGATGTGGCAATGCTGACATGACAGAGGATAAGATAGCTACACGTGGCACATCCGGGTGCCTGATGATGTGGTAATTGGAGATAAGGTTGCCACGTGGCAAAACTCTATCTGCCACATGTCAAAACGTGAGGCACCGGAATCTATCCAAGATTCTGACGGAATCTTGGAGATTCTGTCGTCTTCTCCATTGGTTCGTTGCTAGGAGATGATGGAGCTGCCCGTCGGGTGTCGAGAGCTTGAAGGCTTTGGAGGTCGTGAATTGGTGGCTGCTTGGAGAGGTGGCCGGTCGTCGGAGATGGTGCTGGAGCCTGGCTTAGTCAAAGCTAGGAGTTTTTCAATGAGGCGCACTGGCGTTTTTCGCTAGGTGGTGCTGTCCGCTAGGGAGCCTGCAGAAAGGAGACGTCGATGGCTGTGGTGGCTGTGAGAACCTTGGAGATCGCGCATTCGGCTAATCGTGAGCTCTTGGAGCATAGATGGCGATGGAGGTGGCCCGTGAGCCCGCGATGAACCCGTTGTTGTTGCATGGAGCGGCCGTTGAAGATGCTAGGCTTTGGAGCTACGTAGTCGTTGTAGGAGAGGCTGGCCTGTGAGGCTTGGAGTTGCTAGGGCTCAGGGAGCTTTGCTTATTGCAGCTCAAGGCTTCCTTGGCTGTGAGCCATGATAGAGTTGGACGCGAGGTGAAGCTGGCTGTTGTCATAGAAGCAACAATCAATTGTGCTTGTCATGCATTGATGCTGAGGAGTCGACAATTTGCCTGAGCCACCAGTCGTTGGGAGGCCATCGTAGTGTTTGCTAAGGTTGTTGGAGAAGCAAGGGTCGTTTGAAGGAGCCGGTGCCCGTCGATGGATTGTTAGCTTTAGCGTTGTGGCTTGCTTGAAGCTTTCTATTAGCACTGAAGAAGACCGAGTTGATAAAGGTCATAGGAGCCTCTTTGCTTTGGTGTTGCACTCAAAGCTCTCCTCTCACCAAGAACAGAGAATAGTCTCTCTCTCTCTAATCAATACAAAGAACTAAACAGAGAATGGATTCTCACAATGGATTTCTTTCACTCTCAAAGGAATGAACACTCAAAGGATTCTCCCTATTTCTTTCAATCTAAATCTCTCTCTCTTTCAATAGATCTCTCACAAACTATCAAAAGAGATGAACGGAAATTCCTCTTAAATGGACGGAAATTTCTCTCAACGGAAGTGAAGGGAAGAATCTCACAATCACTCAAGAGAACTCTCAATCTCTCTCACACTCTCAAGAATCGCAATGCCTCAGCGGAAGACAAGGGAGCTCTGATACCATGACAAAATATGAAGAGGGGAGAGGAGAAGAGAGGAGATGAGGAGAGAGGGCACAGCTAGAGAGCACACCACAAATGACTAACTGTACACTAGAATTAGTTGAAAAAATAGAATATATACAAACCCTTTTAGGGTTAGGGTTAGAGGATCTAACCCTTTCCTTTATAGCACTCTATAAGGTTAGTGCTATGCACATATGATCACGTGATGGTGCTATGCACACATGATCACATGATGTTGAGCGTGAACTCTCAACATATTTAAGTACCTGTATCCTTTCTCTCCATGTCTTTTACACAAGTATCGGAAGGTGGGGATGATGATGGGAGAAAAGAAAGGTCTAATGTATTGTCCCGATGAAGATGAGGAAGAAGATGAAGATTCAAAATTGTTGAATGGATGGAGAAAAGTGAAGATAAGAGGAGATGGCACATATATCTATTCAAGTCACACTTGTCAGCCACACATGCCAAAACTGGTCTTCAAGGTACTATATTTAGAGTATCTAGTGATTGGATGCTATTTTTAGACCAAGCTGCCATACTTAATTATTCCCTTTGTTATCTCCATCTCTAGTTTCTTCTTCCTCGCATAGGCTTGTGATAGACAACATCAATAGCTCTATTACACTAAACTAATGCAGCATCATCTCCTTCCCCCAGACCCCTTACAGCTCTATCTCAACCCATCATGTTGACACCCATAAAACTTTCTGCACAACCTCACTAGCTCTATCACGCTGACCCACTACAACAAGCTGACAACCATCAAGCTGTCACCCATTAAGCTCTTCTTCTCTACATACTAATAAGGTTAGTACCTTTTGTAAACTGGTCTTTCTCAAACATTCTACAGACTCTTGCAGAACAATTTGCTAAAAATGCAATATTCATGTTTCTTCAAGAAAACTGCTCCAAATCGCGTTTTTAATCAAATTCTTGCACACCTAGCATGTTTTGTTAATAAACGCGATATAGGGTGTTTTTATGGAAAAGAGCCTCAAATCGCATTTTCTAGAAAAAAATATTATCGTGTATGGACCAAGTACTGGCACCTAAGGAAAGGTGAGGTCTACACAATAACAGATCAAGAAAACACCTACCCACTTCAATAGCAGATTCCTAAGTGGTATACACTGAGTACCTGGATTTTTTCTATCCATGGCTGGCCTTGGTGACTTGTCTGTGGATCTTGCATAGGTGCAATAAGGGGGAGGGGGTGTTGGGGGACGATGGGAGTAGGGGGGGGGGGAATGATGGCAGTGAGGTAGATAAGGATGTCATGTAGGGATGGAGGAAAGTGCAGATCAAAACTGCTAGAGGGATGGAGAAAAGTGTAGATAAGAGGAAAGGGCATAGTTTTCAATGCATGTCACATCTGTCTTGTCAGCCACACGTGTGGAAAATGGTCTTCTTGGTACCTATGCATTTATTTCCTCATCATTCTTTGTACATATTTTGAGACAAAAGTGCCTCTAAATAGAGTTACCCTTCATTTCATCCCTATCTCTAGTTTCACTTTCCTCCAACCCCACCACCTCCAGCTCTAGCCTCACTACCTCACCAGCTCGAGCTCCAACCTCACTACCTCAGCACCTCCATCACAGAGTCCCAATGCAACTCCAACTCCAACCTCACCAGCTCCACCACCTATTTGCATAACCTGAGCTAGTATATAGATATACAAGTAAAATGTACAATAGTGGTAATAGACCTTGTTTGAGATATATACTGTGCAGACTGTCAAGTGCATCATGGTACATTGTAGTTTGTTTTTCATGATACAATACATATCATGAAGATACTGAGCTTATTTTTGAATTTTAGGAAGGCCTTTCATAAGGATGTCACACTATAGAGAAGTGCCAGATGGCATAGAGTGACTAATATCAGATAGCAGTTGTCGCTACCTTGTTAAGCCTCATGCTCTCTACCATGTCAAGTCTTGTGTGGTCAAGATGCCTTCACATCATGATGTAAGATGTCAATGATAAGCAAAAATAGATAGAATATGACCAATATTGTACTTCTTTTATGGGATCAATACAAAGTGTTTCCCTCCAAATCCAAATTGTTAGGTTAGTCATATGCTTAACCTTCTTGTGTGAATCGTGGCAATGGTCATGATCTACTCATAAGTATCAATGGTCATGATCTAGATCTACTCAAAGGTATCAACATCCATTGACAAGTCATAATAGATTCAGCAACCATATATGTGTCTGCTTCCTTGAGCTCATATTAGAATATAAGCTCATTTGGATAACATATGAAAGGAAAGCTTGTGCTAGTTGGGTGCATCTGCATAATCACAACAACTAGAGGATATGAAAATGGCATCATTAATGCTAGTTAGGCACAGCTACATAATCACGTTCGAACCATATACCTTAAATGTATATAATCTTATCTAGGTGATATGAAAAAGGTAAGATTATGGTGATTAGGCACATTTGGATAATCACACCCAGAGTGATATAATATGGTTACATCTATAGAGTAAAATGGCACGAACCACTAAAAACAAAAAGTAATCTTGGAGTAATTAGTAAAAAGGCACAGACCACTATTTGAAAAGTAGTGATAGCATAGTTTGAGTCTTTTAAGTGCTCGAAAAACATGCATAGGTAACCCTACAATAATCAATAATTAGTAATAATAAATAATCCTGTAGTTATCGATAATCACTTTAATAATCAATAATCCTACACTAACTAATAATAATAATCTTGCATAAGTAATCCTACATTAATCAGTAAAAAGGCATGGACTAGTATTTGGCAAGTAACCAATAATTATTTCTGCACTAATCAGTAAAAGGGCACGACCACTATCGAGCAAATAATAAAATATTATAGTGGTCTAGAAAAAGGCAAGGACCCATTTCTAGTAAGTAATCAAGAAGTAGTCTTGTAGTAATTAGGTAAAAGGCATGGACGACTATTTGACAAATAATCAATAAGTAATCCCACAAACCAGTGTCCGACAAATAATCAATAAGTAATCCCAGAGTAATGGGCAAAAAGGATGAGACCACTTTCTAACCAATAGCATAATCTAAGTTTTTTAAGTGCTCATGAAAACATGCATGCATTCTTAGACATTATTGAGTAGAAATAGAGCTTCTTGCATCCATGGATCTTGATATGCCATAGGCTTGGCATAACAAGGATGATGATGGCATCATTGGCAAGGTTCCCCAAGGAAAAGGGATTGAAATAAAGATGAGAGAAGAGAAAATGGATAAATTCAATAACTTTTGTATCATCAATAGCCAGGAGATGCAGAATTGGATTGACAGATATGAAATGGCCAAAACCAAAAGAATAAATGGAAGGATGAGATTTAGAGTAATGCACAAATGAGCACAACCATATCCATGAGATCTCGCCCTTCTCCTCACTGACATGACACTTGATTGGATACGACTGGCTCTACATAAAGACGAACACGATGGAGAGACATTAAATGAGCGCGAGTGAGAGTTATCATCTAGATGTATGATGCATGTAAGTTTCTTACCTCGACGTAATTAAGTAATTATTTGTGATATGGAGATCACGATATTGAGGAAGAAGATGACGATCATTAAGAATCACCCGACTTTATTGAAGAAGATCAAGTCTTAGGTGAACGTACGACGTGAGAGTACGATGATGATATATGAGATCAACTCGGTATAGAGTTGGAGATAGACTTGTTTGGTGTGTTGGACTTGCCTTAGGATGAATCCATTGATGTAAATGCTCTTCATTGAATTTTTTCATCATAGTTAATTGTTGTAGCATTACCTCAGTTACCTCATTGCCCCTCTAGACATTCACGGAGTAGATCTACACCACACTGCCTCTCTTGGGGGCTAGGATTCCATGCTTCAGTAGCATATACTTGTACTAGAGAAGGTGAACAACTTCAGGGCTTGAATCAAGATCTCTAATTCAGCTAAATAATTGCTTCTTCTTGGATACTTTTCATCCCTAGTTGCGATAGGTTTTTGACCCTATCATTCAAAAATTTGGGGTGCCTGCTTATCTCAAGAAGAATCACAAGGATAAAAAAAATCTTCAGTTTATTGATGGTAATGTAGCTCCTTTACAATAGTTTTTGCATGTAAACAATCTCACTATGGAGGATATCTTACTAGATGCCCCCCCTAGTGACTTGTAAACATGTTCACTTGTCTTCTGAGGTTTCCCATAGAGATATATAAGATTTCACCAAAAAGTGTGTGTGTGTGTGAGAGAGAGAGACAGAGAGAGAGAGAGAGAGAGAGAGGGGGGGGGGGGAGAGAGAGAGAGAGAGAGAGAGAGAGAGAGAGAGAGAGAGAGAGAGAGAGAGAGATTGTGATGAAAGTTCATGTAATTAAGTTTCAATGGCAAATAGAGAATACTTTTTAAGTTTACTTTATATAGTTTGTGTTTGGTAACATTCTTTTTTAACGACTTAAGAATTTAATGTGATGGATTTAGGGATTGCATAGAGTTTTAAATTCCAATTGATGCATGGGTTTAGGTTTTAAGTAATAGGATGGATCATAGATGCATGGTTTTAGGTTTTAAGTATTAGGATGGATGCAAATGAATATGACCATTGGTCAATTATATTTTGTCTTCTATGTTAAGTGTAAATTGACCATAGCCTTCATTAAATTCTTTATTATGAAATAATCTATGGACACTATTCCAATAGATGACTTTAGGATTGCATAGTGCCAAATGATTATGAACATTGGATAATTCCTAAGCATTTAAATAAATAAATTCCACTAGATCATCTAGTACACCATCATAGAACTTCAATGAACTTAAAAAAAAAGGCATGTATTTCCATCATAGAGAACGTATACATATATTTACCTCATAAAGAGAATGTATAACTTCATTCAATGTCATGGTCCTGGATACAACTATCCTTATCCCAACACCATGTACAATGCCATTGATAGTTGGGCTTTACAAAGTAACAAATTGATCTAGTTGGCAAGTAATCTACTAGACAATAAAGATGAAAATTATGGACGCACGTTAGAGAGTAATATCCAGTACAATTATCAAACAAACATTGGCATATTGGGCACAAGCAACTATCTCGGCTATCAGAGGGAAGGGGTTGCATGGCATATGGTTGTGAGGATGGATGGTGACAAATTGCTAACCGTACCTCCACACTTGCATCTTCGATTATTAATGCACGTGCTTCATGGGCCTCTTGCCGCAACTACGTGTTGAGGTCCTCCAAGCTATTCAATTGGGCACATAGAGTAATAATCTCTTTTTGCAACTCTGGTTTGGTTCACGGTCTTTCAGTGAAAATTGTAAGTTTAGGGATTAACTTAAAACATTATCAAGAAAAGGATGGAATGTTGTTATACAAGAATAGAGTGTGGAGTCTGCACACCTGATTTACATCAAACCAAAGAAACTATCCTTCATGAACTTCATGATTCACCAATAGTAGCAAATTTAGGATTATTGGGCCGAGGAAGCATGTCCATTGGCTTGCAATGAAAAGGACGTGAGCGATTATGTATTAAAATGTTTTCTTTGTCAAAATTAAAAATTAGAGTATGTTAATACTCCTAGAAAACTTAGTCCACATGATATTACCATCATGAAGTGGGAATGTGCCCTAGTTGATTTTATCAGGGACTTCCCAAACTTAGTAGTGGATGTGGCTCCATATTGGTAGTTGTTTTAACAAGTTGACTAATATAGCACATTTCATTCCTATCAAAACTTTGGATACAACTTTAGAGATTGCTTATGTATTCATAAAAAATATCTTTAAACTGCATGGGTTGCCTAAGAACTTGATTTCAGGAAAAAAAAACAAAATTTACTTCAAAATTTTGGAAAGCATTATTCAAGGCCATTGGAACTCGATGGAATTTAAGTACCACATATCACCCTAAGATTGATCGCCTAATTGAGAATATACATCATGTTGTTGAAGATATGCTTAGGATGTATTGCACTCGGGGGGTTCACATCATAAAATTTTAGTGTGCCATGTGCATTCTTTTTTTTAACTTTTTGGAAAATTTTAATAGGTTTACAATAACAAGATGGGTTTTTAAACTCAAATTTGGAAAAAAATCACTTAGTTCATAAGTAAAAAGGGGTGTTTTTATTGGGGGGGGGGGGAATTTTAGTTGAGTGGTTTTTTAATTACCCCTTGAATGTAGGTGATACATAGTACACCCCCTAAGGTATTTCATGGAGAAAAAATCATTATGAAGTGAGTACCTCCATTTAATGGAGTTTACATATAATAATACTTAACATCAATCCATATAAACGAGACTGCAAATGCTTGATGCAATGCTTAAGGTCTAAATTGATCCACAAAAGGCTTATGCTGATAAACATAGGATCTTCTAGGACTTTAAAGAGGGTGATAGGGTATCTATCAAGGTGAAACCTAGAAATCCTTCAATCGAATTCAAGGGGGGTGAAAAAATTAACCCTCAGTATTATGGACCCTTTAGGGTAAGAAAGATGATATGAGAACAATCATATCTACATGATCTGCCAGCTATATGCAAAATACATAATATTTTTCATGTAAGTATTTTCAAAAAGTATGAATATGATCCGTACCATCTATTGATTGAAGAAGAAATAATTGTAGATCTACCCTTGAACCACAAGAAATCTTGTAGGGAAAGAAAATGTTTTGATTAGAAGGAGAGTGAGAGACGAGTGAGACACAATATTGCTCTGGAAAGAAGAGATTGTATTGATAGATCATAGGAATATTTATAGCTAAGGACCAGGTTGACTTTGGAGAAATTATATATGTTAGAGCTATATGTAGCTTGCCCTAACTCAGCCTAGTCCTCAACTATATATATGCCTATGATCTTTGAATAGAATCACTTTCTTGGGAGAAACTCTTCTGTCGGCGGTCTCTCTCCTCGTTCTCTTCCTCTCAACACAACTCTTGTGTCCATCTCTCTCCTCTTTCTCTTCCTCTCAACATGGTATTAGAGCTTGGCCATGCTCTAGCATGACTGTGAGGAGAAAGCGACATGTTTTTTGTCAATCCAGCAACATGATCATTCACAGAACGTTCTTTTTGATCGTTTCGACTACTTAATTGCTAGGTTTTGAGTTGATATGCAAAAGTTATCATAGATACATCGCAAATCAGTGTTCTGGTCATGATTGATGAAAACGGCCTGGGTTGGCTAGTTCTAAGCATATGCAGTGGTTATTTTGACTGGTTGGATCACTATATTCCGATTTCAGGTAAGAAAGTTATGGTTATTTTTTTTTTCTACCTACTATCAATAAATGGGTAGAAGAGTGTTTGGACAGGAAGATGAATGCTCATAACAGAGAAGAATTAATCTAGGACATGAGGATGGAAAAGGTTCATACCTTCATAGAATCAATAATATTTGAAGCAAAAGCAAAGGCAATGAAAAAATATACTTAATGTAATAAGAAGCTTCCTCATACAGTGTTGCCCTCCTGCTTTCAGCCTCCACCAATTGATCACACCATCTTGCACTCAGTATTTGTGTTCCCTTGGATTTAACACACTGGCATATCATGCTTTTACATTCCACATGAAGAAATAAGATGCTCAATCACATAAAGCAAACTTCTTTAGCTATAGGACTCGACAAAAATTTAGATGAAGAGGAGACCCAACATATCAATAAAAGCCAAGAGCGCAGGATCGTTGTTGTAAGCGTAGTCAACCTTTAGGGATCAAGGTCTTATCTAATCAATGCTAAGTAGAGTCTCGATATTGTCATTAAGAGTAAGGTAGCCCAACCTACATGCTTTTGCAGTGATAATTATATACGTTCAATAGACCAGAAAGTTGATTGAGAAAATCACTTGCACAAAAGGTTATCTACTATATGAGATCAATTTTTAATTTCTATTAGGTCATCAATGAAAATAAGAGTTTAGTGCTTTAGCACTTGTGGTTTCATGCTACTTTTGCAAAAGTAAAAGCCAATGATGCTTTACATATATTAAGCTAGTTTTTATTTAGTGCATCCTTTACTGACCAATTTCTTATTTAGTTCATCGCTTGCTGAGTCTTTGTGTTAAGTGCTTTGCTACTCAACATTCATAGAACATCCTTCAACCAAAGAGCTCTGTCAATATCTATACTTGAGTGCCTCACAAAACTTGATTGTTTTTCAGCAATCACTATGAAATACATCTATATGTTGGAGCTTTTCTTTGCCTATAGGTATAGAGATAAACCAACTTTCTTTAATGTTGTACATGATTGGGAACCATGATATCATCGTAGCTAAGTACAATGCTTTGTTCATGATATTCTACTTGAAAGGTTATATTCCACTACATTCATATGCTTGGTGTTTTATTCACAATGATAATACATGTATTATTATGTTATGCTAACAAGTTTAGTTACAGCTTCAAGTTTTCATAAATCTCAGTTAAAGAGACTTGCCAAATATTCTATATCAAGCTTTATTTTCAGCATGAGCCGATTGATTCAAAGGAGCTTCCAAAATATTTTGTATTGTTTTGAAGGCTAGATTTTCTTCGATTATCTTATCATTTACTTTTGACTACCTAAATGTTTTATTTTATTTTGAAGGTGAGAGTTACTTTCAATTATCTTATGATTTTGAAAGCAGGTTCTCTTTCATCTTTGTTAATCAAGCATGCCTATAGGCCATCCATTGTATTTGATCTAGAGTAGGCTAAATATCATGTAGGTGTACTTGATATGCAAAAGAAAATGTTGATCTAATGTTTCTTTCTCTCTTATATGCTAACATATTGCTTGACTTTCTTATCATGTATTCAACACTAGCTTCACTTTCATAACTTGGTCCATCCTATGAAAGAAAAGGACTTGCCGAATGTTTTACGTTGTAAATATTCTAACATGTTTTCTTTTAATGTTTCTTTTCTATTTAGATTTGATATCATTACTTCTTGGATACATTACTTCACATATGCAAAGGTGCTTCTGACATGTTTTCTTGTCATTTTCAAGGCACTCATTTATTTCCACGATGAGCTCATATGTTCTCTTTCATCACACTCAGTTGTTTCTCTGAGCATATGCAGGATTGCACAAATGTCTAGATACAATCCAACAGACTAAATGCACGTTCGATACCTATAGGATGAGTACATCGACTTTGTTTTTCATACTCATCTATATTTATGAGTGCATGTAAGGTCTTGCTAGACCAATAATTTGTTCCTTCTTTGTAGATTAACTTATTAATGACTTATGGTATGTATTTACTTATTAGTTCAAGCAAGGCATACTTTTATTCCACCCTTTATGTGGTGAGGTATACTTATATGTCTTTCACGATGAACATTTATGGTTGACTTATTGAGTACTCATTTGGCCGTGGCATCTATGGATTACTTATTGCATACTCATTTGAATGTGGCAAGGTTCAATCTCTTTCAGGTGACAATATTTATGAACACATATGGCTAATTGCTTGAGTAATCATTTGGACTGGCATATGGCTAACTACTTGAGTACTCATCTGGACATGGTACATGGATTATTACTAACTCCTCATTTGGATGTGACACATATTTACTCGTCTAGATGTGATACATGGATTATTACTATGTCCTTGTTTGGATGTGACACATATTTATCTGGCTTTCACGATGGACACATATGGATTACTTATTGAGTACTCATTTGGACATGGTCATATTGCATACTCATTTGCACGTGGCAAGGTTTAACATCTTTTAGATGAACTCATATGGATTACTTCTTGAGTACTCATTTGGACATGGCACATATGGATTATTTATTAAGTACTCGTTTGGACGTGGCACATATTCATTACTGTTGAGTACTTTTTTGAACGTGATCACCATTCCTGGATGCCCATTTTCTTGGTTACTTCTCGATGTCCTTTGTAATCTTGGATGCTCATCTTCCAAGTTGTTCGGTACTTTCGGATGCGAAGAGGTTGTTTTTTCATTACTACTATGATTATGTAAGCTGTGTCTAATCCACACAAGCTTGCCTCTTGTTGTATGTGCATGGCTTATGCTCATTGTATTTTTAGTTGTTCAGTACTTCCGGCTACTCATTTGTTTGGTACTTTTGGGATGCCCAATTCATCATATTTCCGGTTGTTTGGTACTTCCAGCTGCCTAATTGTTCGGTACTTCTAGGATGCTCAATTGTTTGGTTGGTACTTTCGGATGCCCAAATGCTCGTTGTGTTTTTGGATTATTGGTTCTTGATTTGCAAGAACTTTATGGGCCTTCCTATTGTTTGCTACGGCTTTCTTACACTGCCCAAGAGACATTTCGGCCCTAGCTTTGTGGACATCTCAAGTCGCCCCTCCATACTCATCTTTGGAGTGACTGAAGCAATTTTCTCATACATTCATCCTTGGTACAATAGAAACAAACACTTGAATATTTGTTGTGTTCATATACACTGCATGAAATATGTCATTTTATGTGGATGAATTATGCAAAACATGAAGGCATGATTATAAAGGTTTGAGGAGGTTTGATGAGATTGAACTTTGAGACAACAAGCTCTACTATTCAGATGAAGAGCTCAAACATCGAACTTGAAGATCTCAAGCCTTGATTATGCATCATCACTATGTCAAACAAGTTGAGATTTCTAGAAAGATTTTTCTATTTTTCACACATACTTTGAACTATATCATGCACCAAACATAGTGCCTTTACTTTGCACTGTACTATGGACAAGTGCTTGTCTTATGCCCTTGTACTATCCACATGCAATTTGCATTGTATCATTCAAATTGGCATATGGCCATCCTTTGTATATATATTTTCACATAGATATATATAGTGGCTCAGGTTATTCCCTTGTAGTCCCTAAGGGTTTTTTCATCCATAGCTAGAGGGCCTAGTTTGAGTGGGGGTGTTAGAGCTATATATAGCTTGCCCTAACTCAACCTAGTCCTCAACTATATATATGCCTATTATCTATGAATAGAATCACTTTCTTGGGAGCAACTCTTGTGTCGGTTTCTCTCCTCTTTCTCTTCCTCTCAACACAACTCTTGTGTCCATCTCTCTCCTCTTTCTCTTCCTCTCAACAATATATGGATCTAAGACCCTCGCTCAAATTAGGCCTTCTAGTTGCTGATGAAAAAACCCTTGCAGAGTATAAGGGAAAAATACGAGCCACCATATATATATCTATGTAAAATACATATACAAAATGTGGCCATAGGCATGTTTTGATTAATGTAGCATGAAGTACAAGTGGATAGTACAAAGGTATAAAACCACGTGTGCATAAGATAACCATGTGTGCATATTACAGTGCAAGGTAAAAGTGCTATGTTGTGTGCATGATATGATACAAAGTGCATCATAATATAGTGCAAAGTACATGTACTATGTTGTATGCATGATACAGTCCAATGTGCAGATAGATATAAGAAAACCTTTAGCTATTCGCATCAATAGAAAAACTTGTGAAGAAGGGAATCAAGTTTCACCAAGTCCTCTGTCTGAACATATCTTCCAACTAGAAGGATACTAAGATCTTCTTCCAACCGGAAGTATAAAAATCCCCTCTCTCAACCAAAAGCAATGATAACAATGAGCTCATGAAATAATATAATCTCAATCGGATGTGTACATAACCATCTCAGCCTTGGTTCCACCTTGGTCATTGAACATGTGAAATATAATGTCATCCATTATAGTACATATGTTCAAGGACCAAGGTGGAATCATCCCTAAACAGTAAAAGGTTAAGCTTTTCCAACTATTAACAAAAAACAATGAAAACAATGTATAGCTAGATCATCATCTGGTCATAGACAGAAGACAAAGAGTAGTCAAAAATACAATTTCTTATTAAAGAACAGCATTGAACATTGGAACTATAGCCAAGGTACATCCTTTCCATTCAGGAACATAGAGAATAGTCCATGTTTTTCACATAGAACTTGCCCAAAGGGTATATGCAGTCTGAGTTCAGGAAAACAATAGTATGACTGTCACATATCAAGACACCGCTACCAAGAAGATCTTGAATTAAGTTGTTATAATTGAACATCATGGTTCTTGGTAACTAACACACATATATGATTGTTGACATTTCTGATTTGTAGGAATTATTCATAGCCTATGGTGCCTAAATACCCCTCAACACCTGGCACTCCTAGTGGTCAATCTTTTTCGAGCAAAAAGCATAGACATGAACCCTTTTTAACCTCCATGGTGCCATTTTTACTGATTACAATTGTGCCATTTCATGGCTACATAACCAAGGCTGAGAATCCATGAAATATAATGTCATCCATTTTGGCTTATACAAAATAAATAAGTAGAACCATGTATGAATCAACATGTTCACATTCCACTGGCACGGAATGGACACATCACTTTGATCCAACAAAAAGCAATAGGTCAATGAAGCTGTAATATCTACGGTTTTGGAATTCTAAATTAGAATGACCCTGACTAAATCTTGACTTCAGACTAGTTGCTGCAATAGTTGGATTGTTGGAACTAGGCAAGTTGTCATCAAAGCTAATGGCTCCTCAAAACCATAAAAGGACATAGGGTCCTCTACTACAACTTGGTTCCAGATGGGATCCTCTTCAAACACTTTATGCTTTAGGAGTTATCATCTCATTGACATGTCACATGAACCTTCCTTACCCACCTTTTCCAAGATGGGAAGGGTCTTAGGAGCTCTATTTAGGGATTGGTAGTTTGGATGAATGGTATCCACACCCTTACTAGTCTAGAGCCTTTGTTGCAATTTCTCTTAGCAATCGTAGATCCAATATTGTGCCTTTACAAGGCTTTGCTTTTTTGCACTAAGGTCGGGGTATTAGTTATGATCAATTGGACATGTGTTCCAGTTGTGCAATATACCCTTCTTGCATTAGCCTTTTCCTTAGGCCAAGGGTTGGTAGGATCTATCGGGGGTGGAGTGAGGATGTGGAAGTGCATATGACAGCCCTATCCTCATCGGATCTGCTTTGGATGATGGCTTTATCTAATCCCTTCCCTACTTCAATCGCATGTGCAACCATTATCTTTGGGCTGGGCTACAATTGCTCTATCCCTATTAGCCTACTTTTGGAGCTCCTTGCTCATAGCCCTAGCTTGGGCCCTCGTGATCACATTCATTGACATCAAGGACACTTGTCCTCTATCCATGCTCAGCAAGTTAATGTTGGTCTTAGGATCCAAGGCCATTCTAGGTGTCCTTGTCATGGGACAGTCCTTGTACAGGAGATCCACCTCGCAACCCGAGCATTGTTGCAAGTAGGGGTTGGTCATTATTATAAGGACAGTCCATGAGGAAGTGAGGTCCTTGGAGCTTGTAACAAGTTACCTATAGGGACACTCTCTTGCTCAATGTTGACCTTGGTAGGTGTAGCAATTAAGGGTTGGCCTATGAATCATGATGTGTACAAGATACAACTCAAGATTGTCAACACATTGCTCTGTAGGTGGAGTAGTACTAGTGATGCCGTTAGATGAAGGACTAGTATTGCCATCAAAAGTAGAATCATTATCAAATATAAAAGGAAAGGCTACTAAGCAAGGACTCAGTATCCTATGGATCTTGAGTAGACCATGTCCCTCCCATTAATTGCTCATTGAATATGGCATCACGGATAATTATCACCTTCTTAGAAGAGGGATCCTAGACTTTATAACTTTTCGAATTAGAATAATATTCAATGAATATGACCTTCAAGCCAGAAGGATATAGCTTTTTTCGTGTCTCTTTTGGTACATGAATATAAGCAATTCAGCCAAAAGTTTGAAAACGTGATACAGAGGGATTTTTCCCTATCCAAGTTGTGATTGGTATCTTACCAAAAGGTGCAATTGTAGGAAGATGGTTTTGCACAAAGATGGCTGTTAGAATTTCTTTTGCCCATAAGCTTCAAGATAATACAGAATGAAGGAGCATACAATGGATATCATGAAGAGAAGTGCGATTCTTATGCTCTGCAACACCATTTTGTTGAGGAGAGTATGGAACAATATATTCATGATGAATACCACACTTAATGTTGTAATCATAAAAAATATTAGAAATATATTCTCCACCATTGTCACTATAAAGGGTCTTGATACAAAAACCAGTATGAAGCTCCGTGGTTGTTTTATATTGCTTGAATACCAATAAGGCCTATGACTTATGTCGCAAGAGAAATACAATTGTATATCTTGAACTCATCTTGAAAAATAATCAATGAAAGTGATAAAATACATATAGAAAGACTTAGATGAAGGAAAAGGTCAACATATATTAGTGTGAATGAGATCCAATAAAGCATATGAATGAGTTGAAGTAGATACATGAAAGGGTTTTTGATGATGCTTGCCAAGAGTGCAATATTCACAGAGGCCCATATGAGGACAAGCTGGGAGATCCATACCATCGACATGATCATGATGATATGATAGTGAGTAACTTGGAAAAATCCAAATTAACAAAACAATGATCCCATAGCTTCCAGTCCATATCACCAGGGGCTATAACCACATTGACAATATCATCATTTAAGGAAAGTTCAAAGAGGTTACCATGCTGAGGAGAATTATAGTATGTCCATATTTTTCAATCAGACATTGTGTGTGGTCAAAGCCAATAAAGAGACCAAGATCCACAAGTTGTGCAAGAGAAAGAGGATTTCTTTGAAGATCTGGAACATGGAATGCACTGCATTATCATGAGAATGCCAACCGTAGTTAGATTTCCATTGCTCAAAGAGAGGGCCCTCAGTCACAAGAGCATGATTTGCAGTTGCATCAATAAGTTGAGATGGACAAACGAGATTACCAAGAACATCTTTAAGTATTAATAACATCTTCACTTTCTAGCTAGAAAAGCCTTGACCTTGAAACAAAGGAACATGTTGTTGTCCAAAAGAAAATTCATTAATAATTATAGAAGTTGCCATCATGGGTCGGGAGAATATGTGTGTGTCAGAGCTCGCGATAATGAACGAGAACATAATTGTTGCTTTGACAATATCAAAGTCGAGATATACCCAAAAAATATAAGATGTGTGATGGGAGTATGCTAAAAATAGCATACATGTGAAGAAAAGCACTACAAGCTTGTTTATCACGAAACCAAGATATTTTTGGAGAAAAGCAATATCAACGTTCTAATCATGAAACCAAGACAAGAGTAGTTGGCACGAAAAATAATGTAATTTCTGCTCCAAAGTATGATTGGCGATTGTAATAGCTCAAACGAAGAGCACGACAAGAGCTACAATCTGTCCTCCCATCTTTGATCGCTTTGCCACCAATAACTTTTTCAAATTCGTAACATAAGACCTCTCAAAAGCCACATCAAGTTAGAGATGTCAAAATTGACAAGAGAAAATAAGCGATGAGATACAAAAATAGCTATGTAATTAAATCAACAAGTAATACTTCCTCTCTTTCTTTGTTAGAGTGAGCGTACAATAGCAAGACCATTTTTGTTCTGATCCCGTGTTGAGAAAGAAGAAGAAGAGATGAGAGACATATCAAATAGACTACCAACAACTGATTCAATGTGTGTGTGTGAAACTATGTAAAACCTAGTATGTTCACCTTGACATTGAGACTTAGGGCTATATGTGTGTGTGTGTGTGTGTTTAAATTTAAAAGTCCCATCATTGACTAAGTCATACAATTAAATCCATCCATAGGATAATTTGTTAAAAATAAGATTATGAAAATCAAGATTTATATAGTGAGACAAGGAACACAATAGAATTATCCAAAAAATATTTTTATTAAAATGTTCTAAATGCCTTTAAGAAACTACTACAGGAATAACTTAAAGTGCCAAATCTTTCCAAAGTTCCAGGTGCCATGGTTGTGGTTCACTTACCTACCACCATCCATAGAAAACCTTTTGTTACAACAAATTGGTATCCTGTAGGAAGACATGTAATGCCTTTGTTCCCCAGCTTGTTATCGCTTATACCAAAGAAACAAAGAACATTAGAAAGATTCAAATCGTGTACCACAAAAAGAAAACTTGGATGTCAAAAGTAAACTATTGTTTCTCGCATTTTACTTTACGATACAAAAAAGGTCTAGCTCTAGTTTTTGGTCCAGTAGTTTCCATTTCCCTTTGTCCCTCCTCCAAATTTTGACAAATAAAGGTAATTTTGGTAGGGTCATAACAAGTGGACATCCTAGCGGTCTTATGGAATTTATTTGAGTTCTTCACCAGAATTTTCTATAAAATTCAGTTATCAACCAAATTAGGGGGTGGCTCACTACTATGGTATTCATTAAATCAAAATCAAACTTAAGAGACCAAAAACTTTTTTAGCAAAAGTGTACTCTAAAAACAAATTAAAGGGGGGTCATCCACTCCCTTGTGAAAAATTAAATCTTTAGAGATTAAACATTTGAAACTAAGTCACACAAGCAATCTCTCCCAATACTTCCTTCACTTTACTGAACACTGCTTCACAGTCCTCATTCCATTGCAGAGGTTCTTCTTTCATAGCTTGTTGCAAAGGATACAGCAGCTGAGAGACTAAATGTATGAATCTTGTCATATACTTCACTTTCTGCACAAAAGTCTGCAACTGTTTTGATGTAGAGGGGGTTGGAAGTAAGATAAGGTCTTTCACCTTCTCTGGATCAGGTTCAATGCCATTTTGGGATACTATATGTCCCAACAATTTTACTTTGGAGCATCCCAAATGACATTTCCGTGGGTTGAATTGTCCTCCCGCCTCATCCATTCTGTGAAATACTTGATCCAGTCTCCATGCATGCTCTCTCTTGGAACTGTACACACATATATCATCCATAAATGCTCTCACAAATTTATTAATAAAAGGAGCCAACACTTCATCAGTATTTTCCTGATACCATGCTGGTGCATTCTTTAATCCAAATGGCACTACTCTATAACAAAAGCAACCCCAGGGTGTGATGAATGTAGTTTTGACTTGATCCTCCTCAGCAATTGAAATCTGGAAGTATCCAGAGTATCCGTCACACACATTGTATTTCTCATACCCTGCCACTCTATCCAATATGTCATCAATAAAAGGAAGAGGATAATGATTGCTTTTAGTTACCGCATTGAGAGGCTTATAGTCAATACATACTCTCCACCCTCCTGTATGCTTAGGAATGATTACCACTGGACTGCTCCAATCCGAATGCTCCACTGGATATATCAGTCCAGCCTTGAGCAGCTTATTCAACTCCTCTCTCAATACTGGTAAAAGTTCTCTGTGTGTCCTCCTCAACTTCTGAAAAACAGGCTTGCTGCCTTCTTTTATCTCAATGTGCATTGGCTTGCATCTCAAACCCCTGATCTCTTCATGTGAGGTTATAAACAGCTTTGGGTACTGATGAATGACTCTCATATACTCTTCCCTTTCCACTTTTTCCAGACTAAAATTCAGCATGGACTGCAATATCTCTTCTCTTTCTGTCTGAGAAGGTGGGGGTTGCATCAAATTATCCATATCTTCAAGTTTACTCTCCTCTTTAGCTTCTTGTATCTCTGTCGCCTGCAACTCATATGCATCAGACTCCTTCAACAGGAATGACACTTGTCCCTCCTCCTCAGATGTAGTACTTTCATCTTCGGTCTCACTCTCTGACTCCTCTTCTATGCTTGTTTCTTCTGGCTTTTCTTCTACTTCCCGTCTGCTGCTCATATCAAATTTTTTGGCCTTTCCCTTCTTATTGTGCACTGTAATTGTACCCATCTTCCAGTTTTGTATTGCTCCCACCTGTCTGAGCCAAGGTCTGCCCAAAATCAATGGGTATGCTCCCAAACCGGCAGGCATAATGTGGCAATTAATACAACAGGATACCCCAAAAGCATCCACTACTACTCCCGTGCATATACCCAGACATTTCACCTTCGCATGGTTCGCCAATCGGAGTCTAAAATCTGAATGTGTATTCAATTTTAGCCCCAACCTCTCCATACATGCCTGAGTCATTACACTTATCTGTGCACCGCCATCAACATATGCCTCCCCAACACTCATACCTCCACACCATGCATCCACTGCTGGGCATAAATCTGGAAGATCTTCTACAGACATCATCTCCATCTCTCCTCTCGTAGGCTCTTGCTCATTACTTTTCCTGGGATTAGCCAACTTCTTCCATTCTCTTTTGAGCTTCGGACACAAGCCAAGTAACTGTGCAAAAGTTATATTAGCTATCCTCCCCTTCAAATCATTCATTAGTGTGTATTCCTCTTGTCCTTGACCCATATGAAAATCTGAAGTCTTGTAATGTTTCCTAGGCCTTCGACTCTTCTTTTTAGGAGATTGAGGGTTGAGATCAAACTCCACATGCTTCCCTTTTTTTGCAGAAGGTCCATCCTCTCCTATTGTACCCCTTGCTCTTTTTGCCACTGGCATGATCTCCGGAATAGTCTCCACCCTAATCAGGCTAAGTGCCTTCCCTTTTTCTTTATCATCCCATTTGACTCCGCTGGTAGAGGGCTGATTCAAATCCTTCACTTCCACATTGTAGTCTCCTGACCTATCATTTGTTTTCTGCATCACAGGATAAACTTCTCCACCTACTCTTGCTGGCTTATCACAGTGAGGGCTGATATGTCCCCACTCTCCACAATTCCAGCACTTTACATTGCTCATGTATCCCCGTCCTCTACCTGTTCCAGCTGTATTTCCTTCACTCCCAGCCTGTACATCTCTCTTGTTGTTTTGCACACCTCGGCCTCTTCCTCTTCCTGCAGTCTCCATCCAATTCAGACTGAGTGACTTCATAAGCTCTATAGCATCATGCAAGTCCTTCTTCAGGGAATCATCCTGCACAGGAACAGATACTGGCTCTCTCTCTACATAAGCCTTTATTATTTCTGGACCTCCAATCAGACTCCTAGGCTCTTCTTGCATGCCAAGCTGCCTCAGTCTCTGGGCTTTCCATTCTTTCTCCCTAGCCACTCTGACAGCATCTTCAAAACTATCCAGATTCTTCAGCTCCACTTTCAATCTGAGTGTAGGCTTTAGGCCAGCTATGAAACGATCACGCTTGATCATTTGAGGTGGTACTTCCGGAACAAGAGCTTCACACCACAAACTCCATAATCTCCCAAACTGGATTATGTACTGGTTCACATCTTGTTCCTCCTCCTATCTCACTGAGCATAGCTCTTTCCAAACTTCATTAGAGCTCCTGGCTTGTGCAAACCGTGCAAGGAAAGCTGCTCTCACCACTGTATACTCCGGATTTTGTTGCTGAGGATGAGCAGTCCTGAAGGTAGCAACTTGAGTCTGCAACCATGCTTTTGCATCTCCCTGCAAACAATAATTCAAGATCTGAAACAAAATCTCAGGGGCTGCCCTATCTTTCATAAGTGCCGTAAATTCCATCTTTTCCAAGAATCTTACTGCATTTTCATATGGCATCCCCCAGTACTCTGGAAAATTCTTTGCCATCCTCACAATGTTTAAACTATCACACACCCTGACTTTCTCAACCACAACAAAGCTGGAAGGCAACAAAACAAATACACTACTGAAGAAGCTCACTCTGCATCTGAAGAGCATTCTTTTTCCTACGGGCAAGCACTTTCAAAGCTCTCTACACTCTACCTCAGAGTCGGATCACACGTAGCTGGACTTCAATACATCGGTCCTTCCTGTGACCACATTCTCCACACCACTCACACTGTATCACTCTCATGTGTGGATTCCTCCCCATTGCTTGCAACACGTCTTAGACACCTGTTCCTCCAATCTTGTAAACTGAAGTGAACAGCCTCTGTGGAGGCACCAAAACGTGGATGGACAAAAGTAGTAGAGCCTAACCCGCCTTCACAGCCACCCTCATCCACGTTTAAAACTCCCAGACAACGCATTCACAAGGCAAAAGGCATTCATACTACATTATTGCTCTTTACATTCCTTCTGATACAACTCACACTCTGGCCACTCTTTTTCCAGAAGCCAGACAACCTCAAATAAAACCACTGGATTATACAGCTCATGGCAAGCTCCTACTGATTGAGATCAAGCTCAAGAACATACAAAAGAACCACAACTTAGGTTGCACAGAAGATTGATGATTTTCAGATCTATTCAACTATCATTTGAAGTCCCCTCTTCATGACTATCAATCATCCAAACAACCATGTATGATCACAAAACATACAGCCCACATTGGTAGCCTCATATTATGCCTGGCTCTGCTTGCATCGTATGCAGTTGACAACCAGCTAGCTCATTACTTGCTGCCTGCAACACCTCTGGTTCAAGATCATGATCTGTATTACCACCTTCTGCTTAGTCTTTCCTCATAGCTACTCCTTCAGCATTTTAGAGCTCACGGCCTCTTCCCAAGAGTCACCCCTGTCCATCTCCATCTTCGTACTTTAGTAGCTACCCTGTATGCCCATCTGCAATCAGCGACTAATTACATTGAATCTTGAATCTCATCCATTGTGTCTTCTCTCATCAGCCTGCTGCCCAAGGTCTAGCTTCCCTAGCTCTCAACACAGTTGCAAAAACTTCCAAACTTTGTGACTTCCGGTTGCAGGCTTACACAATCTACTCTCTATGCTCCACGACCTCTGCAATTGCGCATTCCTCCTCTGTAGTAGCACCTTAATTTGGTTATCTTCCGCTCAATTAATTCCTCACATCTTCTAGCTGATCGCAGCTTCTCTTGCACTCAAAGGTTGGATCTCTCGATGCCAGGGTCTTCTAATTTCAAAGCAGGTGTACGTCATCTCTGGTCCTTCCATGCATGGCGACCCGACACTACAACTTCCCTAGCTTACGGACAACCTACGCCACCTTCAAGGGACCTGAGTTCAGCAGCTACCCTCTTGCTGATCACACACAACTCACGGACTCCAGGCCTGCGTAGGAGTGGTACACCCAGCCAAGTCCCTAAGCTCTCCGCAGTCTTGGCTACCTCTTCCAACTACGAACTTCCCTTCAGAACCATGCAACGTGATTGCGTCGCCATAGCTGTTCTCTTCCTTACTCCCTTACTCACATAACTTCCGTCACCTTTTGCGCTGTGAGCCCATGATCCTTTAATATCCAGCTCACTATTGCAGCCACCTTCAACCCAGAATCCCTCGCAGGCTCCTCACCAACTCCAGTCCCTCGACTCCTTGCTTCTCAACGCTTGGTCTCTCTTTACTTCTGCGCCATCCTTTCCCCTAAGTTCTGGGCTTCCTACATCAACTGCAGCGACCTGCACTCCACTCTTCAAGCTCTTCTCCAATTGTTATTTCATGTAAAGATAGTAGCTATGCTGATCACCAAGCACCTACGTCATCATGGTCCTCCAGGACTTCATGTCATCGCGACACCCATCCTCCTGCAACGCTCATCTCTGTAACCCGCTAGCTTCAGAAGCTCTCCCCTTCAATAGAGCTACCCTTCTTGTCGCTCACAGAGGTCTCCTTCTCTGTATTCCTACCAACCCCCCGAATTCTGCCTCCCCTTGCTACCTCTGAGCTCCCTTCACCTGCTCCTTCATCCAGCAGAGCTTCTTCTTCACGTGAAGCTTCTAAACCGAATCCCCCCTCAGTCCAGGATCCCTGTGCCACCTTGATAGTTTCTGTCTTCACGTCCCACCATCTCACAACTAGAGGCTTCCTTTCCTATTGCGTAGCCACGTGCATGCTTATCCAGCCACTTTAACCAAAAAATCACGTGCATGTTCTCTGGAAATTCCATGCCACCTCAACCAAAGTATTAAAGTCCTCCCCAAATCCACATACACTGTCACATAAAATCATAGCCTCCCAACACAAATGTGTATATTTAGACCTTTTCCTCCATATTTTTACTATTATTTTCACACACATGCATAGCTCGCATGTGAACACAAATGGATACACCAAAAGCCCTCTCACAGGAATACGGAAAGACACGATTTTTGAGATATTTCATGTAGACATGACACTCCCACCCAGAACACACACATTGGATACCAAAACCTCTAGAAAGCTCGGTGCTCCCATACTCACATCTCATCATTTCCCAGAAGTTCCTGTAGAAGCCTCTACCATCTGTACATCAGTGTAGAGTCCTTTTAGGAGAGCCTAGAGCTCAATACCACCACCAACTAGCTATATACATAGCTATGCACCTACACTGCAACATGCAACAAGTAAAAAACATATTTACATTTTTTGTCCACACAACGTGTTTGAAGGGGGCCTTCACAAAGAGCAAGAAAAGATGTGTAGAGCAATTATATGGCTTGAAATCTCATGATTGGCATAAGATGCTCCAAGTAAATATTTTATTTCCTTCCAAATTTGTGAGTGAATTAGAAGAAACTAATCAACCATTCCTCATGTGTTTAGTTCATACTACCTACTAGCATTTCTCATAGTGCATCGAAGGATGTGAAGGATTGTATTTACAAGATGGGAAAGCTTGTGAGGTACTTTAAAAAATGTGAAGTATATCAATGCTCCATGAAAGGTGTTCATATTGCTAATATGGCATACTTTTTCCTTTCTAGGTATGTAATCTCAAAGGAAATAGATCCCATCATGCTTGAGAATGCTCGAGTTATGTCAATGGAGGTGGTTTGTTTAGTGGAGGAGACATTTCCACGTTCTATTCTCACAAGCCAACTACATCTCATAGTGCATTTGGTGGATGAGATTGCTATATGCGGTACTGTACATGAACGATGGTTGTTCTTCCTCAAGCTCTTCATGAAGACCATGAAGGGTTTTGTGAGACAAAATGCAAGACCCGAAGGTAGCATGGTTGAGGGTTGTGGTTGGTACAAGAGTCACTTCTATATATTTTTGAGTTCCTTGTTGATGTGGATAGCTCTCTCCCACGACTATGGAGAGATGATGAAGACCTAAGGATGACCTCTATTGTACCTCAAGGGAAAGGATGAGGCAAAGTAATACACATGGAGTTGCTTAATAATATCGACTTTTATTGCATGATGCTTAATAGTGATGTGATGAAAAGATGGGTGAAAAGATACGAGGATGCAAAGGCAAGAAGATAAGGAGAAAGGGCCCTTTTTCATACACACCACGAATCTTGTGTGCCATACCCTCAGCATCTAAGAGCACTTCCAAAGGATATTCATGTGGATTGGCTACTTGACAAAATGGAGAGAGCAGAGAGAGATGATGGGATGCATATCACAATGGAAGAATGGGAGTATACTAGGGGATGCATGAGTAAGGCCGGTATATAGAATGTTATGCATAAGTTAGGAGCTTTCAACTATTTAGATTTCTTATTTAATTGATTTTGTCTTGGTGTAGTGTACTATGTTCAATGCTATATGTGTGAGAGCAAGCATTTTCAAACACAACAGATTGATGATAAGAGAAACACACAAGATTGTGGCATCATTGCTAGCTTTGAGGGATCCAATGGAGCCATGGATGATTATTGTGGCATAATCCAAGATATCATTAAGCTTGACTTTCTACACTTCTTTGTGTATGTTTTGGATGTAAAGTGGTTTAAGGATGTGGTGGAAAGAGGCCCCAATGCAACAATCAAACACCATGCAAGTGGCTTTGTAACTATTGACCCCACAAAGTTTTGGCAAAGTAAGAAGGACACACTAGTACTAGCACAACCATGTAAACAGGTATTGTACACACATATAAAAATACTCACTTTTAAATATTTGATACCTTCGATGCAAGGAAAATAACATGATTGTATTTGTGTTTGAATTAAGTTTTCTATCAACCAATGACAGACAATACTAGGTGGTGGCATGCCATACCTATTACGCCACATTCCAAAGTGATGTATAGTACATTTACTAATATGGAGCGTATGGAGGATGATCATGGCCATGGAGGTGATGATGACCATGATACAAGAGAGGAGGATGATCATGAGATATGAGATACAGATATTGAGGCCATTACCCATGAGGATGAGTCTACCATTGGTGATGTTGATTTCGATGAGCACATGAGTAGCACAAGTGGTAGTGGGCTAAATGTATTTGTAGATCTCAACACTGGTTTGGATTTTTAAGTAGATAGTTTGGCAAGGGTTGATCTCATTGAGGATGAGATTGAACCATAGCTCAGTGATATTGGCAAAACTATTTTACATATTGTCTCATTCTCGTCACCTCACTTAATTGTTGTATATGTGGGTTTGCAAAAAAGCATTGATAATCATGGGCAATGTTTGGAAAGTAGTGATGTACTTTTATCAGCCTGCACCAAAATCTCACTTTCTATATTCTCTGTTTTGCATCTAAATCTATGTCTAATTTACAGCTCAGACGCGCTAATAGATGTGCAAATAGATGGCCTATTAGACGTGCTATTAGACGTGCCCATATTTTCACTATTCTAGCAGTGCTTATAGACGCGCCCGTTATTTTGTGGATCTATCAAGTGCGTCTATAGCTACTTTGTCTTGTTGTGATGACTTTCACATATAGAAGGTTTAGATGGAAGAACCTTCAATGGGAAGCAATGGATAATGATCTTCACGATGGGACTCATAGTCCTGTTGTCAAGGCATCAATTTATCGGCAAGGACATCCTGATCTAATGTTGGAATGGGAAGAGGAGTGGACCATGTGATTTATCAGGGAAGAATTGTAGTTGGCAGGAGCAAGCCCTCCCCAAGACTATTATTTTAGACTTGATAATCGCAAAGCTAGATATAGGGATGAGACAAGTATCCTTTGTAAGAATTATGAGACAAGAGAGAGAAAGAGAGAGAGAGAGAGAGAGAGAGAGAGAGAG
Source organism: Dipteris shenzhenensis (assembly GCF_047967505.1). NCBI lineage: Eukaryota > Viridiplantae > Streptophyta > Polypodiopsida > Gleicheniales > Dipteridaceae > Dipteris > Dipteris shenzhenensis. The sequence continues at coordinate 7,223,437 of NC_141628.1, read as the reverse complement.
AGAGAGAGAGAGTCTAGAGAGAGAGACTTTCCAAAGAAAATACAATAAATATAAAAATCTTGAACTAAGAGCATTTTTTAGGGCAATGCCCATTTATAAAGTACACCTCTAAGGTCATTTTCACATTTTTAGTTTCCCACTCTTGAGTAACCTTGCATTCCATAGCCTCATCTTTTGTCTTCTCGAGTATTCTCCTACACTCATGGATTCCCCTAGAGAGGCTTTTGACTAGTGGATTGCATCCACTGATTCCCATGCCTCTATAGGTCAGGTTTATCCTATCTTTTGCAAGGCACTCCATCTTGAGTCACACTTGAGAGCTCTCCTTCCTGCTGATAATCCCTCTCTTCAATTTCTTGATAGACTTATCCATGGGCAATCTAATGTGATTGCTAAATCCCCTCACCAATGGGTTTCATTGGATATTTTGAGCTCTTTTGACTAGAGTGCTAACTTCAAAAATACACTAGGTAGGGCCATGGATAATGTCCCTATCTCTCTCTGTGAGTATGGTATTCCCATCGGGGATGATTCATCTTCCCCAATTCATTTGATCGAGAGAGATGCAGCCCTTACCGTTCTCCTTGTGACTAGGAGGATGTTGGTGAGTAGCCCAAGGGTCTTGCATCCACAAGTGGTGGAGGAGATGACCTAAACCTAGACCTAGAGCTTGAGGAGCATACTATTAGCCTAGTTGAGGAGCAAGTTGAAAGCAAGGTCATCTTATCTTCATATCTGACTTGTGCATATCCATCCTGTACCTATAATCTAGATGAGGCAGTCACACCTAGCTTTGGTTGATCCAATCAGGGGGTGAGGAATACCTTACCCTATTGGAAGTGATGGAAAAAACCGATCTCTGAGAGGATGAGGTGCTATGTCAACTCTCAAATGACACTTCTGATGATGTCATTGACTTTGATGCTCCACTCAATCTAGCAATCGATGAGATTGCATGCTTTGATGACTCAAGCCTTACTAATCTTGAGGTAATCCAACTAACACAGAAGGCAATCAAGGATGCCGCACTAGAGTACGACATGTCCGATGAGTAGTTCATGAATTTGCAGAGGGAATTGTTTGGGGAGAGAGATTAAGAACAAGAAGCTGGCACCTCAAGCCAACATGAAGTTCAAGACCAACTACAAAAGGGAGTCCAGTTGGAAACTATAGCTGACGCACTCCGCGATGAGGCAGAAAAGGTATGTAGCTTTGCCGGCTTCATCATGTGATTCAAAATCATCAATATAATTCTAGGTTCCATTTTAGCAACAAAAATCATTGCTTTTTCTTCAACTGGTAGGGAATAAAAAATAGGGTTTAGAGTTTAGAGTAGAAAACCCAACCAAATTTTATGATTTTAAACTGAGGACATCTTGCCATGCCACTGCCACTCCATTTCTCGAAACAATTGGGGTTATGGTTTTGTAATTTAGGAAAAAAATATTTTTTGAAAAAAACATTTGGAGGCCATTGAGACCCTAGCAACCATGTGCATCATTTTCAAGCAAAAAAACCCCTTGAAAATCCTAAATGTGACATCATGAAATTAAATTCAACATCATGCAATTGCATGATGTCAGATTTAGGGTTTGCAATTGCATGATGTCAGATTTAGGGTTTTCAAGGGGTTTCTTTTGCTTGAAAACGATGCACATGGTTGCTAGGGTCTCAATGGCCTCCCAAATTTGATTTAGGGAATAAAAAATAAGGTTAAGGGTTTAGAGTACAAATTCCAACCAAATGTTATGATTTTAAATCCAGGACATCCTACTGTCACTTGCCCCTACCTTTTTCCCCTAGTGCCACTCCATTTGTGAAAAAAGTTAGGGTTATGGTTTTGAAACATCGAGAAAATAATAGGTTTGTGGTTTTTATTTAGGCCACATGGAATACAATTAGTTTTAGGGAATAAAAATTAGGGTTTAGGGTCTAGAGTACATAACCCAGCCAAATTTTATGATTTTAAACCTAGGACATCTTGCCAATGGCACTTGCCCCTGACACATGTTCTTGCCACTTGCCCCTCCCGCTCCATTTGTGTAAACAATTAGGGTTATGGTTTTTTCACAGATGAAAAATAATATCTTTAAAAAATTATATTTGGGAGGCCAGTGAGACCCTAGCAACCATGTGCATCAATTTTATGCCAAAAAAATCCCTGCAAGCCCAAATCTAACTTCGTGCAACCAGAGCCAGCTTGCAGGGGTTTTTGGGCATAAAATTGATGCACATGGTTGCTAGGGTCCTCCCAAATATAAAATTTTAAAGATATTTTTTTTCATATGTGAAAACCCTTATTTTTATTAATTCTTGAAAAATGATATTTTATTAATTTATATAATCTTTTGGGATTTGATGTAATATGTTGGTTGCAGGATATCTTATGGGTTGATGAGTATACCAGATGCAAAGGTGGAACTAGAGGGTCTTCTGGTAGGGGCGATGGCTTCAATTGGCCACTACATCAATAGAGTGGCTCAACACATTTTGGTGTTCCATTGAAAATTATCATTGGATGGAAAGATGAACATCATGAAGTTCAGGGTCCTCAGTTGGATGATGAAGATGAGGCCCATCTGCCCTACTACCAATCGTGTTGTTCTGATTAGGCATAGTGTAGCTTTATTTTTGTTCTTAGACACACAATCCGGTCCTCTCCATAGTATTATAGCTATTGTAGGGCTAGTGTTGACAAAGAACACACATGTTCATTGCTCAGAGTTGATGACATGTCATGCACATGTAGCACACAACAGAGTTCATATTTTACATTTGATGATGTGATGTGCGTATAGAAGATGGCAGCCAAAAACAAATGGCTCAGACTTGATGATGGCCAAGCAAAGTAGACATACCACAAGAGCGCTTGGAACATTGGAATGCAAAAGAATAAGAATGAATATAGAACAATAAATTGTAAAGAGTTCTAAATCCAATAGTTTTATGGTATGAAAGAACGAGGGTCCCACATGCCACTTCCTAGCCATGCCATCTCTCAATCACCCAAAACATCCACTTGGATGATTGAGGAGGATCCTCCTCTTTAGATTCTCTTTATTCAAGCATCCTTAAGTGCCTTCAGAATGGTTTTCTTTCTTTCAAATATGTCCACGTGTCAACTATGTGCTAGGGGCCTCAATACCCCTCTCTTTCCACAATGCCCATATTACTTTTTCAAGGTACCATAATGGGGTTAGGACCACACCAAGGCCATAGGCCCATATTTTTAACAAGGACTTAGTATATGCATGGTGCAATGAGCCAGAAGTCTCTACTTGAATGAGATAGTATCTCAATAAAAAATATTTTAACTATATTTTCCTCAAGATGAAGTTAGCCTTGCAAATATAGTCCCTCTACGCATGGAATTGGAAAAATGAAGTCTTTACACTATATGTTTGCATGGCCCACCTTAACTACTACTAGGCACACCTATGTGATTGAACTTAATCTAAGTCCCAATCGGTACTAAAGAAATGGTAGAAGAAGTCATTAATTTTCTATTGGCTCATCATGATCCATACACAAAAAATGAAATTACCTATTAAGGTAATGAAAAGTCTAAAATGACACTTGTATAACTCATCTCTATGTTCTAGTCTAGCTAAGTGTGCATTAGGTCAAGGTTTGCTAAGCATGCATACACTTACTTGCATTACTTATCTCTATATTCGAGGTTAGCTGCGCATGCATACACCAAGGTGCATTTATGATATTTGCCATGGGTCTTAATCTTATTTCACTAATAAAATTTTCTATCCAAAGGATTTCAATTCTACAAGTTGAGGTGACATGGCTCTTCCATAGCTACAAGATTAATTGTTTTCTTGTGGTACTCATTAGCCAAGCATAATCTTTCTAGCAGGATGTGTCCCCTTGTTTGGCCTTGTTTAGGAGGCTCATGGGATCTATTCTCTCAATCCTTAATGATAAGTATTTGAGCCTATTTCAATGAACCTACCCTAGACTAGACTCAAGCTATGTGGGTTGATACAAAGTGACTTCATATCATAATAGATGTAGAGACAACATCAATATAGCGAACAATGTAGTGTAGAGAAAGACAACAAAGAGCAAAGAGTGTGGGAATGTTTGGATACATCAAGAAGTTAGAACCTCCATCAACTAACTACATGGATCAAAGCTAGCAGCATGATTGGATTGATGAGTCATCATGTGTACCCCCTTCAGAAAGAAAAACCGTCTGAGAAATGAAGGGCTTTATCCTTGGGATGTGTGCCATGGTTCTTGTTCAACGATGGTCATGACTACAACTTGTCATGTCAAATGATCGTAGTTAGTTATTAATTGTCACCTTATTTAGGGGCTGATAGTCGATGTAAAGCTCGAGAGAGCCATCTTCCTTTTTTATCAGATGTGGTTCACATGTTCATAACCTTTTTTAGTGGTAAATAATGTTGTGGTGGAGCATTTCTTCAAAGCAATTTTGCAACACTTGTGTCTCCTTGATTGATTGACATCATTGGGGAGTAGATATTGGTCGATAAGTTTGACTATGGATCTCATGGAATTCTTTTACTAGTGTAGTTGGGAATGGTACTGTAAAAGCATCTCAAAATCTAAAAAGTATTTGTTTAATTTGAACATATCTGAATATTTCTTCATTAATTGAATTGGAAATTACATGTGATGATCTCAAATGAGAATATAACCAAGGAACTAATTGAATTCAATTTTTCAATCTTAAGCATTTGTTTATAATGTCGATGCTTGCTACTTGATTAAGAAGCCAATGAAAATCTAATGTAACAGGAAAGATTTGATGTAGTAGGGATGGTCATTGGAGCTAGAAATGTGGAACTCTCCATTTGAATTTCAATAGCAGCTCCTAAAGAACAATTTACTTTGCTCAAATTATCACCAAACATATTTTGGTTGATGGGTAGAGAGTAACGAGGAATGTGATGATTAATTATGAAAGAGAGTTGAGTAGTGAAGAGCATCATAGATGATTAGGAAATTCTTATGAGCCTTGTGCTTGATCCCCAGCTTGCTGCACTATGAAGTACTCCATGTGTTGGTGCATCCATGTCTTTGGAAGATGTCAGAATAGAAGTAAGAAGGTACCACAAAGTTGATTCACAACCTTACTCTCTAGAATTCTAAAATCTCTCAAATAGTCATGAAATAAATATATGAAGAACTCAAAATCATGACCATTTTGTCTCAAATTAGAGATGGAGAGAAGCTCTACAAGATTAACACTCAAAGAGAAGAAGATGCTTCAAGGGGCTGGCTTGTTGCCTTGGTGAAACAAGAGCTTAATGCCTTGATGAAGGAGAGGGCTTGTGCTCTCTATTAAGAAAACTCTCTCACACGAGATGAATCTCACAATCTTAGGAGAGGGAGAATATCTCAAAGGATGCCTCGATGCCTTGGCACAAGCACGAGCTTGAGAGCACCATAGGTTCTAGTACCATGATAAATTGGAGAGAGAGAGAGAGAGGAGTGTACAGGATGTAGCTACCTACATTGGAACCTCCATTAAGTAACTACATGGATCGAAGGTGGCAACGTAAGTGGACTGATGAGTCATCATGCATCCCACCCGTTCAAAAAGAAAGACCAATGAGAATGGAAGGGCTTTATCCTTGGGATGTGTGTTGTGGTTTTTGTTCGACTACAGTCCTGAGTACACCCGGTCTTGTCAATGAAGGTTTTGAATGTGCCAATGAATCCAAAATGTAATCCAGCCAGGGAAGAGGGTATTCATCTCTTATTGTCACCTTATTTAGGGGCCCATAGTTCATTTAAAACTTGAAAGAGCCATCTTGTTATTTTATTAGATGTGGTTATCATGCCCAAATATTTTTTGAGTGTTAAATAATGCTTTGGCGAAACATTTCTTTGACGTGCTTTCGCAATACTTTTTTCTCCTTGATTGAGCAACATCGTTGGGAAGTAGATATTGGCTGAGAACTTCTAGTAGGGATCTCATGGAATATTTTTGCTGATGTATCAATCAAACATGGTCCTGCAAAAGCATCTCAAAATCTATAAAGGATTTGTTTGATTTTAGCATTTTTTTATATTTCCTCAAGAATTGCATGGAAATTACATGCGATGATTGCAAATGAGAATATAACCAAGGAACTTAAATTCAAATTTTCAATCTTAAGCTTTTGTTAATAATGTCGATGCTTGCTTCTTGATTAAGAAGCCAATCACAACCTAATGTCATAGGAAAGATCTGATTCAGTAGGATGGTCATTGGAAGTAGAAATGTGGGACTCCCCATTTGAATTTCAATTAATAGTAGCTCTTGAAGAAAAATTTACTCTGCTTGATGAAAATTTATAAAAAAGTGTTGAGAGGAGGTCAAGGAACTTAACTAGAATCATAAGCGGCTTATTTTTTAACAAAGCTTCTATTACAAATGCACTAGGAGGAACATTTCGATTATCTGAAGTCTTAGCCTCCCTCACGACTTTAGATGGTCTTTTCCCGATACAAGAAAGTCTAAATTAGTCGGTATAGAATCTTGAACTGAGAAATTTGCATGGGTTGGAATGGCAGACAATATTTGCATACATGGATGAATTTATTGCAATTAAAACATCTTGGTCGCCCCTGTTGACATTTGAATTATGATCAGCATGTGTTGTTTGCAGAGAGGTGAGCTATTAAATTTGGTACATGCATGTTTGGTTGAACAAGTTCAAACCGGAGTGTTGTCAATACTACCGATATAATATTTTGGGATGGAGAACCCTAATTTGTGCATATTTGTGAGCCTTCCCCCCCAAAGGCTTAAGTGGTTACGTTAGTGCAATTTGTGCTCATGTTTTGGTTGTTAGTCGGAATGGTTGGTCATTTCGGTCCGTTAATGGCACACACTATGGCACGTGAGACGTAAAACCAACAACCTTGCAAGCAAAGTAGACATACAACACGAGCGCTTGGAACATTGGAATGCAAATGAAGAAGAATGGATATAGAAGAATAAATTATAATGCGTTGTGAACCCAATAGTTTTAGGTTATGAAAGAACGTTGATGAATCAATGAAATGTGATCAAAATAAACAAAGAATGGGCCGGATCGTTTCGTTGGACTAGAGAGTGGTGCTGACTCCGGCGATCAAGCCCTTGACCACGTCCTCGCTGATGCCAAAAGCGGTCACCAGCAGTTGATCAGGAAGCGGAGGCTCGGCTGCGAAGAGAGCCTTGGCTACCTGAGAGGCCCCGGGATTCTGGCTGTTCAGAGCGGCTATGGCAACGGCCGGTTGATCTCCCACGTTGAGCTGGAAGTGGACGAGGCCGCGGGGGAAAACAAAGAGGTCGCCGGCGTAGAGGGTCTGCTGGAAGAGAGTGTTGGTGGTGGTAACGAAGCCGACGACGAGCTGGCCCTGGGCGACGAAGAGGACCTCGGAAGCGCGGGGGTGGACGTGGGGTGGGTTGAGGCCACCTTTGGGAGCGAAGTCGATGCGAGCCACGGAGAGGCCCTGGGTGTTGAGGGCGGGAAACGTGAGGGCAGAAGCGAGCTGGACGGCGGAGCCAAGGTGGTTGGAGGTGTTGCCGGGGTTGCGGAGGAAGGGGGACTGGAAGTCTGCTGCGGTGACTTGGGCAAGGTTCTTGCAAAGCAGACCGTTGAGGGCGATATTGGAGTTCTGGGCGGCAGGGAGCGCCACACAGAAGTCCTGGAGGGGGTCAGAATCAGAAGCCATGGAGGCTACAAAGCAACAAAACAAGACCAGCAATAATGTGCAGGAGGAGGAGGCCATGGCGAGGAAGGCTCAGCTGTGCTGAGGTAGAGATGGAACCAGAACGAGGGTTTTATGAGCAAATTCAAAACGTAGAACAAAGGGAAGCAGTATATGACGTTTGCGAGGAGCGGGGAGGCTTTTATGAGCAGCTTCAGCATCCAAATGGAGCCCCAGGGAGGACAGAGTCGTTCCCCGCAAACGTGTGAGCGAAAATAAAATATTATGCTGAGGCTTATGCCAAGTCTCCTCTTATCGCTCTGCCGGCCTCGCTCCTTCCTCTTGTGGGTCACGCTTTGTTCACGGCCTTGTTCCTGCCAACGAATGTTCCCTGCACGGGAGAGTCAACCACCATGAAAATGATATGACTTTTTCAATTAAGGGTTTAAATCATAAGTTGAACTTTATTCTCAACGTAGGATAAAAATAGAGCGTAGTTAAAAGGGGTAGAACGTACATAGTCTTTAAATTCAAGGTTGATTTTACAAGGTGCCTTTAGGTATTATTTAATATATAGTAAAACAATACAATTCTATATGATATTAGGTATTATTTAATATATAGTAAAACAATACAATTGTATATAATATTATACTTGGGAGTCGGTAAAATTGAGCCTCCCATGATTCAACACCCCCTGCTCCAAAATGCACGCTTCCATGTTGCTCCATTTGGATCCTTTGTGCCTCCACGTGCTGCAGACTGGGGTCTACCTTCCCTGCCTTCATTGCTTTCTTCCACTCATGCTTGTGAGCAGTGTGGGGTTGGCCCCTTGCTGGGTAACCTCCCTTGATCCTAGCAATCTCGACTAGTGCCAGCCTCTTAAGCGAAGATCTTTTATTGCCAAGTATCGTAACAATCTTTGACTTGGCCCATTTATCTATGAACTGAACATTGGGGGGATTGGGATACCTAGAGTGAACAGCAGCGAGGGTCTCATCAGCCAACTTTTTTGGATGGTCTTTGTAGTGAATAAAGCAATTTCTGTAGTTGTTAACAATTACAGAGTGCATGAAGGCCATGATGTCCATCCCCTGTGCATTTATTAAGATGCCTCCTGTCTGAGTGATGTCATAGTAAATCGTACCATCACCCTCCTTTGACATGTCTGCATCATCTGAATCATCCCTATCCCCACCACTACCCCCCCCCCCCCAAAGCAGGTTGCCATGCATCCCCCACCGCTCTCCTTGCTACTACGCCTACTACCCTATTGTGTTGAGCTAGTACACTAGCTGCTCATAGCTAAAGAAGCGGCTCTTCGACTGCACGGGAGTACCCTAGCCACTCATAGCTGGAGAATCAACTCTCGATGGCATGGGAGTACATAGACGGCTTTGTGAGGTAGAAGGACCTCCTGATTACAGGGGGGAAGAAGGGGCTTGGCTCCGCTGACTAGGCTATCTCGACTCTGCTGGGGTAATCTCAACTGGTGTGGGATTGGGGTGGTTTGGAGTTTGTACTGCTGACTCCTAGGAGGTATTTGTAGTACCTGTCATGTATGTGTATAACTCCGCAGGAGTGGGAGGGTGCCGTAAAATGTTATATAAGTCCCAAAAGATGGCATCCCAAAGATCAGGTGAGGTTGAAGATCCTGGCCACATGATGAACTGAAAAAAAGAAAAGACGAAGATTACCATCGAGCATGCCCTTGTCACGAGATGCAAAAGAAAAAATAGAGTGAAAACCTAACATTGAGAAAGCATTTATAGACTCTTGCATTCTTTGAATTAGTGACAAAAGTCTGTATCTGCTTGCTCAATGTCAGGCTATTGAAGTTTCACATGGGAAAAGAGAGGAAAAGAGAAGAAGGAAAGAGGAAAAGAGAGAAAAAGAGAGGAGAGTAGGCAATAGAGGAAAAGAGAGAGAAAAATAGAGAGAAGGAAAGAGATGAGAAGATAGAGGAAAAAAGAGGAAAAGAGAGGAGAAAAAAAGAGAGAAAAAGAGAGGAGATAAGAGAAAAGAGAGGAGATAAGAGAGGAAAATTACCATGAAAAGAGAAGGAAAGAGAGGATAAAAGAGAGAAGGAAAAAGAGAGACAAGGTGAAGGAAAGAGGGGATAAAAGAGAGGAAAATAGAGAGAAGGAAAGAGATGAGAAAAGAGAGGAAAATAGAGGAAAAGAGATGAGAAAAAAAGAGAGCAAAAGAGAGGAGATAAGAGAGGAAAATTACCACGAAAAGAGAAGGAAAGAGAGGATAAAACAGAGAAGGAAAAAGAGAGACAAGGTGAAGGAAAGAGGGGATAAAAGAGAGGAAAATAGAGAGGAGAAAAGAGAGAAGAAAAGAGAGGAAAATAGAGGAAAAGAAAGGAGAAAAAAAGAGAGAAAAAGAGAGGAAAGAGAGGAGAAAAGAGAGGAGGGAAAGAGAGAAAAAGAGAGAAGGAAAGAGATGAGAAAAGAGAAGGAAAGAGAGGAGATAAGAGAGGAAAAGAGAGGAGAAAAAAGAAAGGTGGTAAGAGAGAAAAAGAGAGGAGAAAAGAGAAGGAAAGAGAGGAGAAAGAGAGAAAAAGAGAATGCAATCCCTTATTTTCTCACGAATGCAATTCCTTTCTTCAATCATGCTTTCCCTTTCCATCATTCATGCAATCCCTTTCTTCAATCATGCAATCCCTTTCCATCATTCATGCAATCCCTTTCTTCATTCATGCAATCACTTATTTCCATCATTCAATATGCAATCCTTTTCTTGGAAGTGGAATTAGTGGAAGGGGAAGGGGAAGCGAAAGGAAAAGAGAAGGAAAAGAAAGGGGAAAGAGAAGGAAAACACAACAAAAACTATCGGAGTGCGTCTATAGGTGCTCTATCAGTGCATCTATAGGTGCGTCTATCAGCAGATCTATAGGTATGGCTGTCTGCTTTCCCAAACAGATGCATCTATAGATGCACTCCAACAGATGCCTTTTTCTAAGAACTTGAAAAGGACATGCGCCCGACCACACTAGTACAAAAAACATCCGTTCGACCTGCATATGACAAAGGACGAATCCAAAGAAAGCAACTTCCAAAGAAGATCAACCGTCAAGAGACTTACCTTGGATAGAGGTATGGAAGCTTCTTGTACTTCTTCAAAGTTGCTTCTCTTTTTTCTCTTCCTTGTTCACCCTCTGCTTCTCTTTCTTCTTCTCCTTATTCACCCTCTTCTCTTGTGTGCTTGGGGATGATTGTGTAAGCTTGGAGATGAGTGTGGGTGCTTGGAGATAAGTGTGGATGCTCGAAGCTATATGTTAATAGCAAAGCAAGCCGCATGACGTTAAAACTATTGTGAAGAAAAGCAAGCATGCTAAAAGTAGGTTCGCAAATCAGCTCATAGTTTGCACGTCTAAAAGCACATTTATCTGCGCATCTATTTGTGCATCTAACTGTGCGTCTATCAATGCATCTAAAGTACATTTTAGATGTGCCTATAGATGTGCTCCATAGTATAGATGCGTTGTTAGATGCGCTTTTAGATGCTCCATAGAGTTTTGACATTTACAACTCATCCAAGAATAAATTTTTTGGGTTGTTTATATGTAGGATGTCATGTCTTCATCTTCAACAAGTAGCTCCAGTGAGGATGAATCCCTCCGTATCCACCATTGTGAAATGTGGTTGGAGCAAAAAATCAAATGTATGTGTGATTGATGTCGAGGAAACATGTATCATGCATGCAGAATTACACTCAATCACATCTCAAAGTATGGAGAATGGGATGTGACTGTAAACATGGTTAAAGAGTTAAGGTTGATTGAGATACATATGGGTGCCCATGTGTTTAAGTTATGATCCCGTTAATTTGATACAGGATGCAATGCCACACCCCCATATGTTGCCCTATGGTCATCGTGCGAGAAGGCGTCAAAGCATCAGCGATATGAGGTGGGATCTTCAGGAGGGACCATTACGAATGCATGGAGTGATGGTGATAGTAGCCCTCCACCATTACCTCATGAGGCCATGGAGGAGGTGTTCGATGATATGGTGCAGGATCTATATGTCCATCAATCCTCAAAGAGGGATGATAGCATGGAGTAGGACGATCTTTTTACCTATAGCATCGACTCCACTCTTTCAGGAGTGCACATGCTCTATTCTATGTGCCTCCCTTGAGTTACTAAACTTGCAGACCATCTATGGATGGAGCAATGCAAGTTTGAATGCATTACTCAAGTAAGCTTTAAACTCTATATTGCAAACATGCTGAATTATGCTAGTGGGTCAATTACTCGAATGCTTTTTGTCATTTATGGTCTTCATGTGCAGGCTATTGTGTAAAATGCATCCAAGGGAGACCTCAAGTGATATGGCAAGGCAACATGTGATCTCTCTTGGAGGATTAGATTACAAGTGCATCCATGCATGCATCAACGATTGCGTTCTGTTTCTGCTCCAAGTAAGTATTTTATGTGGATAATGTCTTTTTCCTTTCAAATTTTTGAGTGAATTAGAACCAACTAAGTTCATACTACCTACTAGCATTTCTCATAGTGCATCGAAAGACGTGAAGGATTGTATTTACAAGATGGGCGAGCTTGTGAGATACTTTAAAGGATACAAAATGTGAAGCATATCAATGCTCCATGCAAGGTGTTCATATTGCTAATATGACATACTTTTTCCTTTCTAGGTATGTGAGGCCAAAGGAAATAGATCCCACCATGCTTGAGAATGTTCGAGTTATGTCAGTGGAGGTGGTTTGTTCAGTGGAGGAGAAATTTCCAATTTCTATTCTCACAAGCCAACTACATCTCATAGTTTATTTGGTGGATGAGATTGCTATATGCGTGGTACTATACATGCACGATGGTTGTTCTTCCTTGAGCGCTTCATGAAGACCTTGAAGGGTTTCATGAGACAAAATGCAATACTCGAAGGTAGCATGGTTGAGGGTTGGTTGGTACAAGAGTCACTTGTATATATTTCTAAGTTTCTTGTTGATGTGGATAGCTCTCTCCCATGACTATGGAGAGATGATGAAGACCTAAGGATGACCTCTATTGTGCCTCAAGGGAAAGGATGTAGCAAAGTAATAGACACGGAGTTGTTGAATAATATCAACCTCTATTGCATGCGGATATTCATGTGGATTGGCTACTTGATGAAATGGAGAGAGCAGAGAGAGACGAGGGGATGCATATCACAATGGAGGAATGGGAGTATGCTAGGGCATGCATGAGGAAGAATTCCATAAGGAATCTCTAAATGCCTATACACAACTTGAAATATCCTGTTTTGAAATTCAAATATTGCATGTGGGATATTGATTCTCTCCCAAAGTGGACTAAACTTCTATGTGGGACTTCAAATATTATGTTTAGGACTTCAAAGATTACATATGGGATACTGATCCGATCTTATACAGGAGTACCAAAATCATATATGGGGCTTCAAATGTCATGTTGAACAAGATTCCAAATAACTTTAAATATCCCATTTAGAAATTCAAATATTCCATGCGGGATATTGATTCACTCTCAAAGTGGACTTCTAAACTTGTGTGTGGGACTTTAATATAAATTGATGTTTAGGACTTCAAAGATTCTATTTGGGATACTGATCCACTCCTATATGGGACTACCAAACTCATATGTGGGACTTCAAATGTCATGTTCAACAAGGTTTCAAATACTCATGCAAGATACTGATTTAGTCCATCAAGGGATATTGGTTAAAGACTTCAAATATTCACACGGGATATTGATTTAAATGTCGTGTTTAAGGGTCCAATCATTCAAGTGGGATATTGATTCAAAGTCATGTTTAAGACTTCAAATATTCAGGTGGGGTATTCATTTAAATGTCATGTTTAAGACATCATTATTCATATATGGGGGCTTCAAATTTCATGTCCAAGGCTTCAAATATTCATGCAAGATATTGATTCAAATGTCATGTTTAAGACTTTAAGTCGTCAGGTGGGATATTGATTTAAAAAATCAAGGGCTATTGGTGTATTTCCATAAGGGAGTTCTAACTACCATCCAAGATAGAGGCAAGAGATGACACAGAAAGGAGGAAATCCCATGAGCAAACTTGAAATTGCATGAGGGAGCTTGAAGTCCCATATGGAAGCTATAAATTCTTAAAAGAGGATGTGGATAGGACATATCATTTAGGTATTTTCCTATATCAAGACGTTTATTTCCATAAGGGAGTTTTAACTACCCATTGAGAGTGACACAAAAAGTAGGGAATCCCCTGTGGAAACTTGAAATCCTATGAGTGAACTTGAGGTCCCATATGGAAGCTAAAAATACCTAAAGAAGGATATCGATCTCGGGGGGGTCACTCATCATATGTAACCCTATCACGTGAGTTCAACAGATGGGTTTTTATTAATTCACTTACTTACATATTTATATATACATAAGGAGTAGATTAAGACCCAAATGTTAATATACAAAAGGGTGTTTTATATTGAAAAAGTTCGAGAAGCTCCCAACATGTTCTAATATACAAAAGTGTGTGTGTGCATGCATGCATGTGTGCGTGTGTGTGTGTGTGACATGTGTGTGTGTGTGTGTGTGTGTGTGTGTGTGTGTGTGTGTGCATATTTATCTGTATGTTTATGTGTGCAGTTGTGCGAGAGTTGTGCACTCCTTGTGCAATTTTTTATAGGTACTTGTATTTGTATGTGTGTGTTTCTGCATTTCTTCATGTGTATGTATATGTATATCTCATGTATATACATTTGTGTGTTTTTTTTTGTATGTATATGTGTATGTTGTGCATCTATGCATGTGTATGCATTTGTGGCAAATAAATTGTGCATCTCTAAGTTCTCCACGACTCCTCCACCATTCCCACCACCCAATAAAATTGGAAAAGAAAGATTTGACATGTTTACTCAACTCTATGAAGAAGTAGAAACCCCATTGAATTGGAAAGTAATACAAGAAGAGAGAATAGACAAGTCCAACCATGCAAATGCCTCATAGGCAATATCTAAAAATGGAATAGTAGAATCTATCAAGACTTGTTTAGGATGATATTGGTTACTCTCATGAATGGTCACATTTCAGTCCTCTAGCATCACATTTTTTAAATCAAAATGTGTATAACCAAAGCCCAAATTTTTGCCATGTCTTGAAATTCCTAGTCTTATAGAGCAATCTAAAGTGATAAATGAAGACAATAACTTATCAAGATTCCCCCAATATTCACCATGATAAACCTCCGCTCCAAATTTTCATCCCAAGGAAGAAACTACCAATCAACACACAAACTCCCCAAAAGAGCTAAAAGGCATTGGGAAAAAAGCCCAATAGTGACCCCACTACCCCATTGTTCAAGCATAAAATCATGGATCAATTAAGGTTGAGCAATACACACCTCTACTTGAATTTCTTGGCGGAATCCGTGGCCATTGTCATGTTCACAATATCTTCAAAGTTTGATCTTCCCTTGACAGATACATGAGAATATCAACAAATGAATTGTTGTTATAATTTGGATCACTATGCACATTTGGTAAGTGAGGAATACTTCAGGATGTAAATACTCCTAAATAGACCAACATACTCGAGTATGGAAGAGCAGTTTGATTCTCATGATCTCGAGCAATATTGTCAACTTAAAGATAAAGTACCATTGGAAATGCATGTTCCCATGGGAATATCACCAAATGAATTGTTGTAATTTTTAAATTTGGATTAATACATTTTTCTCTCTATCCACCAAACCCAAGCAAAATTCCCTAATCCTAATAGCCAACACCTTAAAGGAAGTGTTGAGCATCGCTATGGGTCTCCAATCCCCAAAAATAATGAGCTAGGACTATTAGGAAAGATCTTAGCCAAGCCATTAGTCATGCCTTCTAATAGAACACCATTGTAACACATAAAATTAAGCATACTCACCAAAACATCCTAAATGACATGCCAAAATCCCTTATAAAATTCAACAATTAGGCCATCTAGGCTTAGTCATTTTACTAACTCCATGTAGCCACATGTTTCCCACAACTCTATTGTAAGAATGGCCCTCAAATGGACTTAGGAGTAACATGGTGGCAAGGTCTCTACAAGCTCTGAAAGATGCCAAAATTTAATGAAATTTAATAGACCGCTGCTTTTGAAATCCCCTCCTCTTCCTCGCCATCTCCTTCTCCCCCATCCTCCACGATCCCCTCTTGCTAAAGCAACACCCTCGTTCCCGTATGTAGTATCTCTCTCTCTCTCTCTCACTCTCTCTCCCCCATGTGTGTGTGTTTGAGAGCTTCACCTCAGCCCATGCTTCACCTCGCTGTGTGTGTGTGTGAGATCTTCATGTGAGTATTGCATGCACTGCATATCTCATCCTGTAGACAATCGTTGGCTGCTCATTGGGTGTGGATCCGAGTCGATTCCCTCCATTTTCAATGGATAGTCATTGCAAGATACTTTCATCACCTTGACAGTGATACAGTTGCTACTCTTGTGGTGCTTCAAACATCTTTGAGCAAGAATTTCCTTCCTCACCTTTCTACAATTCGATTTTGAGGATTCTGTCGCTTCGAGGCTTTCTATGACCAGTTACCTTCCATATATCCCATTATCTCTTTGTCTTCCTTCAATCCATACGAAACTATTAGCCTAAGCGTCAATTGGCTATTGGCAATGTTTGGATCACCTTAAATCATGTCATTATTGTGTATGATGCTTTTTCTATCGACAAGCATATGCTAAGGGAGGGAGACATTAGGCGAGATGACCGCCAAAATTGGGCTGGAGCTCAAAGAATATGTAGTAAACAAGTGCAATGGTGCTTGGGAGAACTGGCAAACAATGGAATTCATAGAAAAGAGAGGAGCATGCTAGGAACACAAGCTTATCTTGAAATTGCTGGGGATTACATCGACATCTTCTTATCTCCACATTTGAATCTTGTGGATCGAGTCTATCTTGCGGGCAAAGTCTCTTTTTTCTTTCAAATTTGGAGGTCTTGGATTGTTCATCATGCCAACTATACGTTGAATAGAAACTTCATAACTAAGGAAGCTTTCTTAGATGTGCAACTCTCATGCCATTTTGTGGTCCTACTGATCAAGTACTTTAGAGAATTTTGTCCAGGCCTAAGGTGTCCTTTACATCTTACAGGTTCAGATGCAGTTGAAATCTTCTTCAGCAAGATTGGAAGCATGGTGGGACAAGAACGCGCTTATGACTTGATGGATATGCTACATAGTGCAAGTAGTATGAATAGGCTTGCACACTTTGAATGCAAAGAGGATAGTCCTCTATTTACAAGGGCACATAAAAAGCAAGAACATGTATGGAGAGAATTGAATCTCAAAGAGAACATGCGAGAAGCTAATCTAGGGGACTATGAGTGTGTGTCAACTGATGATAAAATCATCGAAGCATTGAAGAAGGGACTAAAAAGTGCTCAAGAAAGGTGTGAAAGTTTGCATATGAAGCCAAAGGGTGAGAATATGAAGTGGTGGATGGAACCTTGGTCAAATGGATTTGCAGATGCATATTCACAAGAATCTGATTCTGAAGAAGAAGACCAATGTCAAGCAGATCATGTGTCAGAAATAGATGATAATGACAACGATGCCTCCATAAGTGAAATCAGACATGTGGTGGATTCTCTCCTAGATGAACAAGAAGCAGTGAGCCCAGTTGTTACCATTGATGGTAAAACTCTCTTCAAGTCCACATTGGTAAGCCAACTTAATGGAAATCCCACACTCTCTAAAGATAGACTCACAAGGGTTCGCCAAGGAGTATACTACTCTAAGGAAGATATACCTCTTGCTACATCACAAGGGTTCGCCAAGGAGTATACTACTCTAAGGAAGATATACCCAGTTGTTACCATTGATGGTAAAACTCTCTTCAAGTCCACATTGGTAAGCCAACTTAGTGGAAATCCCACACTCTCTAAAGATAGACTCACAAGGGTTCGCCAAGGAGTATACTACTCTAAGGAAGATATACCTCTTGCTACATCAAGGAGTATACTACTCTAAGGAAGATATACCTCTTACTACATCAAAGGAAGGGTTCGCCAAGGAGTATACTACTCTAAGGAAGATATACCTCTTGCTACATCTAAGGAAGATATACCTCTTGCTATTTGGAATAGGTTCCGATTGTGCCGTATTCTTTCATGAAGAACACAAAACAAGGAAAAGCAAAAGGAAATGCAATCCAAGATCTTTGCAAAAAAAGAAAACACAACACAAGCTATATGGTACCTTGGACGAGTTCAAAAAATGAGGAGAAAGGTTGGTGGGGGGTATGTGGAATATAAACGAGGGTTCAACCTTTCAGATAGACCTTTTGGAGTAGAAGTCCAGCTTGGGTGTTATCAAAAGGCAAAAGGTTCAAGATGCTTCACATATGACCTTACAGACCTTGAAATGATAAATATTGAGAGCGTAATTGCATTGGCAAAACTCACCTATGAGTGTAATAGCAATAAGTATACTTTAGATGAGAATAATTGGAATGTATTCAATGACTTTGTAAAGGGGCATTAAACGCACTTGGTAGGGGCTTCTTTGTTATCTTTCTAATATGATAAAAGCTTTATTACGATTATTACTATGCGCTGAGTTTAGTTTGATTTCTCTTGATGGATTTTTTAAATTATTTTTTTGCAGGACCTTGAATCACAGAAGTGGATGATTTGCAACCGCCTGGGTACTTTTGTTTATATGAATGCCATTAAGCAAGTTTAAAAATGCTATTTTGGCATCGGGTACAACAAGATGTTGTATGAATGTAGCCTCTATGGTTTTAATACCATGGTTTGATATGACTTAGTGGATGTTTGTATTTGGCAAGAAATAAATATTATATATCGTCATTGAATGCTTTGTAAAATTGGCTAATCTATCATCCCTTCTCCTAGCTAAAACACCCATACATATGGTTTTGTAAAAAATTGAAAGATATAAAGCATTTATAAAAGCTCCCAATCTTTCATGTAGTATTTTTATAAAGGTTGTTTCTTGAGCTCTTTACGTGTTTCAAGTGACTTTGCACAATTCTTTGCTCCTGGTGTACGGCACACATGTTGTTTGATATTTGTTCCTCTTAATTTTTGCACATATGTCTTTATTCTTTGTTTCTCTTGCCTTATGGCATCATCAAGACACAAACCCATCTTAAACTTATGCATTGCCCATTATTGCAGTCGGTACCTCAATTTTTTATGTGTAGATTCAAATAATGCAGGTGATGTAGAGATCTTGCAGTTTAAATATCTCATCCTACCTAAAGGGACTCCAAAAGTAGTAGTGTATGACTCACATAAGGACTTTTAAAATTCCTCTAGGAAAATAAATATACTTACAGAAGGGGATTTATAAAATTTCCCAAAATTTACAGAGGGGATACTAGGAAATACTACAAATAGGTTACATAGGGATTTAGAAAAGAACCCTTGCACGCACGTGATATAGACATATTACACTAAGTGACCCCCCCGAGATATCGATAGGATATATCATTTAATTATTTGTTTATATTGGTACAAGACTTAAATTTTTTTTCCCCTTTAAGGAATTTTCCATACTTGCAAGATTATTTAGAACATAAGTATACAAATTAATGTTACCAAGCTAAAGAACTAAAAAGTCTAAGTACTTCATGATAGGAGCTTGTATTTTGAATAAATCCTTCTAATTGGTTAGCCATAATAGTTGTATTTTTTCTTAGCTAGTTTAGGAGGGATTGGTTCTTTTAAAAGTCCTCTTGATAGGCTCATGTATTAACATATAGCAATGCTTGGATACTAGAAACCTATATTCTCATTATAGGATATCCAAGTGTTATGATATTTCCCGTTATTTGATGTTCATGAGAAAATGCATAATTTTTTACATAATCGAAATTGAGATGCAATGGGTAATGGAATGAAGTAAGCTTGCAAGGAAAATTTTGTAATAATGAAAATGACAAATATTTGTTTTAGGTATGGTATAGTTCTTTATTTTTTTTTTAACGTTTAAATAGTATTTAATACCCAAAATCCTAAATTAATTCTTTAAAACGTTATTTCTTATCAAAGTCAAAGGAAACCCTAAAACTTGCTAACTTGCACGTGGGACTTTTGGGTGGTTGCAAGCTAAGGTTGTCCACCTTTGTGCCACTCTGGGCAAAGTGGGACACAAAAATACAAAGTAATTGAGGGGATGGGACAGGCAGCAGTACCCCAATTGAGGTGTTGCTAATTAATAGCATGGTGATACATGGCAAGGTGTTTAGGCTCAGGTTTCCTAGGTGGCATCCCCAAAACCTCGATCGAGGTAATGAAATGGCATTCTTGAGTGAGTTGGCACCACGTGGAGGTGTTGAGGTGGCACATGACGTCTTGTTGACATCCTAGGGGGCACAAATACATCGATTGAGGTATCTACATGGTACAAAAGGGACACACGTGACTTGTTGAGGTGGACAAGGTGGTGCTGAGGTGACATTAAGGAATACCTCGATTGAGGTATCCATGTGGCATTCATACATGGTGGCCACATGCTTGCATGGCTTGCTAAGGTGGACAGGGGGTGTTGAGCTGGCAATGGATGAGGTATCTACTTGGCATGCTTGCATGGCACCTACTATTAGCCGGAAAAGAAATCAGGACCAAAGGCTAGAGGCTAAGCATGGCGACACTCGAGGGCCATAGAGGAAAGGAGATCGTGAGGGCGAAACGTTATCATGGGAGGGAAAAAGGAATTAGAAGGGGAGGAAATGAAGAGGGAGACTATGACACAAGGGGAAAGGGAGAGGAGGAAGAGAAGCATGTACATGATAGGAGGAGGAATGTAAAGATGGAGACATCAAGGGAAGAGGACCATGCTTTATTTGAAAGAAAGGATGAGAGGGAAATATTTAAGTACTAGCTAGGTGGCTTTACAAGAATGAGCATGTCTCATCAAGGAATAGCCCCCTCCTTTTATAGCCAAGAGAGGGGCTCTCCCCCAATAAATGCATCCTCCCACATGCATGTTGTGTGTGGAAAAGTCTCCCATGTGGGCTAGGCAGTTACGCAGTCTCAATTGTGTGTGACAACCCTTTGCCTCATTTTTCCACATAAATCAAGCCCCATATCTCAAGTCTATGATACTCCCTTGGTCTCTCCCCAATTTTATAATATGTTCAAACCTCTAGGAAGACAAGTGGAGGGTTTGCACAAGGAATCTTGCCACCTCATCCTACTTTCCCCATTATTTAACTTGCTCTCTTGGACCTTTTATACCTCCCCAACATGGGCCTATCCCATATGGAGGGAATATCCCAGTATAATATCCATGTCCACCTATTTTATATTACTTCTCCCATGGACTTTGAGCCATATCTCACTAAATGCAACCTAGGTGGAGGGGTGGCACATGGAGGAGCCATGCCACCTTACATTTTATAATATTACTACCATGGATTATGTACAACACACCTTATGGGTCCTCTTACGTGGAAGGGTGGCACATGGTCATGCCCTGCCACCTCAACCCTGGGCCCTATGCATACCATATTTTATTATACTATTGCCACACATACAAACACACACACATATTAATGCCTTTTTCCTTAGACAATTTTATCCATAACAGTCCCCCCCCCCGGGTAGGGAATGCACAACATTTCCATGCCTAGGTCCATCACGCACAAAGAAAGGCTTGAGGTAATGCTTGTTGATCACCTTCTTGCCATATGGTTCATGTAGCTCTTGAACTTGTATAGACCCATTGCTATGTTCCTTTATGACTTTGTATGGACTAGTCCACAGTGGCATAAACTTCTTATCCATTTGGTGGTCCAATCTATTATCAAAGCATAGCACAACATCCCCCTCAGCAAAGTGTCTTTCCCATCCCTTGCGATTCTTAGCATCCAAGCGGGCCTTTTGTCGATTCTTTTAGATCTCTGTTTGGTTTAGTGCAAGGCATTAGGCTTCATCTAACTTCTCAAGTTGTACCAATCTGGCCTCTACATGTTCATCTTCTGTCATCCTCTGTTCCTGTGCCAATCTCAAGGCCGGAATCTCTATCTCTAGTGGTAAAACTGCCTGAGTACCATACACCAACTCAAAAGGAGTGTGACTTGTAGATGTTTTATGAGTGATGTTGTAAGCCCACACGGCTTTAGTGACCTTCTGATCCCACTAGCTCCTGTTCCCTGTGGCCATTTTTCCCATGGTTTTACAAAGGAGGCCATTGGTCTGCTCTGTTTGACCCATGGATGCTCGATAATAGATGCTAAAAGTGTGATGATCAATACCCTTGCGATCCATGAGTGACTCCACTGCTTCATTTAAGAATGGACTCCCATGGTCAGAGATAATCTCCATGGGTGTCCCAAACCTTGTGCAGATACGTTCAAATATAAAATTTGAAACTGCCTTACCATTTGCAGTGGGGAGGGTGATAGCTTCAGCCCACTTAGTGACATACTAAGTGGCTACCAAAAGATACTTCTTTTTGTGGGCAGTCATGGGCAAGGGCCCAACAAAATCTATTCCCCACTTCTGAAACGGATGGATGGACATCACTGGGTTATGTTGCCCACGATGCAAATCCTTCCTACCAAAGAATTGGCATGGTTCACAGGTTTTGCAATACAAAGTGACATCCTTGAACAAGGTCGGCCAATAGTATCCAGCATGTAAAATCTTCTTAGCTGTATAGTCACTGGCATAGTGGCCTCCACAAAATCCATCATGATAATGCTTCAATACCTTAGGCACTTCATTTAAATCAATGGCCTTTCTTAGTATCCCATCCATGCCTTGATGGTAAAACCCCATCAAGGAGGGTGTAGCACCTACTACCTCTACGAATCTTCTTTCTCTCATAGCTAGTACTTTCTGGAGGAAAGGAGAAAGCAGTCAGAAACATGTAGATGCCACCATACCATGGATCCCCAACTTCTATGGTCGCTACAAGGGTTACATCAAGGCACTCCTCTAAATCAATCAAAGAATTCTTTAAGTTGGAACAACCCCCTTTACAATTTTGAAAGAAAAATCATATTCTTGTAGAACTACCAGCCATTTGGCCAACCGGCCCATGGGATTTGGTGATTGAAGAACCTGCTTTGCAAGACCAGTGCTAGTGAGTATAATGAAGGACTTTCCAACCACATAATGCTTAAATTTCTCAATGCAAAACACCAAAGACAAGGCATGCTTGTCAGCCTCTGAATAGCGTCGCTCAGTGTCGAGCAATTGTCGAGAAGAAAATCGAACAGGATACATGAACCGATCCTCCCCTTGCTGGAGAAGAATACCTGCCAGAGTGTGCTCACCAAACCCAAGATTGATATAGAAAGTCTTTGACCAAATCTGGATTGCATAGAATGGGTTCTGAACCAGAGCATTCTTGATTTGTGCAAACCCATGATCACAATCCTCATCCCAAGAGAAATCAACCCCATCTTTTAATAGCATAGTCATGGGTCGTGTCAAAGCAGCATATTGATCAATGAAGTGGCGATAGTATCCTACTAGATTGACAAATGAGCATACCTGATGTTTGGTTGTTGGCGGGGAGAGCTTGAGGATGGCTTCTACCTTCTCAGGTTCAGGCTTGACGCCCTCAGATGAGACAATATGTCCTAGTAACCTCCCTTGAGTGACTCCAATGGTGCTTTGGAAGGCTAATCTAACCTTCATGACGTGCTCCTTACGTGACGAGGATACACAGAAATCATCTAAAAACACCTCCAAGAAATCCCCCAAATAAGGAGCAAACACCATCTGCATAAATCTTTGAAAGGTAGCAGGAGCATTGGTGAGGCCAAATGGCATTACTTTGAATGCAAATGTCCCCCAAGGTGTGGCAAATATGGTTTTAAGCACATCTTCTTCGGCAATTCTGATTTGATAAAACCCGGAGTAACCATCATAGAAAGTATACATCTCATGACCACTTACCTTCTCAAGAATGACGTCTTGAAAGGGAAGAGGATGATGATCCCTCTTGTTGGCTGCATTGAGTTTCTTATAGTCGATGCAGACCTGCCACTTGTTGTTTTTCTTTGGGGTGACTACCACTAGTGAAACCCATTCAGTATTGTGAACCGAAACAATAAACCCAGCTTCTACAAGCTTCTACAACTCCAAGCACAAAGCATCGGTCTGTAGGGGCCCTAATCTCCGATACTTCTAAGCCACAAGATTCGCATCAGGCTTCAGCTCTATCTTGTGCTCTATGGCAATCACATGGTGAAGGTGGTGGTAGCTAGTTGCAAAGAGGTCAAGGAAATCTTTGAACATTTCTAGGAACTGATCTTTCTCACTTGGAGTGAAATCTGGGGAAAGCATAGATTCAAGCTGTTGAGGACTAACTGTTACCTTTTCTGTAGGTGGTGGGGTCAGAGACACCCCCATCATGTAAACTTCCTCCTCTAAGAACTCCTTCTCCCTGTCTGATTCTTCCATTGATTCAAACATTGAGGATGAGAGAGTATCACTGTCTTGGTCCTCTTCTTCTTCTGGTTCCGTGGCATCGGGTTGCACCGGGAGCTTCTCCTTAGAAGCACCAAAACACATATGTCCTATCTTCCAATAGCTTACTGCATCACTCTTTCTCAACCATGGCCTCCCGAGTATGGCTGGGTAACTCCTACGTGTATATTCAATGTCCACTACATAGAAATTGACAGTGGTGGTCAACCCATTGACCATGATGGGCAAATCCTCAATGACTCCCAGGGTGGCGAGTCGTCAACCATTTGCTACCTTGATTCGAGTGGAGGAACACCTTGTACATTTCAAATTCAATTTCTTCATGATTCGGGGCACCATGATATTACATGCAGCTCCCCCATCAACACACACATTTTTGACACAGCAATTATCTATGATGACATTGAGTGTATGTGGGTGCCGATCAATTTCTTCAGAGATAGAAGATACCTCTCTTACCTTTCCATTTTTCTTGTTCCTCCTTGTTGAGAGCCCTTGCTGCAGCTCGCGTCTCACCTTAGGGCTTAATGCTATTAGTTGAGGGAGCGTGATGCTTAAAGGACGATGAGCAAGGTCCTAAATGACCGAATAGTCTTCTTGCCCTGAGCCAATGGCAAAATCTGAGGGTGACCACTTAATCCTATGAGATCTTTTAGTTTTCTCAGTTGGTGCGTCTACCATCTCAACATCTGAGGGCTCTAAGAAGGACACCTTCTTTCTGGGGCAGCCCGGTCCATGGTTTGGAGAGGGGTCCGAGGTGGTATGACTCCTTTTCCTGAGGTCAAGGATCTCTACATTAGAATCTTCAGTGCCAGATTCACTTAGAATATTCACCCTTGGAATATTGGGGCATTTCGTGCAATAATGACCCTTCTGGTGGCACTCGTAGCATACAACATTAGCACGGTCTCTTGTAGGGTGGTTGGTTTGATTTCTAATGCCCACTATCTCAAGCTGAAGATCATGCAGGGCCTTGGCTAGGTCATTGACTCCAAGTTTTGTTGCAGGGGGGGCCTCTTTAGCTAGAGGGGCCGAGGGAATAGAAAGGAGGGGGGCTCGTGGGCGAGGCTGGGAAAATCTTCGAGGCGGAGGGTGAGAATATACACCTTGCTAAGGGTAAGCATCTAAGGGAGGACCATACATTTGAGGTGGAGGTAGTGGATACATCCCTGATGAGGGGTGGGTGTATGCCCCTGAGTTAGACCCCCCAGGTTGTTGTTGCAAGAATTGAGGGGGTTGCAGAGGGACAATCGTCTTCTTTGAAGCGGGGTCAGACTGAACTTTATCAAAATTTTGAGCAATCTCATGTGCTAGCACCATAGTTTCTGGATTCTCCCATTTAAGCTTCAGGTGGAATTCATCACTTGCACCTACTACAAGGTAGCCCAGCACATGCTGAGTCATTCTAGCTCAAAATCCGGCATTGTCCTCCTGTGTGGCAATTAAATGGTCCATGAGCACGGTCGCTCGATCCACATATCGGCGCGCCGTCTCACCTTCTGACTGCTTTAAGTTTGCCACTTGTAGGTACACATTCTTCGACTCCTCTTTTTTGTTGAAATACTCAATCATCACTGCTATCAACCTTGGCCAACTTTGGTGAACATCTTCGGCCTACTTCTCATACCACACTTGAGCCAAACCCTCTAGAAATATGGGAAGAACCAATACCCATTTGTCTTCAGTAAGAAAGTTGAGAGAAACACAATGGCGCTTGAAGGCCACAAGATACTCATTTGGATTTTCTTCCACCTGTCCACAAAACACGAGAATGTTAGCCATGCTTGGAAGATGGAAAAGAGAGAGACAAGACGAGGCTTATCTATGGCCAAATAATAGAAAGAGGAAGCTTGAACTAAAAATCGGGTGAAGATACATCCAAAAAGCACACATAGGCAGGGTAGGGTGTGACTGGTGTATTGTGAAATACTACATGGGAAGAATCTTAAGCATAAAATAGCACATAGAAAATCTTAAAAGGACCAACCCTCATGATATCACATCCATCTTTACAAGCGAGGGTTAGAGACATGGCGCCGTATGAGGTTGTTCATCAAGGCAAACAAGAATGCCATGACAAATGTCAACAGTTGGAGAGCTTGCACATCACCTTTAGCTTCTTCCAGTTCTTGTAGTCACCATGCTATTTCTTCAAGGGGTGTGCGGTCTGGCATCCTTCTTTTGAGCAATGTCCTTGAGGACCAAGTTTGAGATCATCTTCCAAAGTCAGTGAACTCGTATCAAGTACGCCCAACACTTAGTTTCATGATGACCACAACCTTTGCATTCCTTACAAATGATCACCCTCCTTCATGGCTTGTGGCTTTGTTGGGGTGGTGCTTCCACTCGCGTCATCCGTGATTGAAGTACAAGCTTCATGTGCTAAGAAATCAGCAACTAGATTTTGAGCTTGAGGGATATGCTGAATGTTTACCTCTTCAAATTGGTTGCAAAGTTCCAATGCTTGTTGATGTCGTGGAACCAAGCCTTTGCTCTGCACCTTCCACCTTCCACTAACTTGTTCACACACTAGTTGAGAATCTCCTTGCACTTCAAGTTGCTTGACATGATGTTCTTATGCCTTTTGTAGCCCAAAAATGAGCGCCGAGTACTCAGCTTGATTGCAAGTACTTGTAGGTGTAGACTTGCTATAACAATACTCCTCACCACCCGATGAAGTGAGCTTCACACCCACGCCAGTAGCCTTGGTCGAAGGTTTGTAAGGTCCATCAAATTGAAGGATCCAAGATGTCATCACACCAAGACTAAAATTCGGACATCCCAAGTTTCTCGGTAGTCCAAGATAGGTAGAAGGAGAGGGTGGGGAGAATTCAACACTTGAGCCAAACATTCAATACCAAATAAACTTGCAATCCTTTGTTGGTAGTTTATCTTTAGACCAAAAGGAAATACAACTTGAAGCTCGAAATGAGGCACAAAAGGTTGATTAGGTACAAATGGATTCCTTGGTCGAAACATTACCAACCATAGCCGAGGCCTAGAAACCTTTGTAGTGAGATTGAGAATAAACCCTTCAGGATGAGCTTATCCATAGGAATTAACAAGTAGTTGCACCAAATCTCCCCCCAAGTTTGGGGAGCATCCCACCCTTCGATGAAGGACACCGTTTTAATTACCTCTGAAGCAGCAAGTAGTTCGATCACCGCACAATGAGTAGAATTAAAATCAAAGTTCTCCCAGCGTATTAGTAGTTTTTCACCTTGAATCATCCACGGTGTATCATTCCACCCGTCATCTCCTTGAACAATGCACTAGACAATCAGCTGTTTAAGGTCGACATGAAGATCAAGGAAGAGATCTCGTGCATTAGTAGCCATAAGGCATGGAGGACCAGGCACCAAATCCTTAGACGTGTCGAGAAGTGACATAAATATCCACCCTCCTCGTGTGGCGTGGATCCGTGAAGTGGGCTTGGAGAAGTTCTGAATCAGTGATCTAGCAAGGGATGTGAATAGAGCACATGAAATGAAGTACTTTTTCTTTTTACAGCAAGAGTAAACTCCCCATGGTTAGAGAGCTACAGTTCTCGAGATTTCAATATATAAACAAAAATCATTACATTTTCATCACTTCCAACTTGTTGGCCCAATGATAAGTCTCCCTTTTGTGAAGGGGGAGGTCTTGGGTTCAAATCCTACTCTCTAATAAAAAGAGAGGAGAGGAGAGGAGAAGAGAAAGAGAAGGGGAAGAAGAAGAAGAGATGAGAGAGGGGGGGCGTGGGATCTGCTATTACAGTTTTGCAGAAACTCAGAAAAACTATCCGCGACCAGAAGATGTAACAGCCCAAAAAGCTATCGCGCGGGTGAACACAGTAGATGCACGAAGCAAGAAAACTGTCTGCGACCAGAAGACGTAGGAGCCTAGAAAATTGTCGCACGGCTGAACACAGTAGACGCACGAATAGAATGCGCAAGCAGGAACTCTGAAGGAGCACAGATGATACAGTTCTGCAGATGCGATCCATACGAGCAGAAGATTCGTAGGCCAGAATACATGTAGGAACCGTGAGCAAAAAGCAGGCAGACTGAAAGTGCAGAAGCAGGGAGGTTTTGCAGCCGTAGAAATAGGGAGGCACACAGCTTAGAGGCACAAAAGAAGAGAACTGTGCATGGAAGTGGCCGCAGTCCCGCACCCAGTCGTAGGAGTAACAGATTTCATACCAATAGCCGTGGAGATTTCGATCCCAGCAGCCACACCATTTCTATTAGCCAGAAAAGAAATCAGGACAAGAGGCTAGAGGCTAAGGATGGTGACACTCGAGGGCCATAGAGGAAAGGAGATCGTGAGGGCGAAACGTTATCATGGGAGGGGAAAACGAATTAGAAGGGGAGGGAATGAAGAGGGAGACTATGACACAAGGGGGAAGGGAGAGGGGGAAGAGAAGCATGCACATGATAGGAGGAGGAATGTAAAGATGGAGACATCAAGGGAAGAGGACCACGCTTTATTTGAAAGAAATGATGAGAGGGAAATATTAAAGTACTAGCTAGGTGGCTTTACAAGAATGAGCGTGTCTCATCAAGGAATAGCCCCCTCCTTTTATAGCCAAGAGAGGGGCTCTCTCCCAATAAATGCATCCTCCCACATGCATGGTGTGTGTGGAAAAGTCTCCCATGTGGGCTAGGCAGTTACGTAGTCTCAATTGTGTGCGACAACCCTTTGCCTCATTTTTCCACATAAATCAAGCCCCATATCTCAAGTCTATGATACTCCCTTGGTCTCTCCCCAATTTTATAATATGTTCAAACCTCTAGGAGGACAAGTGGAGGGTTGGCACAAGGAATCTTGCCACCTCATCCTACTTTCCCCATTATTTAACTTGCTCTCTTGGACCTTTTATACCTCCCCCACATGGGCCTATCCCATATGGAGGGAATAACCCAATATAATATCCATGTCCACCTATTTTATATTACTTCTCCCATGGACTTTGAGCCATATCTCATTAAGTGCAGCCTAGGTGGAGGGGTGGCACCTCGGGGGGGTCACTCATCATATGTAACCCTATCACGTGAGTTCAACAGAAGGTATTTTTTATTTCTAAAATTTACAGAAATAAATATACATAAGGGACTATTTAAAATAGTTTTGGAAAAAAATTACAAATTTGTATAGAAAAGGGGTACATTTTATTAATGAAAAAATTACAGATAAGGGATTTTAAAAATAGGCCTTGAACGCACGTGATATAGAGGGTTTATACATAGTGACCCTCGCGAGGGTGGCACATGGAGGAGCCATGCCACCTTACATTTTATAATATTACTACCATGGATTATGTACAACACACCTTATGGGTCCTCTTATGTGGAAGGGTGGCACATGGTCATGCCCTGCCACCTCAACCCTGGGCCCTATGCACACCATATTTTCTTATACTATTGCCACACATACAAACACACACACATATTAATGCCTTTTTCCTTAGAAAATTTTATCCATAACACTACTTGCTTGCATGGCCATCCTACTTGCTTCCATGGCATCCCCCAGACCATGAGGTGGCACATCCTAGAATGAGGTGGTAGTCCACATACCTTGATTGAGGTCCTTATCAGGGATGATTTTTTCACATTAGTTTCATTAATAAGTGAAAGCTTTATATGGCTTGTGAAAGTTTATATGCTTTTATAAAAATAACATCTCAGTATATTTGCCACAATTTGAAACTAAAATTAAAAAAAGAGCTAGGTTTAGCCTTTAAGATTATAAAATTATAAATAAAGTCCATGAAAATTTGCCAAAGTTTTATATAATAAATAAATATATTTGAAAAATTTTGTGAGCATATTAAATTTAAAATTTAAAAATTTGGCTAGATCTATAAAATTAAGCACCAAAAGAAGACTTATGCAATCAAGTACAATCTAGTGTTAACATTTAATGTTTGCTAGAGTGATAATAATGAGCCGTTTGATATTGCATGAAATGTAAATGCAATGTACTATTGTAGCCAATATATCCAAGATAGTACAAATCGAATTCAGTACTCAATCAGTACATTCATTGGACCAATGTATGGCCTTATATCCAATGTGTATTTGTCTAACTTAAGCCTATGGGAGGCCCATCACCAGCACTATGTCTACCCCTTATCAAGTCATATAGTAGGGATATATGTCTTCATGCTTCTATCTTCAACAAGGACATGGAAGGACTCTACATACACAAGTAAACATAAGAAACAAGTAGATTCTTAGCAAGAAGAATCAAATGATTAAAATGACACAAAATTAAAGAATGAAATCTTATATGTGGACTTTTTGGGTGACATTTTCTATGTAGACTTTGTTAATATGGATCCATATGGTGGCATTTGATATTAAAAGATGTGTATGTGGAGTGTACATGTGTGTGTGTGTGTGTGGTTGTTTCTTTGCTATGTGCATGTGTGTGGTTGTTTCTTTGCTATGTGTGTGTGTGTATATTAGGGTTCCTCTTTAAAAAGCTAGCCTATAAGTCCTTGATAGAGGATGATGAGTTGTTATGCGGTCTTGATTGATGTGAGGAGGTTAGCAGGTTTTAATATCAAATTAATTATAGGAATTAGCATAGACTACTTACTTTGAACAACGATGAGAGTTACTAATATTTCTAATTAATAAGTGTAATTTTTGTTGTTAGCCATTTAATCTTTGATTTATTTGTTAATTTTGGTGTGATCATGTGGTAATCTCTTATGAGATTATTGGTTGGGCTAGAAGTCATATTAATGATTGTTTAATCTACTTAAAGTAGATAGATAATCTTAGGTTTTTAATTTTTTATATTTACTAATCCATGGTTTAGTAAAAGGACCTTGGAGTAGTACTCTCAGAGTCTAAAAGAATGTTAGGTGATCATTGATGGACCTTTAATCTAATACTTATTGAGGTGTGTGCGAGTGCCTTTGTAAGATTTATATTCTTAGGGTGTTACTAAGATTTAATGTGCTATTCAAATGGTGAGGCAACAAAGAAGGGACTGAATGGAATTGATGATAGTTTGTCAAATTGATGTGGCATTGTGTTCCTCTAAGCCTTTTGCTAAGGCATGCAATTGTTAATCATGCTCTTGTGACCGAGGGCCCTCTCTTTAAGCAATGGAAATCTGACTACGATTGGCGTTCTCATGATAATGCAGTGCGTCAGGAAATGTTATGTGCTCTACATGATTCTCTTATGTTGGATGTATTTGCCCGCAAATGTGATCAAGCATATGCAACTCAACATACTCCTATTGTCGATACCATACACATCAAGAGGCAAGTTATATATTTTTTGGTGTCTCTCCATATAGAGGATACTTCATGTTTGTGATGGTTCCACTTTTATTTTTGATTTTGATTCTACTAGTAATATAATATAACAATCTCAATGGTTACATAATTATCATGCTCTTCCTCACAAGAAACTAGTTTATCTTTCTGATGACACTACTTGTCAAGTCATGGGTGTTGGTGATTTATATCTTGTCACTCTTTCTTTAATAAAATTCTCTCTTGACTAGAAGGCCCTATGGCATCTTTGGTGCTAGTAGGATTAGATTTTGAATTAGAACACCTTATGGCTTCTTTGGTGCTGGTAGATAGATTAATGGGCTCTGGCATAGGTGTAAATGTTGGCTCATTGATGTGTCTTTTGTGTCATCTTAGTGGTTGAATGCTTATATTGGATGCACCTTTTGGCATAGCATGTGAATGGTGCACTAATTCCCCGAACGTGATGCTACTGATTCCTCTCATGTTCTTGTTTGCAAGGTCCTCTAGCTGGTTATATTTCTATCATCTCATATATTCAACTACCTCTCTTTCATTCATCTAAGGTGATGGAAGTAGCATCCTTCTTTGCGGATGCGTCAATTTTACGAGCAAAAACCTATGAGCAGGTTTATCCGAGCGTGTTTTTCAAGAGATTTTTAAAAATGTTTTTCTTTAGGAAACATGGTTTTTACACTTTTATTTTCACTAGAACTAGATCCCTTTATCATAAAAATATACAGACTAGTCACTCATTCATTTTTACACAACATAATTTTCTTATTTAGACACATCCCTTTGTACCCCTGTTATTACCTTAAAAAAGTGTTGATTCCTTTAAGAAACATTCCTCATAATCACTCTCAATGTAATAATACTATGCATATATAATTACTTATTAACACATTTATATCATATGGCAATATCTTGTTAGTGTTTTTATAGCATATTTATGGACATGTTTCTAAAGAAGTTTAAATTACTATAAATAAGTATTAACTTGGGCTTATATATCACTCTCATAAAATACATGTAATATTTAATACTATATATGAAAGATTTTCCAAAATATAACTCCATAGATGTGCTCAAATGGGGTGTTCCGATCAAATTGAGTGGTTGAATGACTATATTTGGACATTGGATATGAAAGTTATGTCACTTTTAAAAGTGCTGTCCAGCGAAACTACCTTGGGAGACTTGCTTCAAAGAGGTTTCGCTGGCAAAACTACCTGGATGGCTTGCTTCAATGAGTTTTCTTTGAAGAAACTCTTTCATGAAGATAGGTTGAGAGAGGGTTTTCAATGTCACCCCCTATTAAGTAAAAGTTGTAAGAAGGATCATAAGGGAATTTTAATAGAGAAGTCTACTCTACATGTGGGTTTCTTCAAAAGCCATCCCATTATGCTCTCACCATTCCTATAGATTCACCTAAAGATTTTTGTATAAAATAGGCATTGCTATAATACTTTGCATATTTCTAAGTGAAACTATGTTTTCTTATGATCAATTTTTGCCATATTTATGCATAGTTGGAAGCTTTTTTTTTCCTTCGCTCGGACGCTCGGAAGATTTCGCTCAGAAAATGCTCGTCCCCCTTCTTTGCTAAGGACTGAACGTTATTGTTGGGGGTACATTGATTGTGAAAATGCAACCCAATTACCCAAGCTATTGTCCATCCCAGACTGTGAGTGAGATGCTAACTACAACAATGCATAGAACCTAGTCCTATTCCAGTTGCTCAAGCTGCTCATCCTCTCCTGCTTGAATGATTTTCTTCACTTTTGGAAGAAGTTGACTCAGCCTCATGTGACCTTCTTGGCTCACAACTCATGTTTGAGCTTTGTCATTTGTCTCTGGCTTAGCTTGCGGCTTGTATATTATCGCATATCTCAAGGGGTTCACTCATCATATGTAACCCTATCATGTGAGGTCAACAGATGGGTCTTTATTCATTTCATTACTTACAGATTCATATATACATAAGGAAGTAAATTAAGGCGTAAATGTTAAAATACAAAAGGGTAGTGTAAATTACCAAAGTTTCAGAAGCTTGAGGAAGCTACCAACATGCAACATGGACATTTGCAAACTCTTTAGGAAGAGTGGTGTATGTGCAATGACATAAAATGAGCCCAAAACTTTAAAGAAGGGTTGAAATCCTTGCCTTGGATTATTGTGGTGATATGTAGTCTTTACGTTGTGTCAAATCAATGAATATTTTCATCTTACATTGTCTCTATAGGAAGGCAGCATCCTTATTAACTAGCCTAAGGTTGAGTAACAAACTTTTATTCCTCATAGAACAGAGGTAGGTGAAATTGTTTCCAAGCAAGAGGTAGGTATCATTATTTAGCATTATTTGTTAGTGACATAAAGTTGTAAAATAAGGTTTGAGGTCATACATAGGAAATAAGGGGGAAATAATGGCAGTAGTTTGTTTAATACAATAGGATATTAGTGAGTCAGATCCTAGGGTGATTACAAAAGGAGAAGGAAAAGCAAGATGCAAGCAATATGCCCCTGTGTGTAATTGTCACATAAGAGAGGTGAAGAGACTAGATGGTTTGCCATCTTGGGTGGTGGTTGGCTTCTCACTAGTTGAAACCACTCACTTGGATGGTAGTGGACCCTTGTTGGTAAGAGCCAGACAACACTTTTGCCTTACCTTTATGCACATTAAATGAGCATTAAACCTTAATGAATTATGGGTTTTAAATACACCATACCTTGGACTCAGTGTGGATAATACATAGGCCTTAATATCACAACTCTTGTTCCCTTTAATATTTATTTGGCAAGGTAGGCTCTAGCAGCCACTTAATTCATCAGTCCAAGTGTTGACCTTAGGGTCACTAAATGTATTCATGGTGACCTCATGGTGACGCTAGGGTTAAGAAATATTTATCAATGATTTCATGTTCATGTGATCATGATCAAGTGATGGAGGGCTGGATCGATTGGTAGAGTCTTGGTGTAGTCACGTGCTTTAGAGCTTATCATTTAGGGTATTTTTATTGTTAGGGCTAATAGATGAGTGCTTATGATGGATATTTCAGTGCCACACACTCTAAAAATCGACCTTGGGTCAATTTGAGAAATGATAGCGTAGGTTGTTGAACACAATGGCTAAGCTTTGCAAATCAACCTTCGATCGAGTTGATCTCACACACAAACTCTCTCTCACTCTCTCTCTCTCTCTCTCTCTCTCTCTCTCTCTCTCTCACTAAGAATTACACTCAAAGAAACACACTTCAAGCCTCACTAGTCTCTGTAGAGTGCCTTAGACACCAAGCATGCTTGTCCCTCCACACATGAAACAAAGCCTTTGTTCAAGGATACTTCCAATCAAAGTGAGACATCCATTCGCCCTTCCTCCTTCCAGTGGATTGATGATAGAATGCCATCCTCTCCTTTTGTCCCTGCTCTCCTTTCCTCTGCTCCTCTACCTCCATCTCCTTTATTTAGGGCATTAGCAAATTGTCCTTTGTTAGCCATCCTTCTCACGTAGTTAGGGAGAGCAGAGGGGATATGTTGTAGCAACGATTGGCAATGGTGGAAGTGCAGTGTAGAGCAGTGGCGGTGATTGGTTAGGATTAGGCTAAGGTCATGTTATGGTGCAAGGTTTTGTGGGACTAATCTTGTGTTAGATAGGGTCAGTAGGTTAGTTTAAAGATAATTTACGATAGGCACGTTAAATTAGGATTAGCATTGTCGTTCGTGTCATTGGTTTAAGTCCCCCACTAAGGAAAATAGTCCATTAATCTTGCTACCCCCTGCCCTTTTTTGAATTCTCCTACATGGGTTGTAGGCATATCTCACTCAGCTCCTTCTTACGCATAACTTGATCTGTCATCCATCATTGCAAACCTCCTCCTTGTTTGTTGCTACCATGCCCCTCTCCTTCTCCTCCCTCTTCATCTCTCTCTCCAACCATCATTCTCCAATCCTATGTCCTTACATAATTTCCTTGATCCATTTTCACTCACCTCAGCCCCTTGCCCCTCATCTCCTCCCTTGCCACTCCCATAGAGCCCCATGCTGGTCCCCCCCCCTCCCCCCCCCCTCTCTCTCTCTCTCTTGTGGTACTTAGCCCTTCGTGCTTTCCCCACCATACTATTTCTACCTCTCATGCCTCTCACTTTTGAATCATGAAGAAGATCACTAGGAAGAGGGATGGTTGCATGCAAGCTCTTTGACTTGGAGATGGGAGTGACCAGAGACTTGGCGATCAACCAAGAAGGGTTGTAAGAGGGGAGATTAGCTACTTGGTAAGAGGAGAGATCGACTTACCTAGGGCTGACAAATTTGATGAACATCTATGAGCTTGGGTAAGAACACAAGAGTACTTCATTCATCTTCTTCAATGACGATCATATAGGGCATTCAATTTTGACAATATTTTTCAAATCTATTTTTTGCTCCTGATCGTTAAGCAGTTTGACAATTCTAAGTTGCCCTCTCCTTTATGCATTGATTCGAGTTAGATCGTCAACTAGTTCTCTAGTTAGCTGTTCCAGCTCTGTGCAATTTAAAGCATTGTTCAAATCCCTTTTGTCCTCTCAGAATTGCATAACTTGCAAAGATGTGATCCAGGATGCTAATGCTTGCATTGTTCTAAAAATCCATAAATAGCCACCTTTGTTTTGCTCCAGGCTCATGGTATTTCATAGGTATGTTCTAGTTACAAATCGGACATTTGTGCCTAATTGACAATAGTTATACCACTTGATTCATGTTTTGATGTCTCTGAACAACCGTTGCATCTCAAGGTCTGATAAACTATTTTAGAATTGAATTGTCTTTAGTTATATTCAGTATAAGCATAAGGTTTTCCTTGCAATTATTGTAATTGTCAGAATTGTGTTTTACAGTGCTCGTACTCAAGGTCTGACGAACTATTTCAGAATTGGACTGTCTTTAGTTATATTTAGTAGAAGCATAAGGTTTTCCTTACAGTTATTGTAATTGACAGAATTGTGCTTTGCAGTGCTCTCGGTCATGATTTTCAAAAGCAAATTAAGTCTAGTATACTATGCCAAACTAGTGTTCAAAGCCTGTAAGTCTCATCTTGTTTAAATTGCATTATCATCTACCATATAGCTATATCACACTAGACTAACATTAAACATGCTCATTTTTTATTCCTCTTGAATTGTTAATGCATTCAAGTCATCAGCAAACATTTGCATCCCAATCTACACCTCCACAGGGAGGGGTAGCATCAACTGATGGTCTCTTCACCAAAGTAGATTGAATAAAAGAGGTTGGGTGGAAACTACAAACAACATGGGGCATCCTTGTCTCACCGATCACTTTATCCCCACATACTACATGGGATACCTCTCAACAACAAACTTACCATCTTTGAGATATGGGAGGGTTTCACCTTAGGTTTCCTTCCAATAGTTCCTACATGGGTGGCCATCCCCTTTATATAGTATCTACCATGTTTAGCATGTCCTTCATGATGAATTGAAGGGGATAATGGGGGAGGCAAAGGGGCATACCAAGCCATTGGCAACCCCTATGGCTTCCCATGATTCATGTATCGTATGTTTGGCACATAAACGTATTAATTAGTCATTGGTAATGGGGTGTTTTATCCTATGGGTCTTGGATCATCAGGCACTGGTTAAAATGCAAGGCATGAGATTTGAGGTAAGGAGGTCTCAATGCTAGATGCAATAAGGTGTAAAGCCTAGTGACTCGCTAAGTCCTACATGCCCTATGTAGGTTGGTTTTTTTGCTATTTCTAAAATTGGTTTTGTATTGATAGTGATAAATATACATGATGATCCAATAGTTAAAACTAGAAAAAAAATAGCTTGTTCAAGCAAGTTTGGATTCAAAGATGGTGGTGAACCTTTCCCACTAGTCCTTATTGGGCATTGGGCATAGTCATATGTAGAGCTATTGGTAGGATGGAATATACTATTCCACTACGATTGGGGTCACCCATATAATTGTATGAGGAAGATACAAAGAGGAAGAAGGAGATGGTGGATCAATCATGCTATAAACACTGAAATTCAATCCTTAAATGGAAGTGTAGGGCATAAACCTTTGTGTGTTTAGTTGAGAGGTGTCTTGGAGTTGGAAGACCACCTGTATTCCATGACTTATGGCATTTTTTGTATAATGACATTACATCTAGGGTATCTTAAGCTCCAGAGGTTAAGTTATAGCTAGGAGAGGTTCTTGGGGGAGCTAGGGGGGGTCACTCAACATATGTAACTGTATCACCTGGGTGCAACATAAGAAAATGTTTGCAAGTGCCAAGATCTACCGCTATCACACATGCTCTACATCGCATGCTTGCTAGATTGTAAGTGTCAAGCCAAGATGTTTCCTATCAACTTATAATGATCAATGATCATCACACTGAGACAAGGTGTAGGGCAAAAGGCAATACAATTGGCAATCAACAACTAGAATACTAATATCTTTGAGATTCAATAAGCTATGAACAACCAAATAGCAAGTTCTACCATCCAAGGGGATTCACGAATGCTGAAAGTTCTATCCTAGGGTGATTTCAACCTCACTTGAGGCCTCTCGAAAATTTAATGATCCAAAGCCCCAAATATCACGGAGTACTAGCTCTATACCTCATGGCGGGCTTTGGGAGACAAGGATTGCAAAATGGCCTTGCCATACATCAATCGTATGGACTATGTTGGACGATCCTTGCTTCTATATATATAAATATATATACATGTTGGTAACATTTCTAAAGAGACTAGGCACTAACATCTAATGAAATCTACGTCGACAGTCATAGATTGGGCTTGTACACTTGAGTATATGAGAGCCGAGTCATCCAGGCTGCTAGGATTGGCCTCCAAAACATGGGACTCATGGAAGAGTTATTTTTAATGATGCAGTAGAAAGTGGCCCAGTTCTGCAAATCTGCAACCAAGTTCCAATGATTGGTATCAATCACAATGGCAAAAATCAGGATTGCAGCTTTATAGCGCAGTGGGATATAATGCTGATATCCTCAAAGCAATATACTGTGTGAATGTACAAAACCGTGACTTCTGCGGATGGAAGGAGAAACTCATCACAAAGAACAGCCCGATCACAAGAAAAATCATAAGAAGTCGTACTTGCACTATGGAATGAGAAAAGGCAATCGCAACAGTTCCAAAGTCCAATTTGGGTGAATTCGCCAACTAAGAGGAGTCTGAGAAGGACCCTGTGGGAATGTCAAGCGAGTTCCAAAGCAGAGTATCGAAAGGGAGCACGAGAGGAGGGAATGAGAGAGGACAGAGGAGGGTGAAGGTTATAGGAAAGGGGTGGCGAAGTTGGGTAGATTTCGGAGGAGGGTGTGGTTCAGCTCATGCGAAGTGGCCAAGTATGCTTCTACAAATTAGGAGGTCCAAGGAGCTTGGAAACAATGCTCTAGGAGGAGAGTTCACAAAGAAGAAAGAAAGAGGGCAAAGTTCAAAGGAAAATGAAAATAAATATTTAAGAGGATCATGTTAAAGTTCCCTCATGTAGTGTCAAAAAGTAATGGGAGGCGGACTCCCAAGTATAATATTATATACAATTGTATTGTTTTACTATATATTAAATAATACCTAATATCATATAGAATTGTATTGTTTTACTATATATTAAATAATACCTAAAGGCACCTTGTAAAATCAACCTTGAATTTAAAGACTATGTACGTTCTACCCCTTTTAACTACGCTCTATTTTTATCCTACGTTGAGAATAAAGTTCAACTTATGATTTAAACCCTTAATTGAAAAAGTCATATCATTTTCATGCTGGTTGACTCTCCCGTGCAGGGAACATTCGTTGGCGGGAGCAAGGCGGTGAACAAAGCGTGACCCACAAGAGGAGCAAGGCCGGCAGAGCGATAAGAGGAGACTTGGCATGAGCCTCACCATAATATTTTATTTTCGCTCACACGTTTGCAGGGAACGACTCTGTCCTCCCTGGGGCTCCATTTGGATGCTGAAGCTGCTCATAAAAGCCTCCCCCGCTCCTCCCAAACGTCATATCCTGCTTCCCTTTGTTCTACGTTTTGAAGCTGCTCATAAAACCCTCGTTCTGGTTCCATTTCTTCTCCGACTCTACCTCAGCACAGCTGAACCTTCCTCGCCATGGCCTCCTCCTCCTGCACAATATTGCTGGTCTTGTTTTGCTGCTTTGCAGCCTCCATGGCTTCTGATTCTGACCCCCTCCAGGACTTCTGTGTGGCGCTCCCTGCCGCCCAGAACTCCAATATCGCCCTCAACGGTCTGCTTTGCAAGAACCCCGCCCAAGTCACCGCAGCAGACTTCCAGTCCGCCTTCCTCCGCAACCCCGGCAACACCTCCAACCACCTTGGCTCCACTGTCCAGCTCGCTTCTGCCCTCACCTTCCCCGCCCTCAACACCTAGGGCCTCTCCGTGGCTCGCATCGACTTTGCTCCCAAAGGTGGCCTCAACCCACCCCACGTCCACCCCCGCGCTTCCGAGGTCCTCTTCGTCGCCCAGGGCCAGCTCGTCGTCGGCTTCGTTACCACCACCAACACTCTCTTCCAGCAGACCCTCTACGCCGGCGACCTCTTTGTTTTCCCCCGCGGCCTCGTCCACTTCCAGCTCAACGTGGGAGATCAACCGGCCGTTGCCATAGCCGCTCTGAACAGGGAGAATCCCGGGGCCTCTCAGGTAGCCAAGGCTCTCTTCGCAGCCGAGCCTCCGCTTCCTGATCAACTGCTGGTGACCGCTTTTGGCATCAGCGAGGACGTGGTCAAGGGCTTGATCGCCAGAGTCAGCACCACTCTCTAGTCCAACGAAACTTTGTATACAGTGATCCGGCCCATTCTTTGTTTATTTTGATCACATTTCATTGATTCATCAACGTTCTTTCATAACCTAAAACTATTGAGTTCACAACGCGTTATAATTTATTCTTCTATATCCATTCTTCTTTTGCATTCCAATGTTCCAAGCGCTCTTGTTGTATGTCTACTTTGCTTGCAAGGTGGTTGGTTTTACGTCTCACGTGCCATAGTGTGTGCCATTAACGGACCGAAATGACCAACCATTCCGACTAACAACCAAAACATGAGCACAAATTGCACTAACGTAACCACTGAAGGCTTTGGGGGGAAAGGCTCACAAATATGCACAAATTAGGGTTCTCCATCCCAAAATATTATATCGGTAGTATTGACAACACTCCGGTTTGAACTTGTTCAACCAAACATGCATGTACCAAATTTAACAGCTCACCTCTCTGCAAACAACACATGCTGATCATAATTCAAATGTCAACAGGGGCGACCAAGAAGTTTTAATTGCAATAAATTCATCCATGTATGCAAATATTGTCTGCCATTCCAACCCATGCAAATTTCTCAATTCAAGATTCTACTCCGACTAATTTAGACTTTCTTGTATCAGGAAAAGACCATCTAAAGTCGTGAGGGAGGCTAAGACTTCAGATGATCGAAATGTTCCTCCTAGTGCATTTGTAATAGAAGCTTTGTTAAAAAATAAGCCGCTTATGATTCTAGTTAAGTTCCTTGACCTCCTCTCAACACTTTTTCATAAATTTTAATCACATTCCTCTTTACCCTCTACCCATCAGTCAAATTACATTTGGTGATAACCGGAGTAAATTCTTCTTCAAGAACTACTATTGAAATTCAAATGGGGAGTCCCACAGTTCTAGTTCCAATGACCATCCTACTGAATCAAATTATTCCTATGACATTAGCTGGTTGTGATTGGCTTCTTAATCAAGAAGCAAGCATCGACATTATTAACAAAAGCTTAAGATTGAAAATTTGGATTCAAGTTCCTTGGTTATATTCTCATTTGCAATCATCGCATGTAATTTCCATGCAATTCTTGAGGAAATATAAAAAAATGCTAAAATCAAACAAATCCTTTATAGATTTTGAGATGCTTTTGCAGGACCATGTTTGATTGATACATCAACAAAAATATTCCATGAGATCCCTACTAGAAGTTCTCAGCCAATATCTACTTCCCAACGATGTTGCTCAATCAAGGAGAAAAAAGTATTGCGAAAGCACGTCAAAGAAATGTTTCGCCAAAGCATTATTTAACACTCAAAAAATATTTGGGCATGATAACCACATCTGATAAAATAACAAGATGGCTCTTTCAAGTTTTAAATGAACTATGGGCCCCTAAATAAGGTGACAATAAGAGATGAATACCCTCTTCCCTGGCTGGATTACATTTTGGATTCATTGGCACATTCAAAACCTTCATTGACAAGACCGGGTGTAGTCAGGATTGTAGTCGAACAAAAACCACAACACACATCCCAAGGATAAAGCCCTTCCATTCTCATTGGTCTTTCTTTTTGAAGGGGTGGTACGCATGATGACTCATCAGTCCACTTACGCTGCCACCTTCGATCCATGTAGTTACTTAAGTAGGTAGCTACATCCTGTACACTCCTCTCTCTCTCTCTCTCTAGTTTATCATGGTACTAGAACCTATGGTGCTCTCAAGCTCGTGCTTATGCCAAGGCATTGAGGCATCCTTTGAGATATTCTCCCTCTCCTAAGATTGTGAGATTCATCTCGTGTGAGAGAGTTTTCTTAATAGAGAGCACAAGCCCTCTCCTTCATCAAGGCATTAAGCTCTTGTTTCACCAAGGCGACAAGCCAGCCCCTTGAAGCATCTTCTTCTCTTTGAGTGTTAATCTTGTAGAGCTTCTCTCCATCTCTAATTTGAGACAAAATGGTCATGATTTTGAGTTCTTCATATATTTATTTCATGACTATTTGAGAGATTTTAGAATTCTAGGGAGTAAGGTTGAGAATCAACTTTGTGGTACCTTCTTACTTTTGTTCTGACATCTTCCAAAGACATGGATGCACCAACACATGGAGTACTTCATAGTGCAGCAAGCTGGGGATCAAGCACAAGGCTCATAACAATTTCCTAATCATCTATGATGCTCTTCACTACTCAACTCTCTTTCAAAATTAATCATCACATTCCTCGTTACTCTCTACCCATCAACCAAAATATGTTTGGTGATAATTTGAGCAAAGTAAATTGTTCTTTAGGAGCTGCTATTGAAATTCAAATGGAGAGTTCCACATTTCTAGCTCCAATGACCATCCCTACTGCATCAAATCTTTCCTGTTACATTATATTTTCATTGGCTTCTTAATCAAGTAGCAAGCATCGACATTATAAACAAATGCTTAAGATTGAAAAATTGAATTCAATTAGTTCCTTGGTTATATTCTCATTTGAAATCATCGCATGTAATTTCCAATTCAATTAATGAAGAAATATTCAGATATGTTCAAATTAAACAAATACTTTTTAGATTTTGAGATGCTTTTACAGTACCATTCCCAACTACACTAGTAAAAAAATTCCATGAGATCCATAGTCAAAGTTATCGGCCAATATCTACTCCCCAATGATGTCAATCAATCAAGGAGATGCAAGTGTTGCAAAACCGCTTCGAAGAAATGCTCCACCACAACATTATTTACCACTAAAAAAGGTTATGAGCATGTGAACCACATCTGATAAAAAAGGAAGATGGCTCTCTCGAGCTTTACATCAACTATCAGCCCCTAAATAAGGTGACAATTAATAACTAACTACGATCATTTGACATGACAAGTTGTAGTCATGACCATCGTTGAACAAGAACCATGGCACACATCCCAAGGATAAAGCCCTTCATTTCTCAGACGGTTTTTCTTTCTGAAGGGGGTACACATGATGACTCATCAATCCAATCATGCTGCTAGCTTTGATCCATGTAGTTAGTTGATGGAGGTTCTAACTTCTTGATGTATCCAAACATTCCCACACTCTTTGCTCTTTGTTGTCTTTCTCTACACTACATTGTTCGCTATATTGATGTTGTCTCTACATCTATTATGATATGAAGTCACTTTGTATCAACCCACATAGCTTGATTCTAGTCTAGGTTAGGTTCACTGAAATAGGCTCAAATACTTATCATTAAGGATTGAGAGAATAGATCCCATGAGCCTCCTAAACAAGGCCAAACAAGGGGACACATCCTGCTAGAAAGATTATGCTTGGCTAACGAGTACCACAAGAAAACAATTAATCTTTTAGCTATGGAAGAGTCATGTCACCTCAACTTGTAGAATTGAAATCCTTTGGATAGAAACTTTTATTAGTGAAATAAGGTTAAGACCCATGGCAAATATCATAAATGCACCTTGGTGTATGCATGTGCAGTTAACCTCGAACATAGAGACAAGTAATGCAAGTAAGTGTATGCATGCTTAGCAAACCTTGACCTAATGCACACTTAGCTAGACTAGAACATAGAGATGAGTTATACAAGTGTCAATTTAGACTTTTCATTACCTTAATAGGTAATTTCATTTTTTGTGTATGGATCATGATGAGCCAATAGAAAATTAATGACTTCTTCTACCATTTCTTTAGTATCGATTGGGACTTAGATCAAGTTCAATCACATAGGTGTGCCTAGTAGTAGTTAAGGTGGGCCATGCAAACATATAGTGTAAAGACTTCATTTTTCCAATTCCATGCATAGAGGGATTATATTTGCAAGGCTAACTTCATCTTGAGGAAAATATAGTTAAAATATTTTTTATTGAGATACTAACTCATTCAAGTAGAGACTTCTGGCTCATTGCACCATGCATATACTAAGTCCTTGTTAAAAATATGGGCCTATGGCCTTGGTGTGGTCCTAACCCCATTATGGTACCTTGAAAAAGTAATATGGGCATTGTGGAAAGAGAGGGGTATTGAGGCCCCTAGCACGTCACGTGGACATATTTGAAAGAAAGAAAACCATTCTGAAGGCACTTGAGGATGCTTGAATAAAGAGAATCTAAAGAGGAGGATCCTCCTCAATCATCCAAGCGGATGTTTTGGGTGATTGAGAGACGGCATGGCTAGGAAGTGGCACGTGGGACCCTCGTTCTTTCATACCATAAAACTATTGGATTTAGAACTCTTTACAATTTATTGTTCTATATTCATTCTTATTCTTTTGCATTCCAATGTTCCAAGCGCTCTTGTGGTATGTCTACTTTTCTTGGAAGGTGGTTGGTTTTAAGTCTCGTGTGCCATAGTGTGTGCCATTAATGGACAAAATGCACAACATTTCTGAGTAACAACTAGAACATGAGCACAACTTGCACTAACAAACCACTCGAGGCTTTTTGGGGAACGACACACAAATATGCCCTATATTCGTCCTCCCTAAGTAGATAATGTCAAAGATTGGGAGGAGAGAGAAGCCCATAATATTTCAGGCGACTCTCATGCAACACATAAAATTTTAT
Organism: Dipteris shenzhenensis; assembly: GCF_047967505.1. Lineage (NCBI taxonomy): Eukaryota > Viridiplantae > Streptophyta > Polypodiopsida > Gleicheniales > Dipteridaceae > Dipteris > Dipteris shenzhenensis. Next base: position 7,178,770 of record NC_141628.1, on the reverse strand, counting down.
CCTATGTATATTCAAGCATATAAGAAAAAAATATATTCACCATTGATATAATAGCTCATCTAGGTGATGATTTTGAATCCCATACTAGAGAGCAACAGCAAAACGGAAAGGCAAGGTAGAGCGAACCTGAAGGACTTGTTCCAAGGGCTTCTTAGTACATAAATCTAAAACAAGGAAGCCACATTATTAAAAACCAGTGAGATACATAAGCCCACAACAAATTGCTATATATGTAAATGGATGTTCATAAAGAATGTAATGCCTTGCCCTGATCTTATCGAGTAAGAGTCATACATAATCAATAATGAGTAGCATGACCCATTCTCGGGGGGGTCACTCATCATACGTAATCCTAGCATGTGAGTTCCACAGAAGAATATTTTTTATTTCTAAAATTTACAAAAATAAATATACATAAGGGACTATTTACAATAGCTTTGGAAAAAATTTATACATTTGTATAGAAAAGGGGTACATTTTATTAATGCAAAATGAAATAGATCTACAACAAATTGGGAAACAACGTTAAACAGATCTACAACATTTACAAAGTTATGGAATGTTGGGTAAGGAGGGGTCTCCCCCCCCCTCTCTCTCTCTATATATATATATATATCTATGTATGTATGTATATTTATATATATGTATGTGTATATATATACATATATGTATGCATACATATATATATATATATATATATATATGTATGTATGTATGTATGTATGTATGTATGTATGTATGTATGTATGTATGTATGTATACATATATATATTTATATATATGTATATATATGTATATATATATATACATATCTATCTGTGATCTATGTATATTTGAAAGAATATAAACCTATTTATTATTATATATATATGTATGTGTTTTTTATTGCATCATGTGAATGCGTGCCACATCATTGGCTCTGCTACATGCTACCATTATCAAGTCTAAGCCATCTGTTTTTGGCTGCCATCTTCTATACACACATCACATCATCAAATGTAATCTGCTAACTCTGTTGTGTGCTACATGTGCATGCCATGTCATCAACTCTGTGCAATGAACACTTGTGCATTCTCTGCCAACATCTTCTGTCTGCACATTACATCATTGAGTTAGCGCATGAATAGTTATCGGGTGCACGTGCCAAACTTTTGTGTCAGTTTGCTCCCGTGCTACCCATTGACTATTTGTGAGTTTGCTGAAGCTTCGTGCCAACAGTCTGCACTCTGCACTGTGCCCACTCCTACTATTCGCAGTCCACCAAGTCTGCCAGCCTCGAAGGCATGTGGCAGGCTGCCCTTGTCTGCCCTCTTGCGTGAAGGCATGTGGCCGCCTTGGTCCTGGGTTCTGGTGTTTTGCACATGTCTAGAGTTTGTTGTGCATCAGAGTTTCTCGTGCTACCCATTGCATCATACTTGCTTGGAATGTATGGTGCTACAAGTTGGCACCCTCACATGTGGCATCTGTTACTCGAGCCACTATGGCGCCACAAATTTATTGGTCCCTCTAGAGACCTCATCCCTCTGCGTCGTCGCCACGTGTTGCCTTGGACCTCCTAAATCTTTCTCAGAAAGCCCAAATCCTCCTCTCCCTACCAAACCACCACCTACCTACCTCAAATCTCTTGCCAAGCTCCCTCTTACTCTCCCTAGCTGAACCTCCAAAGTTACTCCTTGTCAAAACCTCTCCCTAAAGAATAGAGTAGGGAGTAGATACACATCTATATGTGGACTCATTGTGTAAATAAAATTTATCCCTCTAAAACAAAGCCCTTGGAAATAAAATGCTACAACTTTAATTGATCCACCTTGAGCTAATTATGAGATCCATGCTACCTAAAACTAGCAAACATTAGAAGTTGGAAAAAGATAGTACTTTATGGAAATTGCACTTGTAATCCCTATGGTAGTTTGTGCTAAGAAGCTTAATCAAAAAATAAAGATATACACCATCTATTACCTTGAACAATGGATATCTTGGCCAATTTAAAACCCCTATATGACTCAATCTTGTGGAGCCTACTTGTAATCTTTTTACTTTTGTACTTCATGGTGGGTTTTCACCTCTTTTGAGGTTTCCCACATAGAAATATAAGATTTCACTATATATAAAAAAGGTGTGTGTGTGCACATGTCAATACAAAGTACTTGATGGTGTAGTAGTGGGGGTCTTGACTTTTAAAATAGCCTTCCTTCTACAACTGAAGCCCATTCACTCTTAGAGATTCATGTACTGTGCCACCATTTGAGATATGTGACCATGTGTTTCATGGCTACATGGTGCATGCTTGATCAATCACATTTCTCTTAAGATGGTCTCCATATTTGAAGTCTTAAAAATACCAAATCTTATTGCAACCCAGCAAGAATAGGGTTTCTATTGTGCACAGTCACGCTTTAGATCTTTTGTGCATGCTTACACAAGAACTTCATTATATTGTGTAGTGTTGATACCACAAGATTTTGTCATATAGGGATTTTAAATTGGCCAATCTAAGAGGTTAACTGAAAACTGGAAAAGTGAAAATAATCACAAAACACCAAAGGAGGCATCCAACAGGATATCCGCCAAGGTGAGATTATTCACTTGCAAAAACTGTTATAAAGGAACCACATCACCATCATTAAAATGAAGGTGTTTTTTACCCTTGTGATTCTTCTTTAGATAAGTAGGCACTCGAAATTCTTGAGCTATAGGGTCAAAATTAGAGGCCAATTTTGTTCTGACAAATGGTTTTCTGTGGATGGTGACACGTAAGTGGACCCTGACCTCGGAGCTAGGCTACTAGTATTAATAACTAACTACAATCTATTGACAAGATGAGGTGTAGTTGAGACCATAGTCGAACAAAACCCACACCACACATCCCAAGGATAAAGCCCTTCCATTCTCAGTGGTTTCCAGAAGCACTTCAAGATCTGATCCATGTAGTTAGTTGATGGAGGTTCTAACTTCTTATGTATCCAAACATGCCCACACTTTTTGTTCTTTGCTGTCTTTATGTACACTACATTGTCCTTGTATTTATGTTGTCTATACATCTATTATGAAACAAAGTCACTTTGGATCAACCCACATAGCTTGATTATAGTTTAGGTAGCTTCATTGCAATAGGCTCAAATACTTTTCATTAAGCACTGAGAGAATAGATCCCATGAGCCTCCTAAATAAGGCTAAACAAGGGGACACATTCTACTAGAAAGATTATGCTTGGCTAGATAGTACAACAAGAAAACAATAAAGCTATTACCTATGGAAGAAGCCTTTTACCTTGACTTGTAGAGTTGAAATTCTTCAGAAAGTACCTTTTGTTAATGAAATAAGGTCAAGAACCATGGCAAATATCATAAACTCAACTTGATGTATGCATGATTAGCTAACCTAGAGCATAGAAGCAATTATAGATGCACCTAATAGATGCACAAAATAGCAAGCGCATCTATAGGTGCAGATAGAATTAGTGAAAATACGGGTGCATCTATTAGCATGTCTATTAGTGCATTTATTAATGCATCTAATAGTGCATCTATACTGTTATTTAGACGTGTATTTGAACACACAACAAAGAATACAGAGAGTAAAGTTTTGCTACGGGATGATAAATTGCATCACTTCTTTCCAAACATTGCCCATGATTACCAAAGCACATAATTTTAATAAAAATATCAATGCTTTTTGGCAAACCCACATATACAAAAATTAAGTGAGGTGAGGAGAATGAGACAATATATAAAATAGTTTTGCCAATATCAATGATGTGATCTCATCCGCAATGAGATCAACCCTTGCCAAACTATCTACTTCAAAATCCAAACCAATGTTGAGATCTACAAATACATTCAACCCACTACTACTTGTGCTACTGTGCTCATCGAAATCACCATCACCAATGGAAGGCTCATCCTCATGGGTAATGGCTTGAATATTTGTATCTCCTATCTCATTTTCATCCTCCTCTCTTGTATCATGATCATCATCACCTCCATGGCCATGATCATTAGTAAATGTACTATACATCACTTTGGAACATGGCGTAATAGGTATGACATGCTACCACCTATGATTATGCACCATTGGTTGATAGATAATCTAATTCAAACACAAATACATGTTAGAGTTAGCTCAAATGTCCACCTCTCATGTAACCCACCAATATTCTGTGTACCCAATGTTGTAAGGCCCCCATATGAGGAGAAGCCATGATGGGTATCGGATATTGGGAGGGATCCCCAGTTTAGACACTGGAAGGGGTCTTAGAGTAGACCAGATGGTTATGAGACGGCTTAGGAGCCAAGAGTAGATACCCGTCTGCACAAAGGGGGGGTTCGGGGGGGCGATAGCCCCCCCGATAGCAGGGGGTCCGGGGGGCGCAGGCCCCCGGTGGGGGTCTGGGGGCAAAGCCCCCAGCGGCAGGGTCCGGGGGCTGCCGGTAGCCCCAGGCCCGACGGTATGACCTATGCGCGATCCTTCATCTGCCCGACGGCATGTTTTCTGAAGGGTCGGTGGTCTTCCAGGCCGACTGTCTATTAGGCCGACTGCCTATTACAGGGCCGACCGTCAACCACTTACACTATATAAGTGGCCACCCCCTATCATCAGATCACCAGTTCTTCACGCTCATAGTCCTCCATCCAGCATCTGTCTAGATCACCATCGAAGCTCTGTCTGTAGAGCGCACGGGTGGACAGCCAACCATCAGTTGTATCAGCAGTTTGGTATATCAGAATTTTTTTATTCTCTCCAGCTTTCCATCGTGTACTTGCGTTTTGTTGTTATCTTCCGCTGCGTACTATTTTCTTACATGGTATCAGAGCTCAGGCTATCTGAGTAACGACTTTATTGCAAGTTCAACGAGCTTTGTTAGCAAAGGCTACTAGGAGTGATGGCTGCACCAACCCCGTTGCGAATTCGTCCACCTGCCTTCAATGAAGGCAAGCTCGATGGGACGAATTATACTTTGTGGAAATTCAAGATCAGCGCGATCTTGGATTCATATGAGCTTCTGGATACTGTTCTGGGATTGGATCCAGAACCGGTTGGATCACCGAATCCAAACAACCCCAACGTCATAACGCCACCGAATGCAGATCTTCTTCGGGCATGGAAACGAAGGAACGCAGATGCACTCTGTGCTCTTGTTACCAGTTCAAGTGATTCTGTTTTGACTCTGATTCAGCATACAGACAAGGCAAGTGAGGCTTGGAACATACTGAAAGGTCAGTATGAAACGCGGAATCAGACCAGAATTCAAAATCTGGAGAATATGCTTGCTGCAGAGAGGTGCTCTGATGGAGAATCAGCTGAGACATTCATCACACGGATCAAGAATCTACGTGATCAGATGGTGGCGGTTGGGATTACAAAGACTAGCGAAGAGTTGGCCAGAAGGTGCATTCGGATCCTTCCACAAAAGTACGATGCGTTGGTCACGACACTCAACACGCAGGTAAGAAATCCACCCCTCACTTTTGAAGAGTTTAGCGCGATGCTCTTAGAGGAGGAGATGCGAATGAAGACCCGCGATGGCGGAAGTGATGCAGCATTCTCAACCACATCCAAAGGGAAGGGTGGAGAGAAGAAGAATGGTAAGAAGAAGAAGTTTTCAGGTAAGTGCCACTACTGCAACAAAAGCGGTCACATGATCAAGGATTGCAGAAAGAAGCAGCAGGACGAAAAGAATGGCACTACACAGTCTTCTTCGAAAGGCAAGGAATCTGCCAACACAGTTGAAACTGAGTTGGAGCTATGGGTTGCAATTGAAGAAATATGCTCCTCAACAGAAGTTTCAACAACGAATGATTCGTGGCTCCTTGATAGTGGAGCGTCCCGTCACATGACCAGAAAGAAGGACTGGTATAGCTCTTTTCAAGCCTCTACAAGAGCCCATGAACGTGACGGTTGGTAATAATGCAAAATGCCCTGTGGAAGGTACAGGTACTATCTCTCTTTCCATTCAAGAGGGTGAAACTAAAGAGCTTTCTGATGTATTACTAGTTCCTCAGCTAAAGAAGAACTTGCTTTCGGTTGCTGCGATAACTGATCGCAACTTGGAGGTGCGTTTCAAGAGGACCGGAGCAGAAATCCTTAATGCAGCGGGCAAGGTGGTCGGCAAGGCAGTAAGGAAGAACAATCTCTACGAGCTCACGGCACTAACAGTATCTTCAGGAGTGGGCATCAGTAAGGTATGGCATGAAAGATTTGGTCATCTTAGTTATCCTATTCTTTTGGAAATGCAGAAAACAGGGATGGTTGCACACTTGCCTGCACTCTCAAAGGTGCAGGAACCTTGTGAAGCTTGTATGATGGGCAAGCAACAAAGGAAGGCTTTTCCACATGAGAGCGGCTATCGGGCAAAGGCTCCTCTAGAATTGGTTCATGCTGATCTCAGTGGGAAAGCTCCGACTCAAGCTTTGGGGGGATGTAACTACTATATGCTTATCGTCGACGACTACAGTAGATACATGTGGGTGTATTTTTTACGAGATAAGGCTGAAGCTCTTGGAAAATTCAAACAGTGGCAAAAGATGGTGGAAAACGAAAGCGGGCTGAAGGTAAAGAAGCTTCGCACGGATCGAGGAGGAGAGTTCCTGTCAAAAGAGTTCGACACATACTTGCACGAGAATGGCATTAAGCGCCAACTCACGACTGCACATACTCCGCAACAAAATGGTGTTGTAGAGCGTCGCAATCGTACTACCATGGAGATGGCACGATGCATGGCACTAGGTAAAGGATTGCCTAAGTCTTTTTGGGCTGAGGCAGTCAATACAGCAGTCTACATCCTCAATCGAAGCTTCACAAAGGCCTTGATGGGCAAAACACCTTTGGAGGCTTACTCAGGTAAAAAGCCTTCCGCTTCTCATTTCAGAACATTTGGATGTGAGTGTTTTGTTCATGTTCCAGATAGCACCAGAAAGAAATTAGATCCAAAGAGCAGAAAGTGTATCTTCATGGGCTATAGCCAGGAGTCAAAGGCGTACCGGCTATATGATCCAGAGGCAAAGAAGATCGTGGTCAGTCGTGATGTGGTGTTTTGGGAACAGCCACATACAGTGGAGGAGGAGGTATGCCCTTCCACTTTATCATCAGCCGTAAAAGTAACTCACCTTGTGCCCGTATCTAAAGCAGAGTTGCAGAATGAGGAGGAGTACTTCGAGGAACAAACTCCACCAACACCACAACATGCCTTGGCTCCACAAGGTAAGCCACTTCCAAAGTGGGCAAGGCAGCTCTTTGATGAGAAGAATCCGGTTCCAGACTTGGCGGAGTCATCTGCAGATGGACTTCGACGATCAAAGAGGATAGAGGAGCAGAAAAGGGCTTCTGAACACATAGTCAATATGGCCTTGATGGCTGAGATTATGAAAGTTCAAGAGCCTACGAATTTGGATGAGGCAATGGCGGATCCAAATTGGAAAGCTGCCATGCAAGAGGAGTATGACAGCATCATGAAGAATCAGACTTGGGACTTGGTTGATCGTCCAGAAAAAAGGAAGATCATTGGTACCAAATGGGTATGGAAGGCCAAGTACAAATCTGATGGATCTTTGGAAAAGTACAAGGCTAGGCTTGTTGCACAAGGATACTCTCAAGTTGAAGGCTTTGATTTTGAGGATTCCTTTGCTCCTACAGCAAGGATGACAACTATTCGGGTGGTACTTGCCTTGGCTGCTCATAAGCAGTGGCCGGTGTTTCAAATGGACGTGAAATCTGCGTTCTTGAATGGACATCTCAAGGAGGAGGTATATGTGTTCCAGCCACTAGGATTTGAGGTGCCCAATTCAGAGAACAAGGTTTGCAAACTAAAGAAGGCATTGTACGGGCTAAAACAGGCCCCAAGGGCATGGTACCAACGGATTGATAGCTTTCTCATATCTATTGGTTTCTCAAAAAGTGCTTCTGATGCTAACCTGTATGTTTGTAAGCAGGATGGCAAGTATGTGGTAATAGTCCTTTACGTGGATGACTTAATCATCACAGGAGATCATGAGAAGATGCTGCAACAGTTGAGGGAGTCGTTGAGTTCCGAGTTTGAGATGACAGATTTGGGGCTCATGCACTTTTGCCTCGGCATTGAGGTTTGGCAAAAACCTGGCAGGATTTTCATCTCTCAGCAGAGATATGCTCGCGAGATCTTGAAGGCATTCGGTATGACCGAGTGTAAGGACGTGGTCTCTCCCATGGAGGTGAATGGTAAGCTCTCAGTGGAGGATGCATCACCACTTGTCGACATCAAGGAGTATAGGAAACTTGTGGGGAGTCTCATTTTTCTGTGCAACACTAGACCTGATATCAGCTTTGCAGTTGGTGTACTTAGTAGGTTCTCAAATCAACCTCGAGAGAACCATTGGAAAGCAGGGATGCGTGTGCTAAAGTACGTGAAAGGTACACTGGAGTATGGCATTACCTACAGAGCAGGGAAGACCTTGGCGGGTTACTGTGACTCAGATTGGGCGGGAGATTGTGATTCTAGAAAGTCAGTTTCTGGATATTGTTTCTCACTTGGTTCAGGAGTGTTCTCTTGGATTAGCAAGAAGCAACCAACAGTGGCACTATCTTCGACGGAAGCTGAGTACAAGGCAGCATGCATTGCTGCTTGTGAAGCAGTTTGGCTAAGGAGGATCCTGCAAGACATAGGAGTTCCAATCGAAGATGCGACGGTTCTGAAATGCGACAATCAGAGTTGCATGGCCATTGCAAAGAATCCTGTGTTCCATGCTCGTACAAAGCACATAGAGATCCAGTATCACTACGTACGAGAGCTCATCGAGGATGGAGTCATAGAGCTGGAGTATTGTCCCACAGAGGATAATTGCGCAGACATCTTCACGAAGGCTCTTGGGAGTGATTTATTGTTGCGGCATCTACATCGACTCGGCATTGGTCCGATCACATAGTTCATCTTCGGGTGAACATTGAGGGGGGGTGTTAGAGTTAGCTCAAATGTCCACCTCTCATGTAACCCACCAATATTCTGTGTACCCAATGTTGTAAGGCCCCCATATGAGGAGAAGCCATGATGGGTATCGGATATTGGGAGGGATCCCCAGTTTAGACACTGGAAGGGGTCTTAGAGTAGACCAGATGGTTATGAGACGGCTTAGGAGCCAAGAGTAGATACCCGTCTGCACAAAGGGGGGGTTCGGGGGGGCGATAGCCCCCCCGATAGCAGGGGGTCCGGGGGGGGGCAGGCCCCCGGTGGGGGTCTGGGGGCAAAGCCCCCAGCGGCAGGGTCCGGGGGCTGCCGGTAGCCCCAGGCCCGACGGTATGACCTATGCGCGATCCTTCATCTGCCCGACGGCATGTTTTCTGAAGGGTCGGTGGTCTTCCAGGCCGACTGTCTATTAGGCCGACTGCCTATTACAGGGCCGACCGTCAACCACTTACACTATATAAGTGGCCACCCCCTATCATCAGATCACCAGTTCTTCACGCTCATAGTCCTCCGTCCAGCATCTGTCTAGATCACCATCGAAGCTCTGTCTGTAGAGCGCACGGGTGGACAGCCAACCATCAGTTGTATCAGCAGTTTGGTATATCAGAATTTTTTTATTCTCTCCAGCTTTCCATCGTGTACTTGCGTTTTGTTGTTATCTTCCGCTGCGTACTATTTTCTTACAATACAATCATGCTAGTTTCCTTGCATCGAAGGTATCAAATATTTAAAAGTGAGTATTTTTATATATGTGTACAGTACCTGTTCACATTGTTGTGGTAGTACTAGTGTGTCCTTCCTGCTTTGCCAAAACTTTGTGGAGTCAATAGTTACAAAGCCAATTGCATGGCATTTGCTTGTTGCATTGGGACCTCTTTCCACCATGTCCTTAAACCAATTGAAATCCAAAAATACACAAAGAAGCATCAAAATTCAAGCTTAATAATATCTTGGATTATGCCACAATAATCATCCATGGCTCCATTGGCTCCCTCAAAGCTAGCAATAATTCCATAATCTTGTGTGTTTCTCTTATCATCAATCCATTGTATCTGAAAATGCGTGCCCTCACACCAAATAACATTGAACATAGTATACTACACCAAGACAAAATCAATTAAATAAGCAATCTAAATTGTTGAAAGCTCCTAACTTATGCATAACATTCTATATACTGACCTTTTGCATGCATCCTCTAGCATACTCCCATTCTTCCATTGTGATATGCATCCCCTTGTCTCTCTCTGCTCTTTCCATTTCGTCAAGTAGCCAATCCACATGAATATCCTTTGGAAGTGCTCTTAGATGCTAAGGGTATGGCACACGAGATCTGTAGTGTGTATGAAAGAGGGCCCTTTCTCCTTGTCTTTTTGCATTTGCATCCTCGTATCAAGTCACCCATCTTTTCATCACATCACTATTAAGCATGCAATAGAGGTTGATATTATTAAGCAACTCCATGTCCATTACTTTGCTCATCCTGTTAGAGCTATGTATAGCTTGGCCTAACTCAACCTAGTACTCAACTATATATATGCCTATGATCTATGAATAGAATCACTTCGTTTGGGAGAAAATCTTGTGTCCGTCTCTCTCCTCTTTCTTTTCCTCTCAACACAACTCTTGTGTCCATCTCTCCCCTCTTTCTCTTCCTCGCAACTTGGTATGAGAGTCTGGCTATGCTCTAGCATGATTGTGAGGAGAAAGTGACATGTTTTTTGTCAATCTGACAATGCAATCATCCACAGAACTTTCTTTCTTATCATTTTGGCTATTTGATCGCTAGGTTTTGAGTTGATATGCAAAAGTTATCAAATATGCATTGCACATCAGCACTGTGATCATGATTGATTAAAACAGCTAGTTATTTTGACTAGTTCCAAGCATATGCACCAGTTATTTTGACTGGTTGGATCACTATATTCTAATTTTAGGTAAGAAAGTTATGGTTAGTTCATTTTGATGCCTGCTGTTAATAAACTAGTAGAAGAGTGTTTGGACAGGAAGATGAACACCCATAACCAGAGAGGACTTGATCTAGCACATGAGGATGGAAAAGGTTCATACTTTTATAGAATTAACAATATTTGCAGCAAAGGAAAAAGCAATGAAAAAATAGACTTAATGAGAAGAAGCTTCATGATACGGTGTTGCCTTCCCACTTTCAATATCCACCATTTGATCACACCATCTTGCACTTAGTATATTTTGCACTCCCTTGGATTTAACACACTGGCACATCATGCTTTCATGTTCCCACAAGGAGTAATAAGATGCTCAATCACATAAAGCAAACTTATTTAGCTATAGGACTCCACAAAAATTTAGATGAAGAGGAGACCCAACACCCACTGATGATATCCATAAAAACCAAGAGCGTGGGATCATTGTTGTAAGCATAGTTAATCTTTAGGGATGAAGATCTTATGTAGTCGATGCCAACTAGAGTCTCAATCTTGTTGTTAAGAGTAAGGCAGCCCAATCTACATGCTTTTGCAGTGATAATTATATACGTTCAATAGACCAGAAAGTTGATTGAGAAAATTACTTGGACAAAAGGTTATCTACCATATGAAAATAATTTTTTATTTCTATTAGGTCATCAGTGAAAACAAGAGTTTAGCACTTCAACACGTGGTTTTATGCTTCTTTTGCAAAAGTAAAAGCCAATGATGCTTCACATCTATTAAGCTAGTTTTTATTTAGTGCATCCTTTACTGACCAGCTTCTTATTTAGTGCATCGCTTGTTGAGTTTTTGTGTAAGTGCTTTATGGTTCAACATTCATAGAACGTCCTTCAATCAAAGAGCTCTGTCAAGAACCAATAATCCAGAACTACAATGAGCATCTAGACATTCAAAAGTACCAAAAAATTGGGCATCCCGAAAGTAGTGAACAACTAGGCATTTGGAAGTACCAAACAACCGAAAATACAATGACCATAAGCCACACACTATAAGGCATAGGCCCTTTCCAGCGAAAATACCGACGCTTTTTACATTAATTTTTTTTTAAAACGGGAGCAAACATCATTATTAAAGTCGTTAAAAGCGTCAGAAAAGAACTGTCGCTATAAAGCATCGCTATAAAGTGTCGCTATATAGCGACGCTGATAAATGTCACTATATAGCGACACTGATAATCGTCGCTATATAGCCACACTGGTAAACGTCGCTATATAGCGACGATTAATAGAACTTTAAAAAAAGCATTAGTGGGGTTAAACAGGGCCATAGCAAGCCTTGTTTTGCCCCACTAATGCTTTTTTTTTTGTAATTACAAAAAAAAGTTTTTTATAACAAAATTTCCCTTGCGAAAAGGATGATACAAAATCGCTCAAATGAAATGATTGAGCAACAAAAGCATATACATGTCGAACATATACAACATTGTTTGTTACAAAATTACCCTTTCGAAAGGGTGATACAAAATTGCTCAAATGCGCGGATATACAAAATGACATACATGGCGAAGTATATGCAAACTGCTACTACTACTACTACTACTCATTCGAATCGTCCTCATCGTCCTCGTCCTCGTCCTCGTCTTGTTGGCCTGATCCTTGGTCCTCGTGAGCTACGTCTTCTCCCTGATCCTCGTCACGTGCATCTGATCCGTGGCCCTGGTGATCGCTCACCTCTGGTGATGGGATGCTTGAGCTTTGACCCTAAGACTGAACCATATAAATTGAAAATTAGATTGGAACTTAAAGAATAAAATAATTTAAAAAGTGAGATTACAAATAGGAGTAGACTTATACCATACGAGCAGCCACCTCAGCCCAATCAACCGTGACTCCCCTTGCCTCTTGCTAAATAAACCACGGCTTTGTTCCTATGCAAAATGTGCGTCATGTCTCTACATCTGTAGGAAGATGACCCATCGCAGCTTGTTGTGGATCCAATTTACGAGAGTAGAGTTAGCTAAAGTGCATGTAATATGTAGTAAAACAAATAGAACAATAAATGAAATGTGAAGAAGTAGACTTACCATGGTTGCCTCGAATGCCAACCGTCTGCCTGCACCAAAATGCGAAGTACCTACGATGTCCAGCCGTCTCTTCGCAGCCCTCCTTTGACCCTCGAACATTTCGGGATGGTCCCTTTTCTGCTTCTTAAAAAACTTCCAATCAGCTTTGTCTGCCCAATTGGGTTTAGCCAACCCCTTTGTGATGGAAGTATGCAAGGTTGATCTACTATGCTTCAAGACCAAACCCATGCGCTCTCGCATATAATTCTCATTAAACTCCCAATTTGGCAGGATAGGGTATTTTTGTTTTAATTCATCGATGGCTGCCGCCTGCTTCTTTTGGTCATCTTGATACCGCCAATCGGTAGCAATGCTGCTCTTGAAGTGATGGCTCATCAATTGCCTCATGGTGCCCATCAATGCTTTGCCCTTTCAATCTTCTATTATCTCTCCGATAGCCATAATTTGATAGGAGAGATCTTCTGATGAGTAAGGAGGACTGATGGTAGCAAAGTCAGAAGGAGTGGAAGCTATGCGAGTGCTTTCGGAGCGAGGATTTCGGAGCGAGGAGTAGCAGTGGGAGTAGGGGAGGGCAAGGGACTTGACTGATACTGTGTCTTTGGAATAAGTGGAGACCTGTAGGGATGTGAGTGTGCTGACTCGTCTACATCTCCCGAGTCAACACAACATAAGCTGCCCCTCCTACTCTTCCTTTCCTTACGAGAGGCGTGTGGAGGTGATGACCCCTTGGTCGAAGAGGCACGAGGGGATGGCTTGGCAATAGGTCCAGCCATCGGTGTAGGGGAGGGAATTGCTGAGGTCCTCTGAGATATCGCTCATTTGCACTACGAACTCGTTGAGACTCCCAACAAAGCCATGCATGATTAGCAAAGGAGTTCCCCGAGGGATAGTCACAATGATACGTCCGAGAGGAGTCAGACCAGGTGTAGTCGTAGTGCTAGGTCCGAGATGAGTCGGACCAGGGGTAGTCCCCTTAAGGGTCGCTTGAGAGGAATCAAAGTCCTCTAGAGCAAATAGATCAGAGCAAATAGATCGTGATGTCTCCTCCTGCGAGGTTGTATGTACTCGTCGGACGTGCGACGTGATCCCATGTCTAACATAGACATAAACACAAAAACAAAAAACAAAAAACAAACATAAGCATAGGCATAGGCATAGGCATAGGCAAAGGAAAAGAGGAAGAAGAGGGAAAGGAAAAGAGATTGGAAGAGGGGAAAGAGAGAAGAAGAGGGAAAGGAAAGAAGGAAAGAAGAGAGAAGAAGAGGGAAAGAAGAGGGAAAGAAGAGGGAAAAGAGAGAAGAGAGGAGAAGAGGAAGAAAAGGGAAAGGAAAGAGGGAAAGAAGAGGGAAAGAAGAGGAAGAAGAGGGAAAGAAGAGGAAGAAGAAAAGAGGAAGAAGAGGAAAAGAGGAGGGAAAAGAGGAGAAGAGGAGGGAAAAGAGGAGTTAATTAAAACAGAAGAAGAGGAGGAAAAGAGGAGGGAAAACAGGAGGGAAAAGAGGGGGGAAAAGTGGAGAGGAGAGAAGAAGAGGGAAAGGAAAGAGAGATTGGAAAAGGGAAAAGAGGGAAAGAAAGTGAGAAAAAGAGGGAAAGAGAGAAGAGGAGGGGGAAAGAGATTGAAAGAGGGAAGGAGAAGGAGAAGGAGAAGGAAAGGAGGGAAAGAAGAGGGAAAGGAAAGAGGGAAAAAGAGACATATGCTCATGCCTAAGCATAAGCATGAGCACATGTCTCCTTCTCTTATGTTCATGCATAATCATAAGCATGAGCATGTGTCTCCTTCTCTTATGCTCATGCATAAGCATAAGCATGAGCATATGCTTATGCTTATGCATAAGAGGAGTCTTATGCATAAGCATAAGCATAAGCATAAGAGAAGGAGACATATGCTCATGCTTATTCTTATACATGAGCATAAGAGCATGAGCATGAAAGAGGGAAAAGAGGGGGGAAAAGAGGAGAAGAGAGAAGAAGAGGGAAAGGAAGAAGAGATTGGAAAAGGGGAAAGAGGGAAAGAAAGAGAGAAGAAGAGGGAAAGAGAGAAGAAGAGGGGGAAAGAGATTGAAAGAGGGAAGGAGAAGGAGAAGGAGAAGAAAAGGAGGGAAAGAAGAGGGGAAAGAGAGAAGAAGATGGGAAAGAGGGGGAAAAAGGGGAAAGAGAGGGGAAAAGAGAGCGAAAGAGGGAAAGAGAGGGAAAGCGGGGGAAAGAAGAGGGAAAAGAGGAGGGAAAAGAGGGGGGAAAAGAGGAGAAGAGAGAAGAAGAGGGAAAAGAAAGAGAGATTGGAAAAGGGGAAGAGAGAAGAAGAGGGAAAGAAAAGAGGGAAAAAGACACATATGCTCATGCTTATGCATGAGCATATGTCTACTTCTCTTATGCTCATGCTTAAGCATAAGCATGAGCATATGTCTCCTTCTCTTATGCTCATGCTTATGCTTATGCATAAGACTCCTCTTATGCATAAGCATAAGCATGAGCATAAGAGAAGGAGACATATGCTCATGCTTAGGAGTCTTATGCATAAGCATAAGCATGAGCATAAGAGAAGGAGACATATGCTCATGCTTATGCCTATGCATGAGCATAAGAACATGAGCATGAAAGAGGGAAAAGAGGGGGGAAAAGAGGAGAAGAGAGAAGAAGAGGGAAAGGAAAGAGAGGTTGGAAAAGGGGAAAGAGGGAAAGAAAGAGAGAAGAAAAGGGAAAGTAAAGAGGGAAAAAAAGACATATGCTCATGCTTATGCATGAGCATATGTCTACTTCTCTTATGCTCATGCTTAAGCATAAGCATGAGCATATGTCTCCTTCTCTTATGCTCATGCTTATGCTTATGCATAAGCATAAGCATGAGCATAAGAGAAGGAGACATATGCTCATGCTTATGCTTATGCATGAGCATAAGAAGATGAGCATGAAAGAGGGAAAAGAGGGGGAAAAGAGGAGAAGAGAGAAGAAGAGGAAAAGGCTCATTCTTATGCACATGCTTATGCATGAGCATATGTCTACTTCTCTTATGCTCATGCTTAAGCATAAGCATGAGCATATTTCTTCTTCTCTTATGCTCATGCTTATGCTTCTTATGCAGAAGCATAAGCATGAGCATAAGAGAAGAAGAAATATGCTCATGCTTATGCTTAAGCATGAGCATAAGAACATGAGCATGAAAGAGGGAAAAGAGGGGGGAAAAGAGGAGAACTAGAGAGAAGAAGAGGGAAAGGAAAGAGAGATTGGAAAAGGGGAAGAGGAAAAGAGAAGCATGAGCATATGTCTCATTCTCTTATGCTCATGCATAAGCATAACATGAGCATATGTCTCCTTCTCTTATGCTTATGCTTATGCAAGAGAAGGAGACATATGCTCATGCTTATGCTTATGCATGAGCATAAGAGAAGGGGGAAAGAGAGAAGAAGAGGGAAAGGAAAGAGGGAAGAAGAGGGAAAGAGAGAAGAAGAGGGAGAGGAAAGAGGGAAAAAGAGGGGGAAAGATATTGAAAGATTGAAGGAGAGAAGAAGGAAAGGAGGGAAAGAAGAGGAGAGAAGAGGGAAAGAAGAGGAAAGAGAGGGGAAGAGAGGGTTCCTACACCCATCACTGCAGCTAGCGCTAGCTGCAGGCCAATGCAAATAACAAAAATAACAAATGGAAAAAAGAGGAAGCACTTACCTGGAATAGTACGTCCCACTTAGTGTTTTGTGGACTGGCCTTACAAAAGAGAGGAAACATACCATTTTTCAAATAAGATGTTAGAGGAAGGAGGAGATACAAAAGTAGCTTCTCAAAAAGATTGGATTGAGGAGATAAGGAGAAAGAGAAGGAAGAGAAATACAAAAAAAACTAGAAGAGTTAACTCTTCTTTCTTTCTTGAAATCTCGTTTTTTGTTTCAATCCTTTGAAATCAAGCATGAAAACTAGTACACAGGTTTAGCAATACAAGGAGAAGCACTCACAAAATGAAGTCTAACAAAAAACCTACCTACATTGTTGAAAGAGACTCACCTCTTGAAAAACTTCCTTTCAAGAAACCAAAGAGGGAGAAGGGTGGAGAGGGAGCACCAGAGATTGGAGAGGCGTGAGTAGTGGTGAGGAGTGGAGAATAGAGTGGGAGGTCATCAGTAATAGGTGGGAGGAGAGATTGCCTTGCTTACAATAGAGATTAGAGAGTGCTAAAGAAAGCACTGCGTGTCGCGTAGGGTTTCGGTTTTAATCCACAGCGTCGCTATATAGCGATGCTTTTCCGTCGCTATATAGCGATGCTTTTAGCGACCCTTTTAATTAAAAACATCACTATATAGCGACGAAACAGAGCAAAACATCACTATATAGTGATGCTTTAAGAGACTTTATGTTCTAAGTTAAAAAAGAAGCTCATAGGTGCTATTTTATAACTATTAATATATTTTCTTACAACTTATGTTGTGATTTTATAAGTGTAGATGGAAGGGATGAGTGGAAGATCGTCCGATGATGCGCCAATGCCCAAGAGCACAAAGTGGCTTACGGAGAGGTTATATTGTCATTGCACTCATTGCAAGCGAGAAGTACGACATCAACGTTGTATTATCATGCACCACTTGCGGATGTATGGGGAGGAGCCCGAACCAGTACCCACCGTTGGTGTTGCACGTGTTGATGGATTATCGGTAAGTGAAAGCTATTTAAGCTCGCGGTTAATATTGGATAACAGGAAATACAGGGTCTTATATTTATAGGAAATCTTAAAATAGGATGAGGAGGCTGACAAGGGTATCCATATACCTTCACACTTTGAACAAGTCGATAGTCTCCCAGATGATGACAAGGGTATGGTCGACATGATGGATTCTATTTTTAGGGGCACTACATCCCATGTACATGTGATGTCAGAGTCTGAGGTCAAAATGCGAGAGTTGCAATCAACACAATTGTACGAGGGTGCTAGGATGTCTAAACTACGTGCTTGTCTCTTATGGAAGTCCTGCAAAAAGTGGGAGTCTCTTGCTTACCATGATGGAGAATTTGCTACCGGCAGGTTGGGAGGTCACCTTGTGCAGGATGGGATATTTATTTGAGGATCTCCTAAGAAAAGGCAACTCCACAAATATTATTGAAAATAAGCATTTCATGGCTTATTTCCAGCTTCAAGCAGATCTAACCACAGGCTATGAAAAAGAGATAGACCACAAGGACACCGATGACATGGATGATTACCTTGAAGATCATAATGTCCCAGTTGATGATGATGAAAAGATGGACTTACATGACCCGTTCACAGAGAGGTTGGTGGATGAAGACAAACATGATGATGCCTTCTTTGATAATTATGGCTCGCAGGGTTATGAAAAAAGGCCACTATGACAATACTTAGCAGTATGAACTCTCTATTTCTCAACTAAATACAATTTTTTAAATAAGATTTAAATTTTAAGATAATGAATCTAATCTCTCATATTTGTTTACAGGCAATAGAGGGAGAAGAAATGGATGAAGTAAATATGGAGGCACTCCCTTCTACTTCAACAATGCAACCACCTCTAAATTTGATTGAAAAATCAAATTTAGCTGCATTGGATAAAATGGAGAGCTCATTTGAAGTTAGGATCGTTTTGAAACGAGAACCTTAGTATTTAAGCTTTGGTAGAGAGGAGGTTTCAATCCTCTCCAATCCTTTAAAAGAGGTTAATAACAATGTTATCTTGGCCATTCTCAGGTAACGTTTATTTATTTGTTGCTACTTCAATGAGCTAACATTTGTTTATTTATTCACAGTGTAGTTATATATCAGTTTCCTAGTGTAGAATGCAAATCAATTCTATGAGCTAATGTTTGTTTATTTCTTGGTGCAGTGTAGCTATTTCTCAGCTTCCTAGTGCAGTAGTGCAGCATCGTGTCTACATGCTCGATGCTCTCCTTTCTTCTATTCTTAGCTCTCCTCAAAAGACTATAGAAGATGTTTGTACCTGGTTAAGCCCTTGAATTTAGATGGGGTGCGAGTCATCTTAATGCCTTATCATGAGGCGTAAGTATCAACTCTAACCTTATTTTTACTATTTCTTTGGCAAGTTTATGTAAAACAATAATCATTTTTATTCTGGTCGTGTAGCTCACATTGGAGTCTGGTCTTCTGGGACCTTGAACTCAACCGTTTATGGTTTGTGAATTCAATAGAAGGCTATCATGCCAACTCCCCAAGGTAATTATTCTCTTAATATTTTTTATACTTTCTTATTTTGTATCTTATGATCATGACATATTAATATATTTAATATGTCATGATGGACAGTGCTGCATATCGGCTAGTATCTGCTATCAGAACAACCACGGAGCAATAAGATCAAGTAGAATTCAAAAGACATTTGCCAGTGGAGCAAAAAGATGGACACAGCTGTGGGTGGAGAGTTGCCTACAACTGCATGTTGTTTCTTAGAGAGATTTTTGATTTGGAGTTACCATTCAAAATGGAATCATATACAGAAGCCGATCTGCTAGCATTTCGGGCTGAGAGTATTCAGCATCTAATTACTACCATTGGGAAACAACCTGAAAATATGACTACATTGCAGCATGTATAAAACCTTATCTTTATACTTGTATGCTTGTTCAAGCCTTTAATTGGGATGTGTAAATCTCATAACTTTTTTATATTTTCCTCCAAGAGGAGAAGAGACTGAGTCTAATGAAAGCATGCTATCTTTATACTTCTATGATTATTTAAACCATTATTTTTATTTGGGATGTGTAAATCTCATAACTTGTCTAATGAAAGCATGCTATATTTGTACTTCTATGATTATTTAAACCATTATTTTTATTTGGGATGTGTAAATCTCATAACTTTTTAAATTTTTCCTCCAAGAGGAGGATAGACTCACTCTAATGAAAGCATGTATGAAACCTTTTTAAATTTTTGCTCCAAGCAGAGGAGAGACTCACTCTAATGAAAGCATGTATGAAACCTTATCTGCTTGTTTAAGCCTTTATTTGGGATGTGTACATCGCATAACTTTTTTATATTTTTATGGCAGAAGGAGGATGTGGAGGACATAGCAAGTGAAGAAGAATACGATGTAGACTACTCTCTTAATAAGATGAGTCATGAAAATATGAATCTATTAGAGCAAATTGGAAGTTCATTCACCGCTATGTTGTTAATTCAACAACAACCTCATTTTTTTGAATTTGGTGAAGAAGAGATTTCAATCCTCTTGAATCCTAAGAATGAGGTTAATGTCAAAGTCATTACAACCATCCTCAGGTTTGATGCAGCCTTTTCCTTGGCTTTATACTTTGCTTATTTTGATTAAACCCAAGAAGCTAATACTTTTTTTTTAAATATAGTAATGTTACAGCAAATTTTCCGCAAAATATACAAAGCGTTTCATATATGCTCGATCCTCGTATTTCAAAAGTGCTTAGCAACAAAGAAGAAACCATAGAGGATGTTTGCAAGTGGTTGAAGCACGTTCCTATGAATGACGCACGAGTTATTTTTACAGCATATTATGAGAAGTAAGCATCAAACCCTACTTGTTTTTTCTATTGCATTGCTAGAATTGTCTCAAACACAGTAAATATTCTTTATTGATAATGCAACTCACATTGGAGTCTGGTAGTCGTGGACATCCTTGTGAAGAAGTGCTTCTTTGCCAACTCAATGACATCCGTCCATGGCAATGTGTTAGAGTAAGTATAGACTACACTTGTTGTCACTTCTTGACATGTAGATTGATATGCAATGCACATATTCACTATTGAACATTATATGTTTTGATGTGCAGATCAGCTCAAAAGTTAGTAGGTGCTATCGACATAGTAATGCGGCAATGTGACTTGGCACAACAAATAGAGTATATAACATATCAGGTATCACATCAAGAGAATAGCCACATCTATAATTGTGGATGGAGGGTGGGCTACAATTGCTTTTTGGTACTTGGTCAAATTTTTGAGATACAAAATGACACCACACTATCAACATATACGGATTTGCATCTCTATGCATTTATAACATGTACCATTCGAGCAATCATTGATTGCAAAATGAATGCCGTCAAAGAGTCAAAGAGGATAGAAGACCTCAAGTCTACAAAATGAATGCCGTCAAAGAGTCAAAGAGGATAGAAGACCTCAACTCTACAAACATGGCTTCATTGGAAGAATTGGGAAGCTCTTTTAATGTTAGGGTTATGATTCAACATAGACCTCAGTATCTTCAATTTGGGGGAGAGGAGATTTCAATTCTCTCTAGAGCTTCAAATAAGGTCAATAACAATGTTATGATGGCCATTCTCAGGTTTGATACAAACTTTTTCTCTGCTTGATAATTCAATATTTTGATTAAATTTAATAAGCTAATATTCATTTATTTGTTGGTGCAGTATAGTTATCTCACGATTTGGTAGAGTCGTATAAAATCGTGTGTATATGTTGGATTCCCTCCTTTCTCCTATACTTAGCAATAGCAGAAAGACAATATCCGATGTTTGTAAATTGTTACAGCCTTTACATTTACATGGCGCGTGAGTCCTATTTATGGCATATCATGAGATGTAAGTATCATGGCAACCTTTATTTTCATCTTATACTGGCAACATTATTGTGTTAAATAATAATGGTTCTTAATTATTCGTGTAGGGAACATTGGAGTCTGGTGGTTTGGGACCTTGAAGACAACTATTGTTGGTTTGTTAACTCGATTGCAGGCTTTCATGGCTCAGTGCAAACGTAAGTATTCTATTAATCTGTTGTTACTTCTATATTATGTACCTTATGTAATAGACACACTAAGTTTTTTTAATATGTCACGATGAGCAGGTCGATTGAGAAGTTGGTATCTGCTATCAGAGAAACAGGATAGTACAAAGACTCGGTAGACTTCCAAAAGCGTTTAGTAGTAGAGCAGGAAGATGGGCATAGTTGTGGGTGGAGAGTTGCCTACAACTACATGTTGATTTTCAAAGAAATTTTCTCACTTAAGCCACAGATCTCATCGGAAGACTCTTTGGAGCTCAAATATTCAGAGGAGGATATAGAATTGTTTAGGGCTAAAATCATTCGAGACCTAATGGCTACCATTAGAATACAACGTGCAACTGAAGCAATATTCTGAGAGCTTGCATTTAAGGAAGAGGAGACTGAGTCTACTATGAAAGCACTGCACACTACAGAAGAAGTAGAGACCCAGTGTACACCTATAGCACCACAGCCTCCACTGGAAGCATCAGAAGAGTTGCCACAGCCTCCGCTTGCATTTAAGGAAGAGGATACTGAGTCTACTCCGAAAGAACTACATACTATAGAAGAAGTAGAGACTGAGTGTACATCTAGAACACCACAGCCTCCATTGGAAGCATCAGAAGAGTTGCCACAGTCTCCACTAGAAGCATCACAAGAGTTGTGATGCATGTATGATGTTGTGTTTGTAGTTTTTGTTGATTATACACCAATTCGTGACTTATTACTTAAGTGGCATTTACTGATGATATTTATATAATTATTTCATGCACACAATTTAATGATAAGAATGTGTGATGATGTGATTATTTGGAAATAAATCCTTGTATGATGAGAATTTTGATATGAATATGTGATGATGTAATATTTGTAATATATTTCTTCATGCACACAATTTTATGATATGAATGTGTGATGATGTGATTATTTGGAAATAAATCCTTGTGTGATGAGAATTTTGATATGAATATGTGATGATGTAATATTTGTAATATATTTCTTCATACACACAATTTTATGATATGAATGTGTGATGATGTGATTATTTGGAAATAAATCCTTGTGTGATGAGAATTTTGATATGAATATGTGATGATGTAATAATTGTGATATATTTCTTCATGCACACAATTTTATGATATGAATGTGTGATGATGTGATTATTTGGAAATAAATCCTTGTGTGATGAGAATTTTGATATGAATATGTGATGATGTAATATTTGTAATATATTTCTTCATGCACACAATTTTATGATATGAATGTGTGATGATGTGATTATTTGGAAATAAATCCTTGTGTGATGAGAATTTTGATATGAATATGTGATTATGTAATATTTGTAATATATTTCTTCATGCACACAATTTTATGATATGAATGTGTGATGATGTGATTATTTGGAAATAAATCCTTGTGTGATGAGAATTTTATTTAGTTGGACAGTCTCCACTCACTTAAAGTAGAGCATTCGCAATGCTTCTCTCACTTTATTCCAACCCTTATTCTTATCATCTCCACTCACTTAAAGTAGAGCATTCAATCTCCACTCACTTTATTCCAACCCTTATCCTTATCATAGTGAGCACATCGTGCCTCTCACTTTATTCCAACCCTTATCCTTATCATAGTGAACACATCGTGCCTTAGTGCACTTGTATTCTTCCATCCTAGTCCTTCCACAAACACTCTCTTATTTCTTACATCCTAGTCCTTCTGAGTAACTTGTATTCTTCTATCCTAGTCCTTCCACAAACACTCTCTTCTTTCATCCATCCTAATAACTTGTATTCTTCTATCCTAGTTCTTCCACAAACACTCTCTTGTTTCATCCATCCTAGTGCTTCTCATTAACTTGTATTCTTCCATCGTAGTCCTTCCGCAGACACTCTCTTCTTTCTTGCATCGTAGTCCATCTCCCTTTCTTTATAATCTCCCCACCCATGGATGTCCTTGGCATTGTCGAAGACGTGGAGTTCGGAATTAACAATCTCAAAGAATGGATTGCTGACCAAGGAGCACAGAGAGAGGCCAGAATTCAACAAGGTTCTCCTTTGACACACATGGAGAGAGAGGAATTTGCTGCACAAAGGCACGCAGAGAGGGAGGAGACTCTCAAGATAGCAGAGAGTGAAAGACTTTTAAGATGTATGAGAAAAGCATGACAAGATCTCTTAGACTTCTTAAGTAACCTGCGTTATCGCAGCTCTCATCATGGGCGATTTGATGCAGATGCTGAGAGAACAATAAGAGCCTCTCAGAGAAATTATAAAGAAACAATTTGTGATTGCTTAAATTTCTTCTTCGCATGTAATTATGTTGAGGATACAACTGTGGAGGTAGTGAAAGATTGGGTTGTTGAGAAGATAAGAGAGACCAATGATGAGATCTTCTAGACTTAGGGTGATTAAGAAGATAAGAGAGACTGTATTAAGGTGTTTTTTGACACCATATGGCTTTGAGTAATATGATCTACTTCTTGTACAAATGTGATATTAAGAGAGACTGTATTAAGGTGTTTTTTGACACCATATGGCTTTGAATAATATGATCTACTTCTTGTACAAATGTGATGTGCTCTTTTTGAAATGTACTCTAGTTTTCATAACATGTCACGCCATTTTTTCTAATTTGATTTTTTAAAATCTTACTTTTTGTCTCTTTTAACAATGTGATGTACTCTATTTTTAATGTACTCTAGTTTTGATAACATCTCATGTCATTTTTTCTAATTTGATTTTTTAAAATCTTCCTTTTTGACTCAATGTTTTGTTTTATAAGAGCCTCTTTTTTTGAAATGTTTTATCCAAAATTATCTCACAAAATGAATTTGGATAGTGCAAGAGTCCAAAATTAATGAAATAGGTGTTAAATGCTTTTAGGTGGCTAACCAATGCCCATAATTGCATGTTCTTTAATATTACTAACCTTATCGCCAAGCCACTTAGAGCACTTGATTGTGGTAGTTGAGAGTACTCGGAAAGATTTCATAAAGATATTTGGGTTTTTACACGAATACATACTAATGCCTATTGGGTTATCCAAAATCAATATGACTTGCTGATTAATTTACCTAAACATATCTTCTCTGTTTATACCTTTGACATCAAATCCTGTTATGAAACGATTCCACACCAAGGAGATAAGAGCCTTATTAAGTCACTCCAAAATTTTATCGAACTCTTACAAACCTTTCGTTCTCTTGGATTTAAAAAGTCTAAGAAAGGTTTTGTGCTTACTAAAAAAATTAAAGAATGTACTATTAATTTTAAGGATTTTATTAATCTTAACATCTTTATTTTAGAAAATTGTTATATGAAACTTGGGGAAACTGTCTTTCTACAAACTAAAGGCATCCCCATGGGTTACTCCTGCTCACCTCTATGGTACAACTTATATCTAGCATGGTTTGAGTTGTATTTATCATGAAATTGTCTAAACTTAGAGAAGTGAAAATGCTTAAAGAATTTTATTTATCTGCCCGTTTCATGGATGATCTAATTTTTATTAATAATGAATTTGTGGTAAATTGCCTTTCCCTTTACAGATCTATTGACCTAAATGACCCATTGACTAGTTACCCTTAGAAATCATCACTATTAAACCCACTTATGACACTTATCATTCCACTTTTCTCAACACTTCTATTACACTTTTGAGACCTTTTAACACTTCTATTACACTTTTGAGACCTTTTATTGGTGATTATGATACACATTTTTTGGAAAAAGGATAAATTACCTTGTCCTAATGTCTCTTTCATCCATGCTGTAGGTAATCGACCCAGAAGCTATGCTTATAAAGTGTGTGTTTCGCAAGTTCTTCCACTTATTTACAATGCTTCACAATGTTCTTGGGATGATATAATGGATTTGATCCTAACTTAATAAAAAAGAATATCATTAACTTTTTGAAAAAGAACAAGTTTCCTGGGTTACGCTTTGACATTGCTACACTTGTAATGCTCTTTGGTGAGGGGTAAGTTCCAAATGGTGGGCTTACCTCTCACCATGTGGTCTTATCCTCCAGGTTGGGGGTGGGCCACACACACACACACATGCACAAGTTTACTTCTTCTCACACAAACATACTTACACACACTAGCACTAGCTACACACACATAGTGGCTTAAAAATCTATTTACAGTGTTTTCAAACTTGTATGGTTATTTGTGCAGGGATGATGGATGAGTGACATCTTATGGCTTTCAAGCTCATGGATCCTTGGTTTTTGATGATGTATGGGAACTTTGGCTTTGATGAATGATTGACAGCTAGTACTTGGATCCTAATTTTGGGTTGTGATATTTAGTTTTGTAGCTTCTTCAATTTTAGTTGTAATCTTATTGGTACACACAACTCTTTTTGCTTTAACTTGGGCAATGCATTAATTTCTACCCTCGTACCTCTCATTTGGGTTAAGTTACTGTTCCAATCCCTTTTACTCTGGTAATTAATTATCTTGGTTTTTGAAAATAATAACTCACCCTTTTTAGGGATGACTCCCTCCATTAGATTCTTTGATTTACCCTTGATTTACTTTCATGTTTTCTTTAATTAACCTTTAAACCGATGCTTATAGATCCTCTCGAGGAGTATGTTTTTAATTTGTACAATGGTTACTTAAGAATATTAGTACCTACGTGTAATCTTATAATATTATTTGGCAATTGGATACATAGTGTTATCTTAACCAATTAACCCTATAAATTAGTTTTGTTTAACACCTCCAATTTTCCCCCTATGGAGAGTAATAGAATAATTCAAGCCAATAGTCCTTCTTTAATGGTTTTTAATGTATTTATTATTGGTATACTTTAATAAATTTTTTTAATCCCAATAATCTCTTTTAATGATGTCTTAACCTGGTAGTTTTTTTTCCCGTTTCCTGTCTTGCTCTCTTTATGCTCTATGACAAGATAGAAAAGTTCTCTATATAAGCTAATCCATTCTATTGAGGCTATATTAACTAAACTACTCCCACATACTTAGACCTACTAATTATACATACCCACACACATGAATGCATCCCTAACATTCATATTTGCTTTCACATTTTTTAAAATCTCGTAAACTAAAGTTCAAACCTAACCTTTAGGTAAACCTAGCCTATAGACCACCTAAAAGCATAATGGAACCACCACCCTCCACAACCTTGCAAAGGTGTGTGGTCTTGTAACATTTCTATTTTCTATTTAATCGTAGGCTCACACTTCCTACTCTACCCTCTTTTTGTGCTCTAACTTCATGTTGTGGTAGCAAGCTCGCAATCCTATGTATTTCTAAAATTTATAGAAATAAATATACATAAGGGAATATTTAAAATAGTTTTGAAAAAAGTTTACTAATTTGTGTTGAAAAGGGGTACATTTTATTAATGAAAATTTGCACATAAGGGATTTTAAAAATAGGCCTTGAACGCACGTGATATACAGGGTTTATACATAGTGACCCCCTCGAGTTCAAGATATACAATTGCATTTCTCTTGCGACATAAGTCATAGGCCTTATCAGTATAAAACAACCACAGAGCTTCATACTGGTTTTTGTATCAAGACCCTTTGTAGTGACAATGGTGGAGAATATATTTCTAATATTTTTTATGATTGCCGCATTAAGTGTGGTATTCACCATGAATATAATGTTCCCTACTCTCCTCAACAAAATGGTATTGCAGAGTGTAAGAATTGCACTTCTCTTGATGCAATGCATTGTATGATCCTTCATTCTGTATTATCTCAAAGATTATGGGCAAAATAAATTCTGAGAACCATCTTTGTGCAAAACCATCTTCCTAAAATTGCACCTTCTGGTAAGATACCAATCACAACTTGGATAGGGAAGAATCCTTCTGTATGACATTTTCAAACTTTTTGCTGAATTGCTTATATTCATGTACCAAAAGAGACACGAAAAAAGCTATATCCTCCTGGCTTGAAGGTCATGTTCATTGGATATTATCCTAATTTGAAAGGTTACAAAGTTTATGATCCCTCTTCTAAGAAGGTGATAATCAGTCGCCGTGATGCCATATTCAATGAGCAATTAATGGGAGGGACATGGTTTACTCAGGATGCATAGGATACTGAGTCCTTTCTTAGTAGCCTTTCCTTTTCTATTTGATAATGATTCTACTTTTAATGGCATTATTATTCCTCCATCTAACGGCTTCACTACTACTCCACCTACAAAACAATGTGTTGACAATCTTGATTTGTATCCTGTACACATCATGATTGGTAGGCCAACCATTAATTGCTATACCTATCAAGGTCCACATTGAGCAAGAGACTGTCCCTATAGGTAACTTGTTATAAGTTCCAAGGACCTCACTTCCTCATGGACTATCCTTATAAGAATGACCAACCCCTACTTGCAACATCTGCTACTATCTTGAATGCCTAGCCATGCTCAGGTTGTGAGGTGGATCTCCTATACAAAGACTGTCCCATGACAAGGACACCTAGAATGGCCTTGGATCCTAAGAGCAACATTAACTTGTTGAGCATGGATAGAGGACAAGTGTCCTTGATGTCAATGAATGTGATCATGAGGGCCCAAGCTAGGGCTATGAGCAAGGAGCTCCAAAAGTAGGCTAATAGGGATAGAGCAATTGTAGCCCAGCCCAAAGACAATGGTTGCACGTGCGATTGAAGTAGGGAAGGGATTAGATAAAGTCATCATCCAAAGGAGATCTGATGAGGATAGGGCTACCATATGCACTTCCACATCCTCACTACACCCCCAATAGATCCTACCGCCAATAGGGTGTATTGCATAAGTGGAACACATGTCCGATTTATCATTACTAATACCCTGACCTTGTTGGGAAAAAGCACCTGACCTTGTTGGGAAAAAGAAAAGCCTTGTAGAGGCACAATCTTGGGTGTGTGATTGCTAAGAGAAATTGCAACAAAGGCTCCAGACTAGTAAGGGTGTGGATATTATTCATCCAAACTACCAATCCCTAAATAGAGCTCCTAAGACCCCTCCCATTTTGGAAAAGGTGGGTAAGGAAGGTTCAGGTGGCATGTTAATGAGACAATCACTCCTAAGGTATAAAGTGTTTGAAGAGGATCCCATCTAGAACCAAGTTGTAGTATAGGACCCTATGTGCTTTTATGGTTTTGAGGAGCCATTAACTTTGATGATAGCTTGCCTAGTTCCAACAATCCGATTGTTGCAGCAACTAGTCTGAAGTCAAGATTTAGTCAGAGAAATCATTCTAATTTAGAATTTAATATTCTAATGATTCAATCCATGTCAAATGCAGATTATTCATATGAAAATGATGGATTTCTTTGAGGACTCTTCACCGACATCATGCATAAGCATAAACATAAGAGAAGAAAAAACATATGCATAAGAGATTGAAAGAGGGAAAAAAGAAGAGGGGAAAAGAGCATAAGCATAAGCGAAGGATTAACATATGCATAAGAGAAAAAGAGAGAAAGCATATGTTTAAAAGAGGGGAAAAGAGATCGAAAGAGGGGAAAAAGAAGAGAGGAAAAGAGCATAAGCATAAGAGAAGGAAGAGGGAAAAAGAGCATAAGCATAAGAGAAAAAGAAAGAAAGCATATGCTTATACTTATGCATGAACATATGAGCATAAGAGAAAAAGAGAGAAAGCAAAAGCTTATGAAAAGAGGAGAAAAAGAGGAAAAAAGGAAGTGGAAAATAAGATAAGGAAGAGGGAAAAAGAGATTGAAAGAGGGGAAAAAGAAGAGGGAGCATAAGCATAAGAGAAGGAAAAGCATATGCATAAGAGAAAAAGAGAGGGAAAGAGAGGGTTCCTACACCCATCCTTGCAATTAGCGCTTAAAGCATTGGCTGCAGGCCAATGCAAATAATGGAAATAACAAAAGGAAAACAGAGGAAGCACTTTCTCACCTGGAAAAGTCCCCAACTGTGTTTCGTGGACTGGCCCTACAAAAAAGAGGAAACATAGCATTTTTTCACATAACTAGTTAAAGGAAGGAGGAGTTTGGAGAAACAACTTTTCAAAGGGATTAGATGAGTTTGGAGAAGCCTACAAACAAGGAGAAAGCATAAGCCTACAAACAAGGAGAAAGAGGAGGAAGAGAAATACCAAAAAGATAAGAGGTGAGTCTTCTTTCTTTTACTAAATCTCGTTTTTGGTCCTTAACCTCTGAAAATCAAGCATGAAAATTAGCACATAGCCTTAGCAATACAAGGAGAAACATGCTTCAACACTCACAAAACGAAATCTCACAAAAAATGAACCTACATTGCCTAAAGAGACACACCTTCTTGGAAAACTTCCTTTCACACAAGCAGAGAGGGAGAAGGGTGGAGAGGGAGCACAAGTGTTGGGAGAGGGGCTGGGTAGGGGTCAGGAGTGGGGAATAGAGAGAAGGAAAGCGAGGTCATCGAATATAAGGTGGGAGGATAGATTTTTGCTTTTCCCACAATAGAGATGTGAAAGATGGTGTCGGGTGGGGTTTTGGGTTTTACCCCCAGCGTTGCTATATAGCGACGTTTATATCCTAATAGCATTGCTATATAGCGATGGAATAGGGCAAAGTGTCACTATATAGTAGCGACGGTTCAGGGCACTTTCTATTAAAAGAGAGGAAAGGAGCTCATGGGTGGTTATTTTTTGGATCGTAATAGATTTCCTTGTAGCTCATGTTGTGATTTTGGAAGTGTTTAGATGGAAGGGACGAATGGAAGCTCATCAAATGATACACCAATGCATGAGAGTGCAAAGTGGCTTACGGAGAGGTTCTATTGTCATTGCACTCATTGCAAGCGAGAAGTACGACATCAACATCGTATTGTCATGCGCCACTTGCGGATGTATGGGGAGGATCCCTAACCAGTACCCATTGTTGGTGTTTCACGTGGTGATGGATCATCAGTAAGTCAATGCTATTTGAGTTCGTGATTAATATTGGATACCATTATGACACAAAACCCTGAGACAAGATCTTATATTTACACAAAATCTTGAGACAGGATAAGGAGGGTGGCGAGGGTGCACATATACCTTCACACACTTTGAGCAAGACTATAGTCTTTCGGATGTGCCAGATGATGACGAGGGTATGGTGGACATGATGGATTCTATTTTTAGGGGCACTACATCACATGTACACGTGATGTCAGAGTCTGAGGTCAATATACGAGAGCTGCAATCAACACAATTGTATGAGGGTTCTAGGATGTCTAAACTATAGGCTTGTCTCTCAATCTTGAATTTGCAAGCAAAGTAAGGATGGTCGGATACAAGTGTCTCGGCCTTAATGAGGTTAGCTACCGCATTAATTTGACTCATTGTTTGGATATTGTTTGTTTTGAGAATCATCATGTATGTTTGAGAATCATTATTATTCGAAGCCTATGTATGTTTGAATTGTGATAGGTTGCTCCAGAACATGTTGCCTGCACCAAATACCATGCTCACATCAAGAGATGAAGCGAAGAAGATGCTAACAATGGTGGGTATGGATTATGATACCATCCATGCTTGCCATAATGACTCTATTCTCTTTCATCGTGAGCATGGAGATTTGGCTAGTTGTACTAAGTGTGGGGAACATCAATATAGAGATGACTTGCAGGGTAAGCAGATATCGATAAAGGTCTTGAGACACTTTCCCATCATTATAAGAATATAGCACATGTTTGGATGCAAATCCATAGTGGAGTTGATGACTTGGCATGCATCTCATCGGTCCATTGATGACACATTGAGGACTCCCACAAATTGTGCAGCTTGGAACCACATAGATAATCAGTGGCTGCAAGGGAGCCACGTAACTTACATCTTGGGCTCGCCATGGATGACGTGAATTCTTTCGGGTTACGCTCGACATCTTGGTCGACATGGCCCATAGTCTTGGTGAATTACAATATCCCACCATGGCTAACAATAAAGAAGGGACACCTCATGCTTGCACTACTTGTGCCAGGGAAGTACAAGGCCAAAAATATGGATGTGTACATGGCACCTTTGATAGAGGAGTTACAGATCTTATGGAGAGGAGTGTGGGTCTTTGATATTTCTAGAGCTCCTAGACATACCAATGATATTTTGATCAGGGGTATCTTGATGTGGACCATGCATGACTACCCAAGATATGGAGAGTGCATAGGTATGTGCTTCTATCTTTACATGTACAATATCTTTCGCACGCATGTCTTATACTAGCACATTCATGCACGCGTGTAGGACTTGCTACGACTGGGTACCATGCTTGTTCTGTTTGTGGACCGAGTTTCAAATCACTTGCACGATACTCCAAACATATGAGGAAAAATGTTTATGAAGGCCATGCTCGATATCTTGCGCTGGACCATCTCACGTGTGGAGGTTAGCTTACCACCATATTTGAAGGCAAGTGACTAGATTCAAGCTTGGAGGGTGAATGGAGAGGACCCTCCTCGTGGTATGAAGAGGCTATCAATCTTTCATGAGCTTCCTTATTGGGGTCAGTTACAAATCATCTCTTGGATCTCATGCGCTTGGATCTCATGCGCATATCCTCAAGAATGTGGGGGCTACTATTTGGGCACACTTGGTTGGTTCCAAAGACTCAAGAGGAGTGCGAGAAGACTTGCATGCTCTGAATAGGATGTCTCGTTTGTGGCCCCAAGTGTGTGCTTCGAGAAAAGTTGTCCTCCCAAAAGCAACATGGACCCTCTCCATGAGAGAGGAGGCAGCGGCGGTGAAGGCAGACATTGCCTCTTTTCAAACACCCACAGGGTACATGCATTGCTTGAAAGGAGCATTTTCAAAGGACAATAAGCTTAGTGGGCTCAATTCCCATGATTGGCTCAAGGTCTTAGAGGTATTCACAACAAGACAAAGCACCTACAGATGCGCACATAGAGGCGTTTACTCAACTTAAAAAAAAAACTTACGGGCGCATCTATTTGCACGTCTAGAGACCTGCATCTAACGACATGTCTATATAGCAGACAGATGTGCCTATAGACGCGCATATAGATGCATAAATAGATGCTCTGCTAGAAAATTAAAAATTAAACGCGTGTGTAGATGCATTTATAAACGGTCTTATAGACACTTTTATAGATGTGCAAATAGACGCTTCTCAAACAGACAGATGCGTATATAGATGGTTTGATAGATGCACTACATAATATTTTTTAAATTTTGTGCTTGAAAAGAATGTTGTGTATGTTGTGTATGCTATGTAGTTACTGGAATCCCATTTCCACATTGTGTAATTCAATTCTTACAGTCAACTGCATTTTAATTAGCACTCTTGCAAGCACGTCTATAGCCAACAATTTCAATTCTAAATAAAACATTAAAACTCCAAAACGTTTAGTTCACAAGGCATTAATTGATAGCATTTACAGAGCGCATGAAGGCCATGATGTCCTTCCCCCATGCATTCATAAAGATGCCTCCTGTCTGAGTGATGTCATAGATGATCATACCATCACCCAGAGGCATGTCTAAATCATCTGAATCATCCTCATCCCCAGCACCACCCCTCCCAAAGCACTGTGCCATGCATCCCCCACCACTCTCCCTGCTACTATGCCTGCTATCGTGTCGTGTCAAGCTAGTATGCCAGCCACTCATAGCTGGAGACTACATGGGACTACTACAGAACCGAGTCTCGGCTGCACAGGAGTACGCCGACGGCTCTGGGAGATAGAAGGACCTCCTGACGGCATGGGGGAAGGAGCATAAGATGGCATGGGGGAAGGGTCATAAGATAGCATGGGGGAAGGGGCTCGGCTATGTAGCTGGCTGGGCTGTGTTGACTCCACTGGGGTAATCTCAGCTAGTGTGGGGTTGGGGTGGTTTGGAGTCTATAGTGCCGACTCTTGGGGGGTGTTTAGAGTACCTGTCATGTAGCCATATAACTCCCCAGGACTGGGAGGGTGTCCCAAAAGGTTATATAACTCTCGAAAGATGGTCTCCCGAAGATCAGGTGAGCCTGAAGACCTTCCTGGCCACATGATGAACTAGAAAAAAGAAAAAAAGAAGATTACTCATGAGCTGAGAAGAGAAAAAGAAGAGAAAAAGAGAGAAAAAGAGAGTGGAAAAGAGAGAGAAAGGAGAGGAAAAGAGAGGAGAAAAAGAGAGAAAAAGTGGGGATAAAAGAGAGGAGAAAGGAGAGGAAAAGAGAGGAGAAAAAGAGAGAAAAGTGGGAATAAAAGAGAGGAGAAAGGAGAGGAGAAAAAAAGAGAGGAGATAAGAGAGAAAAATTACCACGAAAAGAGAGGGAAAGAGAGGATAAAAGAGAGAAGGAAAGAGAGGCAAATATAGGAAAAGAGAGAAGAAAAGAGAGGCAAATCCTTTTCTTGGAAGTGGAAGTGGAAAGGGGAAGGGAAGAGGAAAGAGAAAGGAAAGGAAAGGGAAGGGAAGAGAAGGGAAGGGAAGGGAAGGGAAGAGAAGGGAAGGGATGGGTCTAAAACTGTCAGAGCACATCTATAGATGCATCTAAGAAGTGCATCTATTTTTGCGTATAGCAGCGCGTCTATAGACGCAGCTATCTCTTTCTGAAAACAGAGTAGACGCGTCTATAGATGCACTTGTAGATGCAGTTTTAGACATGCTCTCAAACGCATCTATAGACGTGCTCTGACAGACAAACTATTCTAAAAACTTGAAAAGGACATGCACCCGACACAAAAGTGCAACACTAATACCAAAAACATTCGTTTCTTGGATACGACAAAGGATGAATCCAAAGAGAGCAACTTTGAAAGAAGATCAACCATAGAGAGACTTACCTTGGATAGAGGTATGGAAGCTTCTTGTCCTTCTTCAAAGTTGCTTCTCTTCCTTATTCACCCTTTGCTTCTCTTTCTTCTCTTCCTTGTTCACCCTCTTCTCTTGTGTGCTTGGACATGATTGCGTAAGCCTAGAAGTAAGTGTGGGTGCCTGGAGATAAGTGTGGGTGCTCGGAATTGTGGATCTTAAGGTAAGCAAGCCACATGAAGCTTAAGGTATGTGAAAAAAAGCAAAGCAAGCGCACTAAAAGTAGATTTAAAAACCACGTCTATAAGCACGTCTAATGGTGCATATATACATGCATCTAAATATGCATGTAATTGTGTGTCTAAATACATAGAGTAGACGTGGTTTTAGATGTGCCTATAGATGCGCACCACAGAACAGACAGACGCAATTTTAGATGCGGCATTAGACGCACTATAGAGTTTTAAGATTAAATATTTGATACAAGAGCAAATTTTTTGGATTGTTTATTTGTAGGATGTCTTCATCTTCAACAACTAGCTCCAGTGAGGATGAATCCCTCCGTATCCACCATCGCGAAATGTGGTTGGAGCAAAAAATCAAATGTATGTGTGATCAATGTCAAGGAAACATGTATCGTGCACGCAGAATTACACTCAATCACATCTCAAAGTATGGAGAATGGGATGCGACCGTAAACATGGTAAGTGTTAATAAAATAAGGTTGATTGAGATACCTATGGGTGTTCATATGTTAGAGTTATGATCCCGTTTTAATTTGATATAGGATGTAGTGCCACACCCGCATATTTGCCCTATGCTCGTCGTGAGGAGACAAAACGTTGATGATATGAGGTGGGATCTTCAGGAGGGACCGTTATGGATGCATGGAGTGATGGTGATAGTAGCCCTCCGCCATTACCTCATGAAGCCATGGAGGAGGATGTGTTTGATGATATGGTGTGGGATTTATATGTCCATCAATCTGAAGGGAGGGATGATAGCATGGAGCAGGACGATCTTTTTACCATAGCATCGACTCCACTGTTTGAGGGGTGCACATTTGCTATTCTACGTGCCTCCCTTGAGTTACTAAACTTGCAAACCATCTATGGATGGAGCAATATTGCAAGTTTGAATGCATTACTCAAGTAAGCTTTAAAGTCTATTTTGCAAACATGGTGAATTATGCTAGTGGGTCAATTACACGAATGCTTTTCCTCATTTATGGTCTTCACGTGCAGGCTATTATGTAAAATGCTTCCAAGGCAACATGTGACCTCGCTTGGAGGATTAGATTACAAGCGCATCCATGCATGCGTCAACGATTGCGTTTTGTTTCATGGACTACATAAGGATGCAAGAGAGTGTCCTACTTGTGGAGAGGCAAGATATAGAGCAGATCTCAAAACTTTGGACGTGCCTCGTAAGGTTCTGCGACACTTTCCATAATCTCTCGCATCCAACATATGTTTAAGTGCAAATCCATTGCAGAGCTCATGTCATGGCATTCCTCCCGATGGCAAGTGGAGAACTCCCGCAGACACTCCTGCATGAAAGCATATTGAAGACACATGGCCAAGCTTCAAGGAAGAACCTAGGATCTTGAGACTTGGATTGGGTATGGACGGTGTGAACCCATTTGGTCTCAAAAGCACCTCTTACAGTGTATGGCCAGTGATATTGGTGAATTATAATCTTCCACCCTCTATGGCAATTAAGAAAGGACATGTTATGTTATCCCTTCTAATTCCAAGGAAACATAAAGTCAAAAATCCTGATGTTTATTTGGATCCTTTGATTGATGAGCTAGATACTTTGGAGAGGTATTGAGGTGCATGATGTGAGCAGGCCCCACTCATCACGAGAATTCAACTACAAAGCAATCTTGTTATGGACAATGCATGACTTCCCAGCCTATGGCAAGTGTTCAGGTAAGCATTGCACTTCTAATTATGAGTAGGCAAAGGATGTGGCACCCTAAACCCACCTTCACCTCTTAATTGCATCTATTGTTCAGGTCTCACTACATCAGGTTACCATGCATGTCCTGTTTGTGGTCCTTCGCTTGTTGCCTCACGGGCAGACACATTGAATAAGGTCATCTATGAGAATCACCATCGATTTCTCCCACCTGATCATCCTAGATATGCTGCCCCTTGGAATGAAGTCCTCCCACAATCACTCACTGCAGGAGATTGGATGAGAATTTGGGACAGTTCCACGACTCCTCCACCACTTGGCATGAGTCGGTAAGGGTTTGTAACTATTGTGTGCTATATTGGCTGGAAATAAAGATTGCTCGCTAACACCAGCTTTTGTTTAGATACTCCATCTTTTATCATTTACCATATTGGTCCCACCTCAAGATCAATCACCTGCTTAATCCCATGCATATCTTTAAGAATGTGGCATCTACCATTTGGGAGCATTTGAATGGGACACGAGATTCCGCAGGCATAAGGGAGGATCTATGTACCACAGCGAGGATGCATGAAGCTTGGCCACAAGAGAGACCAAATGGGTGTGTTTTTTTACCTCGTGCACCGTGGAGGTTATCAAAGCTAGAGATGGCAGCGGTGAAGTGCGCTATTACTACAATTTATACTCCCACTGGATGCATGAGGTGTTTGAAGGGGGCCTTTACAAAGAGCAAGAAAAGAGGTGTAGAGCAATCATATGGCTTGAAATCTCATGATTGGCACAAGATGCTCCAAATAAGTATTTTATGTGCATAATATCTTTTTCCTTTCAAATTTGTTAGTGAATTATAAGCAAAACTAATCAACCACCTCCTCGTGTGTTTAGCTCATACTCCTACTAGCATTTCTCATAGTGCATCGAAGGATGTGAAGGACTATATTTACAAAATGGGCGAGCTTGTGAGGTACTTTACATGATACAAAATATGATGCGTATCAATGCTCCATGCACAGTGTTTATATTGCTAATATGGTGTACTTTTTCATTTCTAGGTATGTGAGCTCAAAGGAAATAGGGGTGGTAGCAAGCTAAGGGTGTCCACTTCCGAACCACTTTTGGGTGAGTGTGACACCCACTCGAGTGAAAATACAAAGGTTTTGCTTCGGTCTACAATACCTCAATCAAGGTATTATCTCCAATGAAAATCACACACGAGGACAACCGAGCCAAGCCGATACCTCGATCGAGGTGCTGGGCTTTTTTCACCGAACCAAGCCTATACCTCAATCGAGGTCTGTTGGCATGCCACCTATACATGCCACATATACCTCGTTCGAGGTATCGTGGCAATCCAGCTACACCTCGATCGAGGTAGTGTGGCATGTCCAACTATACCTCGATCGAGATATGTGCCATCCGACAGGGCAGCTGACATACCTCAATCAAGGTATGCTGGACCGATGACTTGGCCGCATGTCGAATACGTCAATCGAGACATGTGGCATCCAGCTGCTGCTGACATACCTCGATCGAGGTATCGTGGCATGTCAATACCTCGATCGAGGTACATGTACCGATATGTATGGGCATGTCAAAATACCTCGATCGAGGTATCATGGCATGTCTATACCTCGATCGAGGTATGATGGAGCAATATGTATGTTGCATGTGAAATACCTCGATCGAGGTAGGGAAACCCAAAATTTTCTTATAAAAGGAGAGCGACCCCCCTCATTCTTCATACCTCGATCGAGCTCCTCCTCATCAACCGATTTCGGATTTGCGGGACGTCGATGGAATTGCGGCAGCGACGGAGAGCAATCGACGGACAACGACAGAGATGGACGGAGTGGGAGAGTCCAGGTAAGGTTTTTTTTATGTAGCTTTTTTTTTTTGCTGAAATTTATTTAAATTTTAGTTTATAGGAATAATTATAAATTATTTTTAAATTTCAAATGCATTTTAAAGTTTTTTTAAAATTTTTGAATTACGACATTTTTTATTTAAAATGAGTTTAAAATGTGAAAATGTAAAAATTTTGTTTTTTAAAATCATCTTTGAAAAAAAAGAGATTAAATTTATTTTTTAAATTAGAGCTTTTTTTATTTAAATAAAAAAACGTTTAAATTTTAGTTCATAGGAATAATTATAAAATATTTCTAAATTTCAAATGCATTTTAAAGTTTTTTTTTTTAATTACGACATTTTTTATTTAAAATGTGAAAATGTAAAAATTTTGTTTTTTAAAGTCATCTTTGAAAAAAAAGAGATTAAAGTTATTTTTTAAATTAGAGCTATTTTTATTTAAA
This sequence comes from Dipteris shenzhenensis, assembly GCF_047967505.1. Classification (NCBI taxonomy): domain Eukaryota; kingdom Viridiplantae; phylum Streptophyta; class Polypodiopsida; order Gleicheniales; family Dipteridaceae; genus Dipteris; species Dipteris shenzhenensis. The sequence continues at coordinate 7,140,211 of NC_141628.1, read as the reverse complement.
TAAAAAAACGTTTAAATTTTAGTTCATAGGACTAATTATAAAATATTTCTAAATTTCAAATGCATTTTAAAGTTTTTTTTTTTTGAATTACGACATTTTTTATTTAAAATGTGAAAATGTAAAAATTTTGTTTTTTAAAATCATCTTTGAAAAAAAAGAGATTAAAGTTATTTTTTAAATTAGAGCTATTTTTATTTAAAAAAAAAAACGTTTAAATTTTAGTTTATAGGAATAATTATAAAATATTTCTAAATTTGAAATGCATTTTAAAGTTTTTTAAAATTATTTTTGGAATTACGTAATTTTTTATTTAAAATGTGAAAATGTAAATATTTTGTTTTTAAAATCATCTTTAAAAAAAAACGAGATTAAAGTTATTTTTTAAATTAGTGCTATTTTTATTTAAATAAAAAACGTTTAAATTTTAGTTTATAGGAATAATTATAAAATATTTCTAAATTTGAAATGCATTTTAAAGTTTTTTTAAATTATTTTTGAAATTATGTAATCTTTTATTTGAAATGTGAAAATGTATATATTTTATTTTTTGAAATCATCTTTAAAAAAAAAGAGATTAAAGATATTTTTTAGATTAGTGTTATTTTTAAATAAAAAACGTTTAAATTTTATTTTTAAAAATGATCTTTAAAAAAAAAAGAAAATAAGAGTTTAAGGTAGCTTTTATGTTATGTAAGTTATTTAAGTTAGTGAAGTTTTTATTTAAATGCCAAAAAGTATATAATTTGTTTTTTAAAATCATCTATTTAAAAAAATTTATAACTAAAGTTTATAAATTACTGAAGTTTTGAATTAAATATAATGTTTAAATTTTGTTTTTAGAAATCATGTATTAAGAAAAAGAAAATAAAAGTTTAAAGTAGCTTTTATATTATTTTAGTTTATGGGAATATGTAATCTAATTATAAAATATTTCAAAATTTCAAATGCATTTTAAAGTTTTTTCAAAAATTTTTTTAATTACATAATTTTTCATTTAAAATGTGAAAATGTATATATTTTGTTTTCTAAATTCATCTATTTAAAAAAAGAGAGATCAAAGTAGGTTTTATGTTATTTTTGAAATTGGTGCTAAAAAACGTTTAAATTTTAGTCTTCAAAATCATCTTTTAAAAAAAAAGAAAATAAGAGTTTAAGGTAGCGGTGTGCGTTTATCAATCTTTTTGTGGAATATTATAGATTATATAGTTGGTTAAGAGTTGTTTCATAATTTAGGTAGAGTAAGTAGGCTGTATAAAACACCACATGGGCATTATCCCTAAAACACCACACCACATGGGCAAAGACCCCAACACTAGAGTGGTTAGATGCATAAGCATATGGCTAATTGGATCTTCTAAATGCATCAGCGCATGGAAAACACATACGTAAATGATTGTCCAAAGGTCTCCTCTCTCCCCAGGCATGGGAACCAAGTGATGATCTATAGGAATGGCCACTAATTGACGTGGATTGCCCAACCAAAATAGATAATATTGAAAAGGCCTAATTATTTTCTCAAAGTTCTCGCTTTAAAAGGTCTGTAGTGTCAACCCGCTCTCTTTTTTAATGTGTAGTCCGAGAAATACTAGATGCGCCTTGCTTGTGTATCGTTCAAAGTAATGTATTAGATATCCTTCTATCTCCTCTATATCTATTGCAAACCCAAGGCAGTAAAGCATTCAAAGAAGGTCTTATTAACCAAACCTCTCCACTATCTGTCCTTAGTATAGGGGCCATAAGTGGACAATGTGGTCCTTACACCACATGTGGAAAAGTTTCCAAAGAGCAAGAAAGGCATTTAAAAAAATACAATTCTCCTTATTTTGGAAAATAAGTTAATCAAGTATAATAATACTTGCCCCAACCATGTGTATATGTGTGTATGTGTGTGTGTGTGTGTGTTGTGTGTGTGTGTGTGTGTGTGTGTGTGTGTGAGAGAGAGAGAGAGAGAGAGAGAGAGAGATTCCACACACAAAAAAAGTGTGTGTGTGCTTAGATTAAAAAGTCCCATCAATAATTGAGCCATACAGTTAATTCCATCAATTGGATAAAAAGTAAAAAAAGGGAAACATATAAGGAAAAAATATTTGAGACATCTAAGTTTAAAAATGCAACAACTAGAGTTTGAAAAAATTTTAATCAAAATTAAGAATTTTTAATAATATTGAGTTTGATAAACATAATATTGAGCCACACATTTGGCCCATCTACTGGTAGGTGCATAGGATGATCCCAACGACATCCTACCTCATCAAGGAGTACGTACAAATAGTTTTCATTACGTAAATAGATTATAAGTCATATTGAATAGAATATTATTTTCATTACCCAAATAGAATATTAATTTCCATGTGTTTTTTTTGTGCATGCGCTAGCCAGCGCACAGGTTCTGGCATCACTATTCGTATGCAGATAGAGATTCTGAGAGCTGAGATGAGGGCACTGCAGGATGCTAGGGCACCCCCTCACTTGGTTGCAAGTCTAGATTAGTTATTGAGGCTCTGGGTCGATTGGACATAGTTGAGGACGTTGTGGATAGCTTTCAGGCATAGGTTGAGGCAGAGATCATTGGTGATGGCTTGGATTGGTGAGCCATTCGACAGTTGTTTGAGCATGAGTCACATCACAGGCAGGCCTTAGAGGATATGTTTTGGGATGGTTACACTGAGGCGATGCGACCACGATCAGGGCTGCCCTTGCATATTTTACACTGTAGGCACCCCATCATAGCAACACACATTTATCCGAGAGATCTCGCTACGAATGGTGGTCGATTGCCTCACAACTGTCAGATAGCCAGGTCATTTGCCATGCAGCTATACGCTGAGTTTGTGCTTGGTCATCGGGTAGACTACCTTAGTACCCATCCAGGATCAGGAGCGGGACATGGTAGGATGGGGCGTCAGGAAGGTCAGACTACAGGTGTTCGGCGTCGACGCGAGGCACCAGAGTTGCACACCATCCCTGCACCGGCATTGCGAGCTATTGGAGGACGGATTAGGGGGGATATTCATTCAGTGGCATCATCCTTGCAGCACATGGTCTCTGCCCTATCGAGATCACTTTCGATTCCACCTCCCCCACCTCGATCATCGATGGAGCCTCCCACATCTACACCACCTCTCACATCTACACCGCCTCAGCATGAGTTGGAGACTCGAGACGCATAGATTGCAGAGTTGGAGGCATTGTTGGCCGAGTCTAGGGATGAGGTTAGTTATTCTGATTATTTTAGTTTATTTTTTTGTAGCGTGTTTTGAACTGAAGTTTTTTGGTTAATTCTCACCATGTACGCGACATGTTTGCATTGCAGGCACATCTATTGTGATAGGATATGGAGTCTCGTGTACGACTATTGGAGGCAGATTTGGAGGAGCAAAGGATTCGGACACGCATAGCATACCATCGTGCGGAGCACTATATTTTGCAGTTGAGGCATATTAGTCATGATCCATCTCGCCATAGGATCGACCCCAGCGTGGCCCTATACCCCGCTCCTCCTATAGATGTGCCGACTAGGACACCCATAGACGCAGCAGTCATAGCCAGGCTTCCTACCGCCACTTGCTTCCTTTGCCACGAGGAGTTTGACACCGTAGGGTGGTTTGGACTAGGGTGCGGCCACATCGCACATCTCCATTGCATGACCCGCCACATGGTGGCATGATTAGTGTGCCCTGTATGCTTTGCTGACATTGATGTGGCCACATACAGAGGACTAGCATGGATGATCTGTATCCTGGTCATCGTTAGGCCATTGATCCATTCGCCTACGTGGTCTTGATAGAGCACTACAGGGAGGAGGCACAGAGAGCTTTGCTGATGCAGGAGGGTGCCGAAACATTTGTGGTTGCAGCGTGTGTTCCACGACGCTTCTCATATGGTGATTTCATGCCAGGCGACGAGGCACGAGCAAAGGAGGCACGCCGTATTGAGCGAGAGGTAGAGCTGCAGACATCATTGCTTGGGTAGGGCAGCAGCTTGGGCGGGGCCGAGACCAGCGTCTTCTACATGTAGAGATGATTACTCACACTGGATTTGAGGCACGAGTATTCACAAATGCACGACTATGGGAGTTGAGACGCACATACATAGAGGAGGTGAGGGAGGCAGAGATGGCAGCGGTGGCTCGTGCAGCATGCCCTCCTCTTCATCAGGATGAGGCTAGCTCATCTCATGTAGGAGATGAGGCTGGCCCATCTGATCCGGCTTGCCTAAGGGCACACAGCAGACGGTTGGGCAACGGGTCATATAGGAGCCACATCAAAGGATGACTAGAGGATCATATGTGGAGTTATCAGATTTTGATTCAGGATGATTGTTTAGGATTCACACATTTCTTGTTTAGGGATGCACTTTTGCACGATGATGATGATGATGTACACATTCATTTTGGTACTTTCATGATATTGTTCTTACTTTTATGATGTATGAGCATTTTCATACTTTCATGATGTTCTTCACACTTTGTTTATCTCATTTTATAGTTTGTTCAAATCTAACATAAACATTTAAAATTAGGAGTATGATTTTGAATTTCGAATATCTCAATTCACACGTCTAATACATAAGGTATTTAAAAAAGAATGCCATGTGAAGTAATTGTAAACATTAAGCACTGAAAAAGTGTTCAAGTATAAGGTCTCTCTCTCTCTCTCTCTCTCTCTCTCTCGTGCTATGAACTTTATCATTTTGAATATCATATTGAATTTCGTATATATCAATGCTTGCAATTATTACACTAAACCTAAGAGCCGTGCGAAGTTTCATCCCCATGTGCGTATTTAAAATTAAGAGTATGATTTTGAATTTCAGATATCTCAATTCACACATCTAATACATAATGTATTTTAAAAATAATGACGTGTGTCATAATTGTAAACATTAAGCATTGAAAAAGTGCTTGCAAAAATGTATGCATTATACCTTCCACATGGCGCATACCAAATCAGTTGGAGACCAAATCTTGCATGGATGTACGTCTAGGGTAGCCTAAGAGCCGTGTGAAGTTTCATCCCCAACAGGGTTTAGGATTTAGGGTTCAAGGTTTAGGGTTTAGGGTTTAGTCGTGCTGGTAGGGATTGTAAAAATGTATGCATTATACCTTTTATGTGGCGCAAACCAAATCGGTTGGAGACCAAATCTTGCGTGGATCTATGTCTAGGGTAGCCTAACATCCGTGTGAAGTTTCATCCCCAACAGGGTTTAGGATTTAGGGTTCAGGGTTTAGGGTTTAGGGTTTAGTCGTGCTAGTAGGGATTGTAAAAATGTACGCATTATACCTTCTATGTGGCACAAACCAAATCAGTTGGAGACCAAATCTTACGTGGATGTACGTCTAGGGTAGCCTAAGAGCCATGTGAATTTTCATCCCTAACAGGGTTTAGGGTTTAGGATTCAGGGTTTAGGGTTTAGTCGTGCTAGTAGGGATTGTAAAAATGTATGCATTATACCTTCCATGTGGCACATACCAAATCAGTTGGACACCAAATATTGCGTGGATGTACGTCTAGGGTAGCCTAAGAGCCGTGTGAAGTTTCATCCCCAACAGGGTTTAGGGTTTAGGGTTTAGTCGTGCTAGTAGGGATTGTAAAAATGTACGCATTATACCTTCCACGTGGCGCATACCAAATCAGTTGGACACTAAATCTTGCATGGATGTGCATCTAGGGTAGCCTAAGAGCCGTGTGAAGTTTCATCCCCAATAGGGTTTAGGGTTTAGGGTTTAGGGTTTAGTCGTGCTAGTAGGGATTGTAAAAATGTACGCATTATACCTTCCACATGGCGCATACCAAATCACTTCGATACCAAATCTTGCGTGGATGTACGTCTGGGGTAGCCTAAGAGCCATGTGAAGTTTCATCCCCAACAGGGTTTAGGGTTTAGGGTTTTGGGTTTTGGGTTTAGTCGTGCTAGTAGGGATTGTAAAAATGTACGCATTATACCTGCCACGTGGTGCATACCAAATAAGTTGGACACCAAATCTTACGTGGATGTACGTCTAGGGTAGCCTAAGAGCTGTGTAAAGTTTCATCCCCAACAAGGTGTAGGATTTAGGGTTCACGATTTAGGGTTTAGGGCTTAGTCGTGCTAGTAGGGATTGTAAAAATGTACGCATTATACCTTCTACATGTCGCAAACCAAATCAATTGGAGACCAAATCTTGCATGGATGTACGTCTAGGGTAGCCTAAGAGCCGTGTGAGGTTTCATCCCCAATAGGGTTTAGGGTTTAGGGTTTAGTTGTGCTAGTAGGGATTGTAAAAATGTACGCATTATACCTTCCACGTGGCGCATACCAAATCAGTTGGATGCCAAATCTTACGTGGATGTACATCTAGGGTAGCCTAAGAGCCGTGTGAAGTTTCATCCCCAACAGGGTTTAGGGTTTAGGGTTTAGGGTTTAGGGTTTAGTCGTGCTAGTAGGGATTGTAAAAATGTACGCATTATACCTTCCACATGGCGCATACCAAATCAATTGGACACCAAATCTTGCATGGATGTATGTCTAGGGTAGTCTAAGAGCCATGTGAAGTTTCATCCCCAACAGATAAGTCCAAGTGCGTATTTCATTAGTACGTGCGTCATTTTTCATACGTAGTCGTGCTAGTAGGGATTGTAAAAATGTACGCATTATACCTTCCACATGGTGCATACCAAATCAGTTGGACACCAAATCTTTCGTGGATGTACGCCTATGGTAGCCTAAGAGCTGTGCAAAGTTTAATTTCCAACAGATAAGGCCACATGCATATTTCATTAGTACGTGTGCCATTTTTCATAAGTAATTGTGCTAGTAAGGATTGTAAAAATGTACGCATTATACCTTCCACGTGGCGCATACCAAATCAGTTCGAGACCAAATCTTGCATGGATGTACGTCGTGGGTAGTCTAAGAGCCGTGTGAAGTTTCATCCCCAATAGATAAGTCCACGTGCGTATTTCATTAGTACGTGCACCATTTTTCATACGTAGTCATGCTAGTAGGGATTGTAAAAATGTACGCATTATACCTTCCACGTGGCGCATACCAAATCAGTTGGACACCAAATCTTGCGTGGATGTATGTCTATGGTAGCCTAAGAGCCGTGCAAAGTTTAATCTCCAACAGATAAGTCGACATGCATATTTCATTAGTAAGTGCGCCATTTTTTACACGTAGTCGTGCTAGTAGGGATTGTAAAAATGTACGCATTATACCTTCCACATGGCGCATACCAAATCAGTTCGAGACCAAATCTTGCATGGCTGTATGTCTAGGGTGGCCTAAGAGTCATGCGAAGTTTCATTCCCAACAGATAAGTCCACACGTGTATTTCATTAGTACGTGCGCCATAGCTTTGCCGCAGTCATGCTAGTAGGGATTGTAAAAATATACGCATTCCTTCCACGTGGTGCATACCAAATCAGTTCAGACCAAATCTCGCATGGATGTATGTCTAGGGTGGCCTAAGAGTCGTGCAAAGTTTCATCCCCAACAGATAAGTCCACACGCATATTTCGTTAGTACGTGCGTGAATTTTCTTAGTCAGGTTTTTAAAATGTCCTAAAGCACAAAACAAATTACAACATTACTACTAATAAACAATTTTTTGTTTTACAAACACAACAAATCCCATTGAGAAGACATCGGACATCATGTATAAAATAGAATCTAAGACAATGATGTGTATGAACGTGTATACAACCATCAGAGTGAAATACAAAATATGAGTCCATGAAAATTACAATGGTACGGTCACACAGTGAGCCTATACATATCGAATACAATAATGTGTAATCAACTAGTGATACCCAATAAAAATCAATCTGATTAACTGATGATCCCAAAAAATATGATATGTAATGTGCTACTCCTCAGGATCAGCTCTCATGCCAATAGTTGCAAGTATGCTCTCGTGATCTGCCATTGCAAGGTGCCATCGTGGAGTGGACATCGGCTTGCGAGTGCGAACACGACTCAAAGTAATCTTGATCCCAACAACAAGATGAGAATACATGTATGCCTCCTGATCTGCCATGTACTCCTGGAACTCAATATAGCGACCACGCCTCTGTATCTACTGAAAATAGTGGCCACCTACGATCATGCTATGAGCATTGAAGTGCATCCCATGCCCATCCACTGTATCCTCATTCAGCACACTCTTCAGCATAGAGCATCGCAACAAGTAATAATCCACACCCTCCTCATTTCCCTCCGAAGCAATAACCGCGAAGATATCACCAATACGCAAAATATCTGTACGCTGGTCATAATCTCTAGAGGAACTGAATCCCGCATCCTGATCATCATGTACCTCCTCCCAAGGCTGGAAGGGAGAAAGCACTCGCCGTACCCATGGATCGGCCCTTGGTATCATGGAGCACCCTCCCCAATCATCATCAATGCATGCAGAGCAAAAACATGCAAACCGTCGAGAAAAGATCGTGGGGTGAGACTCACCTACACTCCTGATGGAATGGAAATCAAGAGTGCCAGGCACAGAACGACAATCAAAAGGCCTAGACCGATCAAGACTCCCAATGTCCACGCACCAAAAATACTGGCTCACCCTACTGTCACGCGACTAAAACGAGGAGATAGCACTAGTGGATAAGTGCTGGTGGTTGCACCATCGCACCACATCATGTGCATCCTTGAAGCGATTGGCACTGTGACGCAACTGGTATCGACGCAAAGCATGCTTCACACAAGCACCTGCACCATCGTGCTCTCCCTTACCATGCCCTGTCTCGAAGTAGCTCCATGTGATCGGAATGCCTATCTCACGGTGCCATCTGTAGAACCAATAAAATTGTCTAGTGGATTTGAACTGACCACCACAGCCATCTGACCAGATCCAGTGCCGCTGCCATGTGACACCATGATCCCTCAAGAAACTATCATGCAAAGTGAAGCAATGCTGCACAAAATGGGCATCATGCGATTGATGATCACTAATGTAGAAGTGATACTCTCGCACAATGACGCGTGAGTCCATGGTGCTATCAATGCCATCCACATGAGCCTGTGCATGATGATAGCTAATGTGCACAAATATAGCAACCTGCAATATGGCATTGAAAAAAAATATGTATTGAAATAATTCAATATAATGAGGCAGGGAAAAAATCAATACTCAATCACACGTCACTTGTTCGGAGAAATAATACTCCAATTGGATCTCATGCTGTGGTGCAAAGGTGTAATTTTCTGCAACGTCCACCATTGAGACAACCACCCCTGTAGAAAGACGATCCTCCCATTTCACAGTGTGCGAGTGGCGTATGTAGTGGTAGAGCTTCCCTCGAAAACTATCAATGAATACAACATGTGGTGTCTCCTTCCCCACAAGCTGCAACCTCCTCGACTGTGCACCACCATCTAATGTCAAGGTACTGTACTCATACTGCTGCCAACGAACCATCTGCACATCACAAGTATCTAGTGCAACTCGTGGCACTCTAGCAAAGTCACCACACAAAGTACACGTGCCTTCCACACAATCAAGGGAGTGGAATAAAGCATCACCATCTCGTGTACACAATATGGAATGAATGAAGTCACGAGGGCTAGTAGGAACCACTCCCCTATGACCATCAAGGGAATGGAATACGTCATACATCAATCCAAAATCCACATGGTAGTGACAATAGCATGTGTCACGCTCCTGAGAGCATCGCACAAACCATGGCTTGCATCGCTCAAATGACCTCTGCCCAATCTTGAACTCCGAGTGCGCCTCTACAAATTGAGTGTACAACTCAGTCTGGGTACACTCCAAAAAACATGCACCATGCTCAATGTACACACCGCGTGATACCCTCTTCCGCAATGCCTTCTTGAACACCGGGGATGCTCTGCAATGCTCCTCTCAAAACTATTGTATGAAGGACCTAGTGGAATCATCCAACAATCGATCGCTGCGAGGTGCACGACCACTCGAAGCCCAAAGAGCATCAGTCTCACTATCCTCTAGACTCTGCCTCCTAATGATGCCTGCTCGCAATGTGCGCGGTGCAATCTGAAGAAGACGTGAAGCGATATGCACATGGCCTATCATATGAGGTCTACTAATGGCAACCACAATAGCACGACGTGGTACCAAGGCATCACTAGAGTTCCTATGCTTAATAGAAGCATAGGAACGTCGAACACTACTAAGGACCTCGCTAGATACAACCCTATCTCTACGTGCACCAAGACCAGCAAGCCTCCTACACTCTACCAAGTCAGGGTGATCAATCAGGGACGTGAGAAGAGAAGACTGCAAAGCTGGCGTGAGGTCACAAAAAAAAGACTGCACAATCTTACTAGTACGACGACGGATAGTGGACTTCGGCAAGTCACGTTGTGAAGCAACACTGCTACTGCAAGGTGGGGCAAGGGGATCAATGGGAGATGGTAGGGTGGACGGGGGAAGGGAGGCGCCAAGGGGAGTGGGGGGAGAGGGAGGGGAAGGGGGAGGGGGAGGGGGAGGGGGGAGGGTGGAGGGGGAAGAGGTAGAGGTGGAGGCCAAAATGTAGGTGGCTAGGGGAAGGGCGGAGGCTAGAGGTAGGGGAGCGGATGAGGATGGGGGGACAATGGAGGTAGGGGTGGGGGTGGGAGTGGAGGTGGAGGTGGAGGTGGGATGTAGAGGTAGAGGTGGAGGTGGATCAATGGTGGTAGCGCGAGCTCTAGCTCTAGAGGCTCTCTTGCGCTCATAAGCCTTCTGCTTGCGCTCCTCGTCAATGATATTTGGGGGGGTTCCTACATCTTTCACATCTACTAGCTCTATGGCTTTGAGAACCCATTCTCAATGAAAGTAGGATGGAAGGTGTGACAAAGTGATGAAGAGGCAAGAATGGCTAAGAATGGGTGAAATGAACCAAAACGTGGTGTCTTATAGAGAGCCTCAACTCATCCACTAGATTGCTCTTAGATTGCTCTTCATTATTATTGGTGGAGAGGTGCTAAGATTGTTAACTAATTGGCTAAGTTTTGTACCTTCAAATACCTCGATCGAGGTATGCTATGCCCAGATCATATACCTCAATTGAGGTATTCAATGCATCACACAATTATAAACCTCGATCGAGGTACCCCTCGGTCATAGCACATACCCCTCGGTCATATACCTCGATCGAGGTATTCTATGCGTCACACAGGTCATATACCTTCATCGAGGTATTCTATGCCTCACACATCGGATGTGTATACATGTGGCTGATGTGGCACCATGCATGGTCATGATGTGGCAATATAGTCTCTTCCATGATGTGGAAAGGTGATGTGGCATGATGAGTTGGCATTCATGAGTTGGTAGATTGACATGGCAAATTGAGGTGGAGGGATTGGTGACATGGCAAGGTTGACGAGGTATGCCAAGGTGGCAAGGTGTGATGACATGGCTCATGATGTGGAATGATGAGGTGGCACATGTGGTAGCACGTGTGGCAATGTAAGGTGACATGGCAAGGAGTGATGTCACATCTCCTTGATGACATGGCACCACGTGGTCTAACAACGTGGCATGGTTTTGATGACTCAGCCTTCCGCATGGGCAACATGCACACTCCAAAGGATTGCCACTAGGGTCAGTGATGCTCCTAGCCTACCTCACCAAGCCTAATACCAAGCCTACCTTGTCTTGGTATTAGGCTTGGGTGGCCCTTTTTCCCCCACAAAAGGGAGATTTCACTCTTGGAGGCCATATCGTATGTTTCCCTTACTCAAATTTAACCAAAATTTTTTCTTGTTATTCATCATGCAGAGGACTAAAAATATTGACATTTTTGAAATGTTTGGTCATGTTTGAGAATTACTAGATTTATTTTTAATATTCTTTGTTGATCCTCTAAGGAGTAAAAGTAAAAATTAAACTTCAATCTTCCTAAATCTAACCGTTGGATTTGGGATTTGATGATTCAACCACACACCCTTATGTGCCTACTAACCTTCCACTGAATTGGATTTGCTTAATTATTCAAAATACTAAAAAAATGTGGTGTGCTACTAAAATGCATGTATTTTATGACTTTATTTATTATAAATAATTATTTATAATTAGATAAATCATTCAAAAACTTACCAATAAATCAAGTTAAGCTCTACATAATGCAAAGAGACCACTTACAAAGTTTCAATAACATTTAATCTAAAATGAGTGAGAAATTTAGAATTTAATATGACACTCTCTGTTCGTGACAAATGTGTGACCACCCTGGAACCATGCCGTGTGACACAAAGAAATTTTTTGTGTGTGCATCGAATTTTCGATCAAACTATACGATTGTGTGCACAATAGCAAGTGTGATGTTGTGTCAGAAGACTTCAAAGACTAGATCCATAGGGAAGTAGGTGAGATTTGCATTTTTGTGTGCTAAAAAGCTTGTTTTTCCACCTCCTAAGGATTGGGGAGTGAACAAAAAGTGGACACCCTTAGCTTGCTACTTCCCATAGATCCCACCACGGTTGAGAATGCTCGAGTTATATCAGTGGAGGTAGTTTGTTTAGTGGAGGAGACATTTCCACGTTCTATTCTCACAAGCCAACTACATCTCATAGTGCATTTGGTGGATGAGATTGCTATATGCGGTACTATACATGCACGATGGTTGTTCTTCCTCGAGCACTTCATGAAGACCTTGAAGGGCTTCATGAGACAAAATGCAAGACCCGAAGGTAGAATGGCCGAGGGTTGGTTGGTATAAGAGTCACTTGTATATATTTCTAAGTTTCTTGTTGATGTGGATAGCTCTCTCCCACGACTATGGAGAGATGATGAAGACCTAAGGATGACCTCTATTGTGCCTCAAGGGAAAGAATGCAACAAAGTAATAGACACGGAGTTGCTTAATAATACCAACCTCTATTGCGTGCTTAATAGTGATGTGATGAAAAGATGGGTGACAAGATATGAGGATGCAAAGGCAAGAAGACAAGAAGAAAGGGCCCTCTTTTGTACACACCATGGATCTTGTGTGCCATACCCTCAGTATCTAAGAGCACTTCCAAAGGATATTCATGTGGATTGGCTACTTGACAAAATGGAGAAAGTAGAGAAAGACGAGGGGATGCATATTACAATGGAAGAATGGGAGTATGCTAGGGGATGCATGAGCAAGGTCAGTATATAGAATGTTATGCATAAGTTAGGAGCTTTTAATAATTTAGATTGCTTATTTAATTGATTTTTTCTTGGTGTAGTGCACTATGTTCAATGCTATATGGTGTGAGGGCAAGCATTTTTGAACACAATGGATTGATGATAAAAGAAACACACAAGATTGCGGCGTCATTGCTAGCTTTGAGGGAGCCAATGGAGCCATGGATGATTATTGTGGCATAATCCAAGATATTATTAAGCTTGAATTTTGATGCTTCTTTGTGTATGTTTTGGATGTCAAGTGGTTTAATGACATGGTGGAAAGAGGTCCCAATGCAACAAGCAAATGCCATGCCATTGGCTTTGTAGCTATTGACTCCACAAAGTTTTGGCAAAGTAGGAAGGACACACTAGTACTACCACATCAATATGAAGAGGTACTGTGCACACATATAAAAATACTCGCTTTTAAATATTTGATACCTTCGATGCAAGGAAAATAACATGATTGTATTTGTGTTTGAATTAGGTTTTCTATCAACCAATGGTGGATACTAATAGATGGTGGCATGTCATACCTATTATGCCACATTCCAAAGTGATGTATAGTACATTTACTAATATGGAGCGTATGGAGGATGATCATGGCCATGGAGGTGATGATGACCGCTATACGAGAGAAGAGGATGATCATGAGATAGGAGATACAGATATTGCCTACCATTGGTGATGCTAATTTTGATGAGCACATGAGTAGCACAAGTAGTAGTGGGTTGAATGTATTTGTAGATCTAAACACTTGTTTGGATTTTGAAGTAGATAGTTTGGCAAGGGTTGATCTCATTGAGGACGAGATTGAACCGTAGCCCATGATTGATATTGGCAAAACTATTTTACATATTGTCTCATTCTCCTCACCTCACTTAATTCTTGTATATGTGGGCTTTTAAAAAAGCATTCATGTTTTTGTTAAAATTATGTGCTTTGGTAATCATGGGCAATGTTTGGAAAGCAGTGATGTACACCAAAATCTCACTTTCTGTATTCTCTATTTTGCATCTAATTCTCAGTGTAGATGCGCTAATAGATGTGCTTATACACATGCAAATAGACACGTTGACAAATGCAGTGTTAGACGGGTCCATATATTTTCTCAGTGTAGACATGCTAATAGAGATGTCAATACACGTGCAAATAGACGAGCTGTCACATGCGCTATTAGACGCGCCCATAATTTCTCTATTCAAGCAACGCCTATAGACGCGCCCGCTATTTTGTGCATCTATCAAGCGTGTCTATAGTTGCTTTGTGTTGTTGTGATTCTAAGCTGTAGGATTAGTGTACCGATAATTATGATGCATTAGTGTAATTACGATTATGTTATATTATTGACATGATTTCTTTGTTGCTTTGATAGTTCATCCTCCCAATTACAGTAAAAGGGTGCTTACAAGAAGATGTTAGAAATGCTATATTCAAGATCAGTGGTATTGTGAGGTACGCTTAATGTCAAATCGCATTGATTGCATTTTCTTCAATTCAAGCTAAATAATATGTAGACTGCTTATGAATATATCTTACATGGGCATGTGAAATAGGTGGATATCTCAAAAAGAGATCTCTATATCGAGCATCGAGAAGGCTAGGGTGGATTCCATCGAAGCCGTATGCTTGCTTGAGAAGCACTTTCCCTCGAGCATTATAACAACTCAAGTGCACTTGCTTGTGCACATAGTTGATGAGGTGGCCATTGCAAGTACCGTTCATAGTCGGTGGATGTTTTTTCTTGAGCGGTTTATGAAAACTTTGAAGGGATTTGTAAGACAAGGACCAAGACCAGAAGCAAGCATGGCAGAGGGATGGCTTGTGCAAGAGTCATTAGTATATATCATGGAGTTTCTTACATCCACAGATTCCGATATGCCACAAGCTTGGCATAACAAGGATGATGATCGCATCGTTGGTGAGGTTCCCCAAGGAAAAGGGATTGAAAGAAAGATGAGTGAAGAGCAAATGGAGAAATTCAATAAGTTTTGTATCCTCAATAGCAAGGAGATGCAGAAGTGGATTGAGATATATGAAGCAGCCAAAGCAAAAAGAATAGTTGCAAGGAAGAGATTCAGAGTGATATACAGGCGATCGCATCCATATCCACGGGATCTGTCCCTTCTCCCCACTCACATGTCACTTGATTGGCTACAACTTGCTCTATGTAAAGCTAAAATTGATGGAGAGACAATAAAGGAGCGTGAGTGAGAGTTATCATCTGGATGTATGATGCATGTAAGTTTCTTACCTCTTAACATAATTAAGTAATTATTTGTGGCAATATACGCTATAAAATAGATACATCTTCATTGTTTTAATGATGCTCTTTTGTAGTACAAAAAGTACAGTGCATTATGGTCATATGGACGACATTTTCATGTGGAATGCATTGATTCAAAGAGAGTCATGTATGATTGTGGAGTCATGGCTAACTTCACACAAGATAGTCGAGCAAGTGCTTTGGATACCAATCTTCTCTCCTCATAGTTGGATTATTATGGAACCATACGCGAAATCTATGAAATTGATTTTAGATGATTTAGTATTTTCTTTGTTGATGTAAAATGGTTTAGAAATATTTACAACGGTCCCCATGCAATAATGAGAAAAGACAGTAGTAGTTTCTTTGCAATAGACTCCACCAAACTTTGGACCGATGAAAGTGATACTTTTATTCTTCCCGAGCACTGTGAGTAGGTGCATACCAATGATTTAAGTAATCAAAGCTTTTGTTTTTTAAGATCCATTTATACATGTACTTAAGAATAATTTCATATATATAATTGATGGCATTTGGCAGCCATCTTCAACATAGGTCATTTTTCATCCGGATTGTTTTGATCCAAGATGGTGGTACGTGATCCAAGTTGCACCACGAAGTAAGCAAATTTTTGAAGATAGAGATGTGGATATGGAGATGCCGGATCCAATTGATCCAGATGGATCTAGTGAAGAAGATGAAGATCACAATATGAGGCAAGAGGAAGATGCGCATAATGACATCGTACGGGAGGAAGATGGAGATCACAATATTGAGGAAGAACATGACGATCATCAAGAATCACCACACTTTATTGAAGAAGATGATCAAGTCTTAGGTGAACGTACGATGCTAGAGTACGATGATGATATAGGAGATCAACTCGATATAGAGTTAGAGATATCTACTTGTTTAGCGCATTGGCTCACGATGAAGCCGTTGATGTAAATGCTCTTCATTGAACTTTTTTATCTCAAATTTGGACATGAATATACGAGCTTCAAACTTGATATACATGCTCTTGTACTTTTATTCTCTCAAAGGATCAAACATGTATGAAAAGGAAAAAAATTGTCATTGGGAAAAACTATCTTTTAAGGTCAATATGGGAAAAAACACTCTTTGTAAAACGTCGCTATAGGAAACTATCTTAGTGTTGCTATATAACGACCATTCACAAGTCTAATAAGTGTCGCTATATAGCGATGCTCTTTAAACGTTGCTATATAGTGACACTTAATGAATCTTGCTTTGATTACCAATGATTAGTGCCCCATGCACACAAAACATCGATGCTTAAGTGTCAGAATAGGACCCGTGTGTAGTAGTGAAGATAAGAGATAGTATCTACCAATAGGAACAATGGACACCATGTAGATACACTATCTAAGCGTGGCTGGCTTATGTTGATAGATCAAAGTTTGTTCCTTATTCTATTAAGTGTGGCACAGTTGCTTTGTTGGCTTGTAGATGATGTTGATAACATAGTTAAGAAGAAGACATTGACAACAAAGCGTTGAGCAAAGGAGGATCGACAAGCAAGAAAGATTTTGGTATAGGGAAAGGGCATGTTGAGGATCAAGGAGCATGAGAGGAAGGAATTAAAGATTTGGGAGGGAGTCGAAAGGGAAATTGAAGGGAACAGCGTGATGATTTTGGGATAGAGGAGAATGAAATATTTGGGAGAGGAAAAGTGGAAGGACGATTTTGGTAGGGAGGAGTGAAAATTTTTTCTTTTAATTTGGGGGACATTAAAAATTATGGGGCAACACTATAAAAGTCTTGGGTTTGTTAGACTATAGCCTAACCTTACCAAGACTAAACCTAATATAACCTAACCAAAGGTAGCATAAACCCTGTGAGATGCCTTTGCATCGAGCTTATCATTGTTGTGATTGGTAGAGGCATGCTCTCATTCCTTCACCAAGCCAAGACTACCTCATCTTCCCTCCTACAATCCACTGAGTAATAAACTGCCATGTCCTATTCTACACTGAAAGAGGAGACACTCCTTTCATCCTCTATGGCCTCATGGCTACTTTGTACACAAGTTGGCAAAAAATTTGAGAAAATGAATGAGTTTTCAACCCAACAAAGAGATCACAAAGAATCAGGCTCAAAAGCAAGAGAAGAAAAAATAGCAGAGACAAAACTCATATGACAAAACAATTCAAGATGTAGAAGTGTTGTTGAATGAGCTATGATGACCATCTCCCTTGATGTGGGTTTGGTTTTCATCGTTGAAGACCCTCACACTTTAGAGTAGAAGCTCTTTAGACCTTAATGGTCTGGTTTCATTACTGTCACTACATTTTTGCAGACCTTCATGGTTTGGAGGTGAGTGTGTAGAGAGGCCAGCATAGGACATGTATCAACTCAATCAGTAACTTGCTCACATAACAACATCA
Organism: Dipteris shenzhenensis; assembly: GCF_047967505.1. Classification (NCBI taxonomy): domain Eukaryota; kingdom Viridiplantae; phylum Streptophyta; class Polypodiopsida; order Gleicheniales; family Dipteridaceae; genus Dipteris; species Dipteris shenzhenensis. The sequence goes on along the minus strand of NC_141628.1, from coordinate 7,122,426 downwards.
ACTTGCACGATAGTTGCACAATTCACCGCAACGTCGATCAGCTAAACCACCATCAATCAGTTGAACTGCCATGTCAGCACATGGTCCTGAGGCACTCCCGTGAATCTTGTTATTTACTTATTGGTGGCAGTTGTCCTAATTGACACCCTAGATTCTTATCTTTTTTGGGGAAACTTCCCGTCATCATTGTGAATCTTAACATGCTCCTCCATAAGTTCTAATGCTAGAAAATTTTGTAAAATGACTCATCGCACCTCAAAGCTTACAGTGTGCACTTTTAGTACAATGTGATATCCCAAACAATCGATATCCATTTATAGAGGGCACCAAAACATGCCCGATTGCTCTTAAACTACGTGGACACTACCACACTCTTAAGACTCGTGAATTTAGATTCGTGCATAACCCACATCTTGACCAATATTGGGTCATTTGCCTATGTTTTGGTGCACATAAATGCATCTTGACTAGAGAGGGGCTATCACAATCATCCTGTCATTAGAAATATTAGAAAGTGGCAACATGCAAAGTAATTCTTGCCTAGGAACTCGCTTCCCCTTGCATTCCACATCTCCTCAGGCTTTCAATGGACTATGCTACCTATACCGACAAGGACCTCATTCAACATCTTCAAAACCTACATTTGCAGTATTACAACTTCTTTGAAGTGGGTGATGGAGATGACCCATGTTATTACCCTGATGCAGCTCGCACTCTGCAATTTAGAGGACAAATCAATGATGACTCCGGAGACAAAGGGAAGTCTTTCGTCTCTCATTCATGTGTAGTCCATTTAGATCCATCTAAAGTCATGTGGCACTTTCTAACTCAATACTACTAATAACCTTCATGTAAACCACTTTCTACTTAATTTGTATAGTCTGTTTGCATCATCAATAGTCATGTTGCACTTTCTAAAAAGACTAAACCATTAAGCTTCTACAAAACCCATTAAAAAACTATACATTCAGTTTAACATATTGAATATTACGACTACAGTAAGTTAGTGAGAATTTTTTTAGTGGGGTATGTGAATTGACTTCACTATATTGGGCATATAGTAAGGTAGTTACTATACTGGAACTTTGAAGTTTAGAGATGTGGAAGGGGGGATGTTAGGATGGTCATTGGTGACATATTTCTCCTCAACACTTTCTAGATAGAATAAGCTCAAACTTAAGTTTGAGCATGCTCTTGTTGAGAATAGGAAATTTGTAACTATTCTGAGATGATGAATTTGCAGTTGAGTGCCTATGGTGATATCTTTGTGAATTTGGCTTGAGAATGTTGCAACTTATCTGTGAGGGTTTTCTAATAAAATTCTTTTCCATCTACTTTTCAACATCATGTTATTCTTGGTTGCAACATAGTACATCGAAGGTCTTGTTCCATGAAGGGAAGGTGAAAGGGGGGCTTGAGCATATGTGGTTGTAGCATGCTCAAACTGAAGCTTGAGCATGCAACATATTTAAATTTGGTAACATCTTTTTAAATTAGCTATGAGGCATGCTCAAATCTACAAAGAATTTCATGTACACTTCGGGGGTTCACCTCCCAAAGCTTCGGTGTACCACGTGCATTCAAAAGGAGGGGTATTTGAAATCCACATTTGGAAAAATTTTAACAGGTTAACAACAACACAAGGGGGGTTTTTATTCAGCTTTAGAAAAAAATCCATTTGTTCATAAGTAAATAGGGGTGGTTTTATTGGGTAAAACAATTTTACTTGAGGTCTTTTTTTAATAACCCTTGAATGCATGTGATACCTAGGATTCCTTATTGGTGCATCCCCCAAGCATGTGCATTCCTGATTGTTAGTTGGATTACACGAATTGTGACCTAATTAATTATTTAGCCAGTGTGTGATGATGAAGATCATTATCAGTTTTCCATGAATATAATTTTTTGTAGGTGCTATGGTAAAAACGAAACAAATTCAATCCACTGCTATGGAAGATTCATTGATCAAGAAGCGAAGATACAAGACACCTCAATTTGTAGTGACAAAAGTAGACTTGATGGATTTTTGTGATGAAAAGCCAAAGCCAATTTCTTGGTTCATTGAGACATATGATTGCTTTGGGTCGACCCATACAAAGGGTATGTGCATCTCCATGTATCCACCAAGGGTAAAGCAAATGAGGATATGGAGATCGTTTGGAATGTCTTAGAAGTGCAAGGTAGCCATGCTACTCCTTGCCTTGGAGTGGTTGTTGGAGTTACAAAACATTCATACTATATGCAATACAACCTTCCGCTCCGAGGATACCAAGTTGGGGGCATGCAGGCAAGCAAGGATGACATGGATGAACCAATAAAGAACCTAGGATGGGGTTTGCTTTACTTTGATAGCCTTGAGGCTACAGGAATTAGAAAAATATCGGACATTATTGATAGCTTTGGCAGTGTAAAGGAAACTTCTACATGTTCCAATCCGGATAAGGATGGTCCTAGAGATGGAGTAAGAAAGAGAAAAAGGGGAGTGTTAAAAAGAAAAAGGAGTGATGTTTGGGGTTCAAATGATAATAGAAAATAAGATACTACAATGGAGTTGGCTGTGCTCCAAAACAAGGAAGTAGTAACATATGACATTAACCTACTTGCAATGCTAGATGCAACCTTGGAGGGTGGAAATCATGTTGGATCAGATGAAGGGAACCAACTATTGGAAAAGTGGAGGCCTTACTTCCCATTTGGCATGCACACCAATTTTAACATTGATGTCACAAGGTGTTGTCAAGAACCACAACATAGGGTGTACTAAGGAGTGACAAGTTCTCATGTTTTGATCTTTTAAAGGACTACCACATGCACCCATACATCAATCCATTAATGGTGTATGTCATGCCTTTTGACCGAAATACAAACCAACCTTTGCAAGCTTTGATCTCTACTCAGATATATAAGGCGAGCTACTGGGTCATTTCTACACTCCATACAAGCAGTAAAGTTGTTGCAAAGTCTTCCAAAAGAGAAATCAAAATCCATAGCACAACTTTACAGGACCCGAAAAGAAAGGATTCTAATGAATTGTCATAGCAAATATAGCACACTGATATCAAAGGATGATTACTTATGGTTATGAAGGTGATGCAGAAAGAGCCCTTTATTGAGCAGCTAAGGCAAGGGCAAGGTCAACATGTGGCCATCAATAGACCAAAGAAGCCAAAGGTGAGTGTGAAGAGAATTGATCAAACTACCACAACTTGGGACGACTTTGTGGAGACTACAAAGTGCACGATGCAAAGGGGATTCCATAAGCATGACATTCACATGGTCACATGTCATGATGACATTTTTGTTGAGATATCGAGCTCCACTCGCGATATGCCAGGGTGACTGTTGTGCATTTATGTCACCAACCTGTTAGCTAGAGATGCAGTTGGTACACTGCCCACGAATAATAGCTGGATGACAGCTATCCTTATCTACTCTAGTTTGTGGCTCAGTTAGTATGCCACCTTAGTTAGTTGAGTTTGGTTTGAGACCCACATATAGGGTTCTTCTATTTCTTTGTACTAGAGTTCTTTTGGCTTTCACAACTAAGAAGAGGAAAACTGTTTTCAGCCTCCACCTTTGTGTGTATTCCCCCATTGTGATTGTGAGAAAGCCTCAAGTGAGACTCCTTCCCTCTCTCCCACAATCTTCACATGGTATCAGAGCCTTGTTCGTGGTAAGGAGCTCAAGAAAGCAAGCCAAGTTCGTGGTGTCCTGGTAAGAGGACCAGTGTTGCTTTCCTATTTCGAGTTTGGGAGCAAATCTCTGCAGGTAGCACAGCCAGAAGTGCAGGAGTGCACTGTTTCAGATTGAGACGCCCTTCGCGGTGTGGCGAGAGCGCAGTATATGCATTTCAGGGCCCGTTTTCTGATTTGAGGCCGTTTCGGGGCCCGTTTTGAAGGCGAAAGTTCTTCGCAGGCACTCACAAAAAGGCCCTGTTTTTGGCTGTGCGACCACTGCGCGGCTAGTTGGTGGAAAGGTGCCGCAGAAATTGCATCGTATGCCTATGCACAGAGATATTAGGAGTTACAGATTCATGCCTGTTGCCTGTTGATGCAAAATCGTCACTAGGAAGTGACTGTGTGGTGAAATACCACTTTCATCAGTTTTGCAGATCTGCCCGTGTGAGGCAAAAAGCTGTGTTTTTTGCAGTGACAGAATATTTTGCAGTGTTCTGTAATGGCATCTGATTCTCTTTCACAGATTGTCACTGAAAAGCTTGACAAGAACAACTTCCAGGCATGGAAGTTTAGAATGACGAATTTCTTGATGGGAAAAGGCTATTGGGAATTCATTACAAGAAATGAAGAAGAACCTGTTCTTCCTAATGTTCCTAGTCAACAGGAAATGCAGGCATTCAAAGGATGGCATGAGAGAGCCAGGAAAGTTATGTACTGGCTGTCTATCAGTATTTCGGACTCCATGATTGTGCATATTCAGGATGCAAATACACCAAAGGAGGCATGGGATACTTTGGCAAAAATGTATAAATAGCACAAATACGCAAGCCAGGAAAATGCAACTCAAACAGGAGTTGCACAATGTGCAGAGAGAAAATTTGAGCATAAATGACTACCACATGAAAGTGAAGAAAATTGCAGATGCACTTGCTTCCATTGGTCGCCAATGGATGATGACGATTTGGTTTCTGTGACCTTGAATGGTCTAGGAAAGGATTATGCACAGTTCCGGACATCCATTGCCGTCCGTGAAAACTTTCCTGATTTTGAGGAGTTGATTGCTCTTCTAATTTCTGAAGAGCAGAGAAATGGGGGTGCATCTTCTTTAGCAGGAACTTCAAAAGAAACTGTCTTCTACTCAAATGCTGGCAGAGGTAGAGGCAGAGGTAGAGGAGGCCGATCTGTAGGCCGTGGTAGAAATCAGAATATGCAGCAAACGCAAGAAAACCAGTCCTATGCAGGAGGACGTGGGAACTCTAGAGGCAGGGGGAGCCAAAGAGGCCGTGGTGGATGGCAGAGAGGCCAAAATGCAAACAGCAATATTGAATGCTACTATTGTGGCAAAATGGGTCATATGGCTAAGGACTGCTATAAAAAGCAGAATGACATTATGAATGGAAAATTGCAGCAAGGCAATTATGCATCCTCTAGTAGACAGGGTGATGACAAAAATGAGCATTTGTTTATGGTGTAGCATATGACAAATTCTGTAACAAGTGCAGAAGAAAGAAATGATGTGTGGTATATTGACTCGGGTGCATCAAACCACATGACAGGTCACGCTGAATGGATGCAAGATGCAAGAAAAATGAAAAAACCAGGATTTGTGGAGACTGGTGATGATACTGCACATCCTATTGTGCAGATTGGCAAAATTCCTTTGTCTATGCAGGATGGGAAAAAGAAATACTTGTCTGATGTATTTCATGTCCCGAACATCACCAAGAACCTGGTTTCTGTTGGTCAGATGGTTGAGCAGGGCTTGCAGGTCAGATTTAATCCTCATGGATGCTTTGTTGAGGATATGAAAAATAATGGTCGCTTGATAGCAAAAGGAAAGAAGAAGGGCAGGATGTTTACGTTGAATGCAGACATGCCTGAATTGAGTGCAGCAATGTTTGCACATGGGACCGGTGTAGTTGCAGATATTGATATCTAGCACAAACGCATTGGTCATGTTAATATACAGCGACTTAAATCAATGCCTTCTTGCATGGTGATTTGCAAGAAGAGGTCTTTATGGAGCAGCCAGCAGGTTATGTTCATGCTATTCATCCTGAGTTTGTTTGCAGGTTGAAGAAAGCCTTGTATGGCTTGAAGCAAGCACCTAGAGCATGGTCTGACAAGATAGGACAGTATCTTGTCATTATTGGCTTTCAGATTTCCAAGGCAGATTTCTCACTCTATGTGAGAAAAACAGAGAAAGGGATTATGCTGCTGGTCATTTATGTTGATGATTTGATCATCACAGGTGATAGTGATGAAGATATCCTTCATGTGAAAATGCTATTGAGGCAGAAGTTTGAGATGAAGGATTTGGGAGAGCTGCGTTATTTCTTGGGCATTGAGGTGATTAGATCACCAAGTGGGATACAGCTCTTGCAGAGGCAGTATGGATTGGACATGCTGTCCAAATATGGGATGACAGGCTGTAAGCCTATTTCAGTTCCTTTGGAGCAGAATAAAAAGCTGAGCACAGATGCAGGTGAGCTTCTGGAAGACCCTACTATGTACAGACGCATAGTAGGAAGTTTGATTTACATGACTATTACCAGGCCAGATTTGAGCTATGCTGTTGGGTTGGTAAGTCAGTTTATGCAGGCTCCAAGGAAACCGCATTTGGATGCGGCTAGACGCATACTCAGGTATGTGAAGTTCACATTGCAGTATGGACTATTTTATGAGGCTGGGGTTCAGATACAGTTGCATGGATACACTGATGCTGATTGGGCTGGTAGCATTTCTGATAGACGATCTACCAGTGGATATGTGTTCTCTTTTGGGAGTGCTGCAGTCACTTGGAGCAGCAAGAAACAGCCTACAGTTGCCTTGTCGAGCACAGAGGCTGACTACAGGGGTGCAGCAATGGCTGCATGTGAGGCAGCTTGGTTGCATAAGCTACTCTATGATATGCATCAGTCTACAGATGGGCCAGTTGTCATTTATTGTGACAACATGAGTAGTATACATTTGGCAAAGAACCCAGTCTTTCAAGCCAGAACAAAGCACATTGAGGTACATTATCACTATGTGCGGGAGAAGGTTTTACTAGGTCTCATTGATCTAGTTTATGTCAGCACAGAGGATCAGGTAGCAGACATCTTCACGAAAGCATTGGGTGCAGAGAACCTGTGCAAGTTCAGAGACCTGCTTGGTGTGCAGGAATTGGGATTGAGCTCGAGGGGGAGTGTTGAGATATCGAGCTCCACTCGCGATATGCCAGGGTGACTGTTGTGCATTTATGTCACCGACCTGTTAGCTGGAGATGCGGTTGGTACACCGCCCACGAATAATAGCTAGATGACAGCTATCCTTATCTACTCTAGTTTGTGGCTCAGTTAGTATGCCACCTAGTTAGTTGAGTTTGGTTTGAGACCCACATATAGGGTTCTTCTATTTCTTTGTACTAGAGTTCTTTTGGCTTTCACAACTAAGAAGAGGAAAACTGTTTTCAGCCTCCACCTTTGTGTGTATTCCCCCATTGTGATTGTGAGAAAGCCTCAAGTGAGACTCCTTCCCTCTCTCCCACAATCTTTACAATTTTTGACACATGGGCTGATGTAATGCAAAAGAATTTCTCTAGTAATCTATTGAATACAAGGGGTCTTAAGGAGGACCTAGAGGAGAACAAGGTTGTGAAAGGAAAGCAACAAATTGGGAGGTTGAAGCAAGTGCCTAACACAACAAGCCTCAATGCCACATTCTTTCGTTGTGTGCAGGGCTCCATGCTAGGCATATTTGGAAGCTACAATAAGAGCTTTTGAATGAAAACATGATCATAAAGCTGGAAAAAGGTGTGTCGGTGATTATGGACATGGAGGAATTCTGTAGGACTTGATGAAAGGTGGCAAATCTCTAACAGGGACTATTATGGCATGTATAGTCGACTGAATACATAGGTGATGAGAACAATCAATGGGAATAATTGCATGACATATATGGTATAGGGGAGTTTGAGTATGAGAGGATATATACATGGTCTGAGATTGGTTGAAAGAAGCTCTGCATTGGTCTAAGGTGATGACTCTAAAACTGCATGCCATGGTGAGGACCTACGTGCACTCATTGTACATAAAGGCTAAAGGATTCTCAGACACCAGCAGTTACCCTTGGACAATTGTTATTGTCAAGCTACATCTAGAGAAGATGGCAAATGTTTATGTGAGATTTGTTGGCCAGATTCCAATCAGAATTGCAGAAAATATATCCAGGGCATGGTAGAAGTACTTTAAAAATTTAGTCTCACATGTTCAAAATCTCAATGGGACTAATGAGCTGGTTTTGGTGGTGTTCATGGGATTTGAGCTCATTGGAAACCTATTTTCAGCATTTGAGGACATCAAGGGATGCTTTCAATGTGTGGTAGGATATTACAAGTCTTGAGAGGAGAAAAGACTCATAACTGGATCTTACAAAAAGGCAACCATGATGGCTTTTATTAGCAAGGATCCAAAGTTCACAGCATTTCATGACCTCATGCTTGATTCATCGATTGTGTCTTGGGGGGATGATGAAGAAAACAATGACCTTTAAAATCCATCACCTGCAAAGATTAGGATTCATGGTGCAGAACGTTAGGGATGAGGGGTACATTATGCAACTCGTGCACACATTTTGTCTAGAGAACTAGTATGTGTTGGATTTGTTTGGTGGGGGGATTGCTTTGAAAATCAATTGCAATGGTGTTGAATGAGATGGAGAAGGATGCCCTAGAGGAAATTGTGGCTCAACTAATTGAGATAAATCCATCAGTAGCTCAGTTTGCAGGTTTGAAATGTGCAATGCATGTACAATCGTTGGGAGATGTTCATATTTTGCTCGCTATCACGCATGCTACAAACATTAACAATATCATTGGGGAAGCGGGTGAACTTTGGAAAAATATTCAATTGGAAAATGCAGAGTGTAGTGTAACACACCATGTAATTTTGATGACTAGGAGCAACCACCACAAGGTGAAAATTATTATGATTTTATGTATTCTTCATACAAACACATGTTTTGGGGGATATAAACTAGTTAGACATACACCATGTGAGGTTGGTAGGTGTTTGTTATGTGAACAATAATTTGCATGTGTGCTTACTAATCAGAAAGTTTGGCTACCGATGTTATGTATGAATCTTGTAATAGGAAATGCAAATGAAAAAGAAGCTGAGTTTATTGAACATGTTATGCTTGAGGAATGTATTCAATTTCCAAGTTCAATGGACATCCAAGATGATTCCATGAAAGAGTTGCTGATTGAGAAGGTGCTTGAATACTCGCACAAAGTCATAATAGAGCTTGATGGACTCTTGATGTGTAAATCTACCAGCTCAACCAGCCTTCAAACATTTGCTATTAGGCAAAAAAGGGTTGCAGGTCATGTAGATTGCAATGAATTCATAAGTGCTATTTGTAGTAACTTTAATGTTGGAGTGTGGTCATGTGCTTTGAAGTGAAAGGTTGTGCCAATGATCAAGATTTTGGATCAATTTTCTTTCTTCATGACTTGGGGATAAGAAGATTGTGTAAAGGATTCGATTCCTTGTTTCTTCTAGAGCAATTGTTATGTGGAAGCACACTTCAAGCCCCTATCTCAAACATGTGCACAATATTCAAATATTTTTAGAAAGAGAAATTTTCATCATCCTTATAGATGATATTCCATTCAAGGGGTCCCTCAATGATCGAAGAAATTTCTTTTCCCAAATCCATTCAAAGGTGCAATTGTAGACGATGAGCTCATGACAAGGCTTTTAACCTATCTATTGAAATTGAAAAAAAATTATGATGTTAGGAACATCATCGAGTCAACAGGATATGCGCAACAACCTATGATACCAGGTCATCCATTTTGGGAACACTCTAAACATGTCATAAGGATGCAGCCAAATAGAACAAGTACTGAAAGTTCATCAAAACCAGACTCCAAAAACTCAACTACACAAAGTAGTCCAAATACCACAAGGCAATTCCAAAAATAACAACACCAGGGAGCATGTTGAAGATCCCAAGAGCCAAGAGAGCTATACATAAGAAGTCCAATGAAGAGCACTGAAGTACCCCTAGTAGAGCAACAAAGGAATGACAAACTCGACCCATCAATACAATCGACAAAAGATATACAATAGGATTATATCAAGGATCCCAAGCCCTAAGATCATTGTACACAAGAATTCAAACAAAGAGCATTATAGAGCATGAAAGGAATCAGAAACTTGGTCCACCAGTATAATTGAGACGAGTGCAAATCAAGGATGTTAGTTTCGTTAACAAGTGAAACTTTTATATTGGTGTCAAAAGTTTGAATTCCCTAATAAAAATAAAAGTTTGAAACATTTGCCATGATGTGAAACTTTCATATGAAAAAATTAAACATTTCACCAGGTTCTAAAGGTTTTACTTTAAGATTCAAAAGAAGATATATAAAATCATACTATGTTCTATCATTATTGTGAAACTTAAAAAACTAAATACAAGCTTCATCAAGATTTTATATTAATATGTAAGTATAGCTTCTATTAAAACATCCATTTTGCACTAGAATATTGAGAGAAATGAGACCTCTTCAGCAAATGAGCATGACATGGAAGCTATACTTAGAGTATTAGAACTTGGTTATAATAATAGATCATACACAACTAGACATACAGCTAAGAGATATTTATAGCCATTAGAAGCCTAGAGACAAGGATTTAGCTCTTGAAGTATGGTTTATTGTATGGATCTCAATGTCTTCTAGACAAAAAAGGGAAGAGGGTCATTGTTAACTTACGCATTGCTCAACGGAATTTGGCAAACTTTGCCTTCAAGGTGTAGTACAATTCAAAACTTGAACATGAGACCAAAAAATTATGGAATAAGTATCTGGAACAAGACCTTTAAAGCATCACCCCAAAATGGAAGAAGTTGAAAATGTGCAATTTGTGCATGTGCAAAGATCTTTTAATAAATCCAACACTATTTACAGTTCTGAATTATTTCTTTTTCCATGCACTTGCTTGCTATATGGCTCATAAGCACTCCAAAGGTCATTGCATTTCATAATACATGGCATCACACTTGATAGCATGTCCTTTGGCCTATTTGTGTTTTGAAGAATTTTAGGCCACATTGCACTTGTTTGGGATATCGAATTCTATTGATGTGTATCGCTGGAAGGGGGAAACCTGGCGACGGCTGAATATTAAGTACTTGCAACATTTTCCCACCCTGCAAACATCCCGCATGCACCTTGATGTGACCTTGCATAGACTTTGGTTTGGCATTGTCTTCTTTCGGCTAAGTTGCCTTATATTCTTTACTCGCCTCACAAGCTAGCTTATCTGGGTCTATTCTGGATTGATTGTGGCCATGGCATCAATGGCAACATGCAGCTCACCATGGCTTGCAAGAGAAGCAGACAGAGGCTGTGAGATAGGAAAGTTGAAATGTGGCACAAGGAACAGATTGTGGGTCGAGGAAAGCAATGGCACGGTATCAATGAAACCGCAACGGAAGACACTTTTGCAACATTTATAAAGGGAGAAACAATGAGAAGAAGGAAGACTCCTTGCAGAGCAGCAACAAGAAGCAGTTTTTAGATGGACGCATTCGATCATTGCCATCGGAACGAAGAACATGATCTATGTGTCACGATCAGTGGGAGCATTCAAGGCAGCAATATCAGGCCATTCAGGTGAATACCAGTCTCAATTCTTCACAAGCTTTAGCCTGTACCCTAAAGTTCATAGAGTAATAACCCTACCAACACCTTGGGAGATGCACACCCAAGAGGTGATGCTCAATCATGCTGGTTTAGGCACCATTGACCTCAGTTGTATTAAGCATGTGTATGATGTGCTCATCAAACACCTTGCATCCCAGTTGCTTTTTATAGATGTGCTTTCCATTTGGAGAAACTCTTGTATTTTCCTGCCCAAACGTTGTCACTCTAGCAATGACTTCCACACTTGTCTCTCCTATTGTTGCATTCTATTGAAGCCCACAGACTTCTCCAATCAGGATTATTGTGCATTGCCTCTACTCTACGTTCAACCGTTGGAGCCACATTGGTCCTTCTGATTGACAGAATTTTCAACATTGTGCACCTAAGCCGTTTCTCCTTTTTTTCAAGGGACACCAACATAGCTAATGTTGCCCTCTTTCTAGCTAGTTGATTTAAGCTATGCACTCCTTTAACTTTTTGTAGGCCATTTGTTATTTGTGATTCAGCTTTGGGATAGTTTACTTGTTTCATTTCTTAAACCAGGCTTGGACTAAATTTGATTGTCCTAAACCATCCTGGTGGTTGGAATATGGTGCCATGTGCACATAATTAGAGGAAAATGTATGATCTAAGGTATGGTGTTAGTGTGAATTAAAGTACCCACCCAAGGATTTGGACTACATAAGATGATGTGGAGCAAGGGCTACCACTAGGAGAGATGTGGATAAGAGGATACTACATGGGTTGACTATTCTAAAGGCTCTTTCTATATAAGAAGCCTCTATTGTATTGTTGATAAGTACATCTTGGAATACATTGACTGGAGTGTACCTATCTCTCTTATGGAGTTTCTTCTATGGTTTGATCCCCCTTGATCTTGTTGCTAATTTTCCATTCCACTATGAGACCACAATCCACATTTTCACACGGTATCAGAGCTTAGGTCTGGCTCTCCTAGCCTAGTTTCAACTCCTTATTATCAAATGTTTGTATCTAAGGAGATTGTGTTAGATTATGGTTTGTTGAACTTTTCATGTTATATCCATGTGTGTGAATGAGAACACTTCACTGACAGAGGTCGACTCTTCATAATTCTAACGTTCATATTTGTAAGGTTTGTAAGGTCTTATCTAAGAGTATCAAGTTGGTTGTGAGAGAGAAAAGGTCCTTATTTTTTGCCATTTTTTGGTTTCCTCTGGAGGCTTAAGTAGAGTGAGGCCATCGCAATGGTTGGCTAAGGCCTATTTAGTAGCCATCGAGGTGGCTGGCTAAGGGTACATGATTAATTGGTGGCTCAAATCGGTGACTAAACCATCCAATAGTATTATAATGTTGCTGTAAATATCAAAGGATTGAACTGATCTTGTATGCTAAGCGTAGTTGTGTTTGCACTACACTTAAATAGGGAGAGAGTTCATTGAGCCCAGCCTTATCATTCTTCTTTCATACGACTTAACATGTCCACCTCTCATTTGTTGGCTGAGGTTGGTAGTCTTCTCTATCAACATGTTGGAACTCTAGCAAAGATATGAAAAGATAATGTGCAAGCATTGACTTTCATACATGGAAGTTATAGAAAGAATCACAAATACATGGGGTGATGTCACAAGAATCTATGTGGACTCCAAAACGAATGAATTGTAAATGAATCTCAAATCCTAAATGAATGAATTGTAAGACATTCATATTCATATTGTAATAATAGAAGAAAACCACTGCGCTGGTGGCATTTAATATCCTAGTGTGCAAGAGAGTTCATTAAGACCATCGTTCTCATTCTTCTTTCATATGACCTTACTATGTCCACCTCTCATCATTCAGCCGAGGTGGGTAATCTTCTCTGTCAATGTGTTGGAACTCTAGCAAAGATATGCAAAGATCAACTCAGTTTAATCGAAATCTTTTGTCTCACATTATCCTGCCTGGCCTATCAAATGACACTATCTAGTCACATAGCTGAGAAAATATCACTTCAATAACTTTGGAAATATTTTAATATTGCACATATATACATATACATATATTATTATACGTAAATATATATATCTTAACAGAGCTGCACTTACATTGAGAAATATGAAATCCCATAACTAATCCACAAATACAATGTCTTTAAACGAATGAATTATATGCCATTAATCTTGTAATAATAATAATAGAAGTAAACCACCGCGTTGGTGGCAATTAATATCCTAGTATGCAACCAACCAGTGCTTTAGCGACCAACCACCGCAATGGTGGTAGTTAAGTTAATATCCTAGTAATAATGGAAGCGGATCTGTGCTGGTGGCAGTTAATATCCTAATGTGCAATCACCACCACACTGGTGGTAGTTAAATTAATATCTTAGTAATAATAGAAGAAAATAGATACATTGCCTAAGTAAACTTTGGAGAATATTTATAATTCAATAGATTACAAAGAGATTATACAGATTACATCTCTAAGACTCCTTTCCTTCAGGGGGTTGGTTCCATATTTCTTTGATTAGGTCGCCTTTAATTTAGCTCCTCGATTACAGGCTCGGCCCTCCTTGCTCATTTCCTGAAGGGGGCTGGTTTCTCCCTTCAGGGTATGGTTCCACATTGCTTTAATCAGCTCTACTTTTTGAGCTTCCTCCTAGCTTGGGCTAGTTCCTCCCTTCAGGGGTCTGGACCCTCCCTTCATGTTGCTTCCTCTTTCCTTGCTTTGAGCTCCCTAGTTGCATGCATAGCTCTTCTTTCTCCTTTAATGAAGGAGGCTAGTTCCTCCCTTCAAGATCTTTCTTGATCCTCTAATGAAGGGGGCTAGTTCCTCCCTTCAAACTCCTTTTCTTTTTAGTCAGGCTCGAGCTTGGGCTTTTGCGATTCCAGTTCCATGTCTTTTGCAATTTTTGCCCAAATGGCAAATTGAGACGCAACGTCATCTACTTTCTCGTCATAGATAGTTGTAGCAGGCAGGCACATTTGATCTGTCCATGACCTAGACAATGGCAATTGACATACTCTACATACCAATCTTGCATGCATAAAAACCCCAAAGGAAAAAACATGCACAGGGTGGTAGCATGCAGGCCATCAGATCATGTAGTCATCTATGATGGGGATATGGCAAACCATGCATTTTAGACCTTACAGCATAACGGGATAGGCATCTGATTTAAGTATTGCAGCTGTCAATACCATAGTCTAGCTCTATACATGAAGAAGTTGTTGTTGATTCCTTCCTCCCTCATCCTAAGCCTGCGGATGTTCTCCTTCATCGTCTCCACTCTTTGCTCACTCCATGCAATAGCTAACAAATTGTGGATCATGCTCTCCTAGTGCAACCTAGAATTAGCAAAGATTAAGGGGGATCAAACCATAGAAGAAACTCCATGAGAGACATACGGTAGGCAATACTGAATCTATTACAAATATGTGCGTTCAACAATACATGATAGGCCTCTTATATAGAGAGATCCTTTAGAATAGTCAATCCTCAATCCACATCTCCACATCATGTAGTCCACATCCTAGGGTGGCTACTTTAATTCTTTTCTATACCATACCTTAGCCTTTAATCTATGTGCTCATGGCACCATATCTCAACACCTCCCCTTGGTGCCATGATCCTTTGGCTACTGCAAGGTGGTCAGATGTGAGTTACATTCCATCGCCTCCCCTAAGTGCTTGCATTGCTACTTAAGGTGGTCAAGTGTGGCTTTTACATGTCAATACCTCCCATGGGTGCTTTCATAGCTACTCTCAGGTGGTCAGGTTTGATTACAAAACATAGGCAAGGTTGGCAAGGTTTTTGTTTCTCAATACAGTCCATTGATGTCACCATTTCGCTTATGGCTTGATGATGATGCTGTGTAGTTGACTTGCTAATTCAACAAACTTCTTCCTTGTATAGCTTCGTGCATGATGCTTTGTCCTTCCATGTGCCTTAATGCTTTCTATGTGGATGCCATGCTTTTTTCTATGGTCATCTCATGCACTTGTGCTTTTGGCATTCATGCATCGCTTTTCCATTTGTTGCAAAGGTCTTACCATGAGCTTTGTTTTGCTTCAATGGTAGTGTCTAATTCCTAACAATGAATTTGACATGATGGGCGTGTAGAGCTTGAAAAGACGATCACTTTTCCTTTTTGGAGCGTGTCCAAATTCTTCCTGGATTGGAAGTTATGGCTTGTTGAAGATTTTGTGAAGAAGAGGCCTTTGATGATGACGTTGATTTTGTGAAGAAGAGGCCTTTGATGATGACGTGGCAGAGGCTATTCACATGCTTCTTACAAACTGTGCTTGGCAAGAAGTTGTGCTTAGGTGGCACTTGGTGACATGGCATTTTAACTAACCCTTACCTTAACCATGTTATAGTGGGTTGACCTAAGGCTTGACCAAACCTATCTACTTGCTGACCAGGGTTAATCCTACCAAGGTTAAGTTGACCAGCACTTATTGACCACACCAAGCTAACCCAAGGTTACTTTTAACCAACCCAAGTCAAAAGCTATCTGCCATGTGTTAAATTTTTTTTTTGATGAACCTTAGGAGAACTTTGTAAAAAGGTCAATGTCTACGAGAGCTCTGTGTCATCTTGTTCGTCGTGGGCAGAGCCATGGCTAGGAGAGATTCGTCGTGAGCCTGGCTTCTCTATGCAGCTACGTCCTTGAACAGCAATTTTGCATGAAGGGATTATCTAGAGACGTCGTCGTCACTCACGAGCACACCACCATGATTTCTGGCAAAGCTCTCGAGAACATCCAGATTGTTGCAGCTTTCAACGCCGAGGAGAAAGTGGTTGAGCTCTTCGCTCACGAACTTGCCGTGCCCGAATGATATAGCCTCATGCATAGTATTGTGGTTCCATGGTTTAGGAAGGCACTAAACACAGCAACTCTCCTTCGCACAGAGGTCACAAGAGGTCCTTGGAGAGCTATGGCGGAGACCTTGGAGGTTGACTAGGAGCGGTGGTGGCTGTGAGGAGCTGCTCATTGGAGGAGGCATGGGTGTTGAAGCTGGAGTCACTGCTACTGCTACAGATTCGGGCTAGGGTTGCACTAGAGGTAGCTTAGTCGCACTGAGGCATAGAAGGAAGGTGAGCTTGCAAAGAAGGTTGTTTGTTCGATGTGAGGAGTCGCCTTCTTGTGCTGTTATAAAAGTAATCTAGAAGAGCTAGACCTATGCTCTGATACCATGAGAAATTGTGGATCGTGCTCTCCTAGTGCAACCTGGAATTAGCAAAAGATTAAGGGGGATCAAACCATAGAAGAAACTCCATGAGAGACATACGGTAGGCAATACTCAATCTATTGCAAATATGTGTGTTAAATAATACATGATAGGCCTCTTATATAGAGAGAGCCTTTAGAATAGTCAAACCATGTGGGATCCTCTCATCCACATCTCTCCTTGTGGATATCCTCAATCCACATCTCCGCATCATGTAGTCCACATCCTAGGGTGGCTACTTTAATTCTTTCCTATACCATACCTTAGCATTTAATCTATGTGCTCATGGCACCATATCTCAACAATAGCTTCATCTGATTCCCTAAGCATCTATTGAACCTGCTTAAATTTCTATCATAATCTTGTTGCAGGGTCTTAATCTTTGAACTTTCAAAAGTGTTTTTAGATAACAACCCCCACTGTGGTTGCTACAACTTGCTCCATCGTGGCTTCTCTCTGCATCATTCCTAGCCTGGAGAGCTACTTCATTGTCTTCTCCACCATGACTACTCTCTGTCCCTTTCTTCCTATCCTTGAATGTCTCTCGCAACTCCCACATCACTGCTCTGGTTTTTGCTTTCTCCCTTTCCAGTTCCTCCATCATTTGGTATTTTTCAATGTTCAATGCATTTTGCATGTTGCAGAGCCATTTATAAAGACCCTCCTTTTTCGGCTCTCTAATCTTCAAGGTGTTATTGCATCGCTGCTGCTGGCTCCTTCTCTGCGATGTCCCCCTCGGTTCTAACATCTTCAAGCCTATCATGGAGCTCCTTGATGTGCTTCTTTGCTTGTTCTCTTATTGACTTTCCACGTTGACCATTTTGCAGTGGCCTCAGCTCGCTTTTATGCCTACAAGGCCCTCACTTCTACCTCCTCTACCTTGGCTTATGCACCCTCCCTAAGAATTTTCTCAAGTTACACTACCTTTGCTACATTGGTGGCTTTCTCTTGTAGAAAAGTCACCTTTTGAGACATCTTCTTATCTTATTGTTCAAAAATCCCTTTGAGGATAGATGTCATCAGGAATATTGCAACCTAGCAGATGGAGATGTTTGGATTTGCCATCTACACAATTCTTCAAGTTGGTTATCACACTCTTGGAGATCGCCCTTGAGAAAGAGACATCACGTCCTTTCAGTTGCTCTATTGCTACTTGAGCCTACTAGAACTTCACAATTCCTCTCGTATCAAGAAAGAAGTGCATTGTGTTCTTAAGCACATCTTGGAGGTCTATAAGCAAGCTAGAAAGCTTAACTCCACCATCTTTACTAATCTAACCATTGGGGTATACATCTAGAATATCAGGTCTCTTCCACTACTTCTTGAAGAAGTGTTCTTGCAAATTGCCTCCAAGAATGCCTAGCGCATTTTCAATCACACTTTCAATGATGGTAATCTTCTGATCTTGACAGACTATTTGTCCCTCCTTCACATCTACCTCCTATACCAACCTAGTGAAGTTGCTGATGAGAGCATCCAAATTGCAATTTTGAAGAGCAAGTGAGGAGCTCCTAGATGTCTCGATCTCAAGATCACGAGAGGAGATGCTCTCACAATGTGCTACAGAGAGGGGGAGCAAAGATTGTGTGAGCAGCTATCGAACGGTGTAGGGGGGTAGGAAAGATCATGTGAGGAGATTTCAAACTGTGCAAACACATTTTGGAGCTTAGTGTGTCTCGAGGGATCCGTTATGATAGGGGATAGAAGTTGTAGGAAGAGTGCAAGGGAGAAAGAAATGGTCAAGAGGGATATACGATACGAAATAGTTGTTAGAGCTATATATTGTGATTATTGTGGTGGAAATCATCCATCCTTTTGATGTTACAAGAGGCGTTATGATCACGAATGTAATCAAGCATATGCTGCTCAACATACTCCTGTCGATGCCCATACACATCAAGAGGAAAATCATATATGTTCTGATGTCTCTCCAAAGAGGATACTTCATGTTTGAGATGGTTCCACTTTTATCATTGATTCTGGTGCTACTGGTAATATGACATATGATCAATCTCAAAGGCTACATAATTATTATGCTTTTCCTCACAAGAATTTAGTTTATCTTTCTCATGACACTACTTGTCAAGTCATGGGTATTGGTGATTTATATCTTCGCACTCTTTCTTCAACAAGAGTCTTGCGAGGCATTCTTCATGTTCCATATCTTTAGAGAAATATTGTTTCAATTGCACAACTTGTTGATCTTGGTCTCTTTATTGTCTTTGACCACACGTAGTGTTGGATTGAAAAAGATGGACATACTATAGCAGTTGCTTCTCAGCATGATAACCTCTTTGAACTTTCCTAAGATGATGATATTGCCAATGTGGTTACAAGCCCTAGTGATTTGGATTGCAAGCTATGGCATCATCTTTTTGTTCATTTTGATTTTTCCAAGTTACTTGCTATCAATCGTCATTATCTTGTGGATGGTATGAATCTCCCGACTTGTCCTCACATGGGTCTCTGTGAATATTGTGCTCTTGGGTGGACATTTTCCTTGATCTAGGTCTTTCTACATGTATTTCATCACTTTCATTGATGATTTTTCAAGATATACAATTGTATTTCTCTTGTGACATAAGTCAAAGGCCTTACTAATATTCAAGCAATATAAAACAACTAGAGAACTTCATACTGGTTTTTCAAGACCCTTTGTAGTGACAACGGTGGAGAATATATTTCTAATCTTTTTTATGATTATTGCATTGAGTGTGGTATTCATCATGAATATACTGTTCCATACTCTCCTCAACAAAATGGTGTTGCAGAGCATAAGAATCGCACTTCTTTTGATGCTATGCGATGTATGCTCCTTCATTTTGGATTATCTTAGAGCTTTTGGGTAGAAGCAATTCTGACAATCATCAGCTTGCACAAGTCGGACTCCTTCTATATCACATTTTTAAGCTTTTGGTTGCATTGCTTATATTCATGTACCAAAATTGACACGGAAAAAGCTAGATCCTCCTGGCTTGAAGGTCATATCCATCAAATATTCTCCTAATTTTAAAGGTTATAAATTCTATGATCCCTCTTCTAAGAAGGTGATAATTAGTTGTGATGCCATATTCATTAATGGGAGGGACATGGTCTACCAAGGATGCAGAGGATACCAAGTCCTTGATTACTGGCTTTCCTTTTCTATTTGATAATGATTCTACTTCTGATGTAATTACTGCTCCTTCATCTGACGCTATCACTACTATTCCATCTGTAGAGCAATGTGTTGGAAATCTTGATTTGCATCCTGCACACACACATGATTCTGATGATAGTGTTGATATTTATGTTGAGATGCCTATTGATTTTGAACATGGTTTCCCTCATGATTGTGTTGATGACTTATAATCTTTTGGCCTCTAAGTCTCTCAGTGATCTTTTGACTCGATGTAATCTTTTGGTCCCTAAGCCTATCACCAAGTGCTGAGTTTTAACAAATATAATCTTTTTTGTTCAATTTGAGGCTCTCACTATAAACTATCATTAATTTTTATATAAACCACGTAGCAATGGCTGAGTAGTTATGATCGCTAGATGTAATCTTTTGGCCTCTAAGGCTTTCAACAGTTGCTGAGTTTTTATAAACGTAAGATCTATTCAATTTTTTCCCTTAGTATAAAGTGTTGTTAATTTTTTTATAACCTATTATTGGATGTAGATGTAATCTCTTTTGCTCAATTTTTACTCAATGAATTGTAGATGGTTATCTGAATGGCACCAGTAGGTCTCCAGTCACCGCAGTGGCTCAGAATACTTCTACCCTCATTTAGGATTTATTGCAACAAGGACTAAAATACCAGTACAGTAGGACTACATTTCCTTGGTTTAGGACCAAAATGGCGATAAAATAGGTCCAACAACCCAGCACGATGGTTGCATGGAGATACATATAGAAGAATATAGTTAAACTTTAAGAAAATTCAATTGATGATATAGCCCTTGAGGGGTGCCCTCTAAGGGCAAGGGCCATATCAAAATGCATTATATAATAAACAGGATGCCATTGGACAGACATGGCATGTTAATATGGCCCTTGCCCCTAAAGGGGACCCTCAAGGGCCATATCATCAATTGCAATTTCCTTGGTTGCACAAGGAAATAAATTTTCCTTGATGCACTAATATATAACTCCAAGAACCATCGCATTGGTTGTCATAGTCCTCCTTTTGTTTGCCAACATGGTGGTTATCATAGATCTCCTTCTAAAATAAGTAAAAATAGGTAACTCCATAACTCCAAGAGCCAGCGCAGTGGTCACTCCAAGCCAACCTTGTATTTTCCTCATCAGCATGGGCATGCTCTGCTTGGTGACAGGTGGCAAAGTTGTTGCAAAAGGTTGGGTGCTAATAGGTGGCCAGGCTAGAGACTACACTACAATGGTGGTCAAAATGATAGATTGTGTCTCACTATTACACCAAGAACCAGCTTGGTGGTCTCTTCAAGCCAACCTTGAATTTCCATGATCTGCATGGGCGCATTGCCTTGTGATAGGTGGCAAAGCTACACGACAAAAGATTGCACGATGACAGGTGGTCAGGTTAGAAACTGCGCTACACGAAGTAGTGCAGAGATGCACAATATAGTGTAGAGTTGTCGTGTGTCGAGCTCTATGGTGTTGAGAATAAATATATTGCGTCTCATTATATTATTCTAGTACGGCATCATGACGTCTAAAAATTTTTCAACGAGAGCGCGGGTTTGCATAAAAACTCAACATCTCACCCAAGAGGGTGTCGCGTCGCAGCCCCAAAATGGCTTTGTAATTGGTTACACCCAAGCAAACGTTGACCCAAGAGGCATTTGCATGTATTTGTAAAGACATTGTTGTCAATTAAATAATCTATTGTCCAAATAAATTTATATTTATGTGTAATGAAATTTAGACATTTGAATCTCTTTCCTTGAAAAGATCATATGGAATGTTGGTCTTGATGATAGAGTGCACGAGTGCACATGCACATTGTCTCTTGATATAGTGGCTGAGGTCCAAATTATCATTTAAAAGCCCTTAAATGAAGAATTATGTCATATAAAAACTCCCAAATATTCAATCAAGTAGTCTCAGGAAGAATAGATCAATGCAAAAACTTATCAAAAACTTGACTCCTAGATGAAGAAATCTATGTATAAAAGTAGCTAAATTATGGATTCTATTGTATAAAAATTTGTGATTTACAATAAAAGTGGGACTTGGGATTGTCACAAAATTTTGAAACAATCTTTATTGCTCATATGCAAGTTAAGGGTTGTGGACTTTCTCTTTAAAAGTGATAGTACTTATAAGTGGCTTTATTCAATGTCATACCTTGCAGTTCTATGCTTTCTGTGCTAGCAATAATTCTGTAACACCTTTGGTGATTGCCCTTATATATGAATGTGAGATTATGTTTAAAACATCTCATGTATTGAATGTAAATGTTAAGATGTTGTTCAAAGCCTTTTTATTTCAGTTATAATTTCTTTACAAATTATGTACATGACATTGCATTCAGCTTACGTTTTTCATGTTTGAGATCAAGCATTACATTGCATTGTTATTATTGGGTTCTATGCAAAGTCTTTACCTACCATTGCATTCAACTTATGCTTTTTATGTTTAAGAAAAAACATTGACATTGCATTGGTTCGAGAACATTGCATTTGCATTATATGTTTCTTAATGCTAAGTCATTACATGAAAATCTTAAGTTAAGCAACATTGAACATGGTTTCTAGGTTAAGCAAAGAACAAGACATTGTATTCTAGTTATGCTTTCCTTGCAAACTATATACATAACATTGCATTCAGCTTGTGTTCTTTATGCTTGAGAAAGAACATTACATTGCATTCTCTTACTTGTTTTTGAGGCTAAGTCTTTTCATACCATTGCATTTAGCTTATGCTTTTTATTTTTAAGCAAAAAAATGAGATTGCATTTCAGTTATGTTTTGAATGCTATGTCTTTACGTAACATTGCATTTTATCTTATGCTTTCTATGTTCAACAAAGCATGCAACATTGGATTTACATGATTGTAATGTATATGAGTGCAGTGATCATATATAGTTGGAGATCTTATGGAATATATATGAGTGCAATCTTATGCTAGTGATCTTCTGCAATGTAACTGTTAAGCTTTGCTCATATAGCTCATTCAAAATGTTTATTGCCATGAGAATACATGGAGCCAAGTCAATGCTTGGAGCCATGGAGCAAGCAATATTAGTCTAAAGGCCTTATGACATGGTGCGAGTTTTGTGAGAAATGGGAACTTTAACATATGGTCCCCCACCTTTTTTCCCCATTTTTCCCCAAAAAAACCAACGAGCTCTTGAGCTCAGGGGATTTGTGGGAAAAAGGAATTAGTGAAGCTACTAGAGGTTTCCACCAAACAATATGATATTCATTATGGGGAATTGACTTTTCATTTTTCCCACATCATAAGGGCTTAAGGATCCATTTGCAACTAATTGAATTCTATTTTGGTTTGGTGGTACTAGGGACCATGTGCGATTTTCCGCTCTACGGGTAATAAGGACTGAATTTTTAGGTAGGTAGCATTGTGACATAAAAAGGAAATTTGGCCTCTCATGAAGCCACGTGTTGTTTAAAATTTCATTTTTGTTTTTCAATGATTCAAGAAACTGCCTCCAAATCAAACGGTGCTTCCCATCATCTTCTTGGCATCGTCTTCTTGGTTTCTTCATCCCTGGAAGCTTATTCTGCTCTCTTTCGTCGTCCACCCTTCTAGATTTCCCTTTTTTGAAATCTCATCTCATTTTGATCTTCAAAGCTTGCTATTGCGCTCTATTGTCACTTGGTCGCAGTCGGAGCGGGAGGTAGCAAGCCTTGTGCATCAGCCTTCGGTGGTGACCAGTTCGACGACTCTGATCTCACAGACAGGACTCAAAAGGCTTCCTTCTTCAACTGGTGGATTTTTGCACAGTCGTGTGCGAATGTGATAGCCCTCACCACATTCGTGACCATTCAACAGAACATGGGCTGGGGTTGGGTTTATCGTTTTGCTGGCAATAGCGCTTGTCGTCTTTGTAGGTGGCATTCGATTCTACAGGTTTGATTCTTTACTATATCTATGCTTCTGCATACTTCAGAGTTTCCAACTTCGCACCCTGATTCATTTGTCATCGGAAGGAATTGTGTCAAGAACACCCTTCCATTGAGCTATCGATGCCATAGCACAATGGACTCTAGTTTATCGCTTGATGGCTTCAACAAGGCTTCAGCCCGCCGACCTGATGATAGAAAGTGGGGCTTTCAAGGGCCATTCTACTTGGGTATTACGATTGGCGATGTCTTTGTGCATAGATCCCTCATTTTCTGTGTTTCCCCTGCAAGTGATCACGGTTGTCAAGCCCAATGCGGTAGCTATAAGTATGGAGCTCTCTTTAGGCTTCAATCTCTCGTTTGGGTTGGCGAATTCTTTTGGGATTATATGTCCAAAGCCATTATCAGCTACAAGGCATTCGTGATCAGAAACTCGAGTGTAAATGTTGCAGCTTGAGTTGTGTGCGGCTAGAGCTGTACACTTACGATCAGGGATGTCAGAAACCATCGAACCCTCTTACCTCACGAACCTGCCAGGTGAACTTGGGCGCTTGTTTGGAGAGGTATTGTCCGATGTATTGGGAAGTGGTCTAAGCCTCGAAAAGGAATTCAAGGTAAGTAGTACCTGGTGAAAGGATTTACCATGGAGTTGTACCGTGTTCTCAATCTCATCATGCAGGTTGCCCTTCAAGAAGGGGAGAAAGTTGGAGCAGAATTTCATTACATTGATGAAGCTCAAGATGCAAGCTCATCGAATTTTGTTTGTTGCTAGTCAATGCTGCATTATTCTTATCCACGTCTCCCAGTAGACTAATTTGCCACTCGTCTAATCTCAGGTCACTATGGGAAGGATTTTAAAAGAACTCTCCCCTTCTCTAGCGAGCTTGCCTCAATTAGCAAAGAAATTTCCTGCTTTTTTTGACCCTGAAAATGGCAGGGCGTGTATTACAGCCTTGAAGAACAAAAATGCAATGGAAGAATTTGTTAGTAACTCACCCTTAATGTGTTAGTCTTGCAGGAGCATGTAAGTATTAAACCATCCCCAAGGCTACATTACTTTGGAAGGAAATACTTCAAGAGAATCCTAGAATATATTGCATTGGTTTAGCTAGAATACACAAACATAGGGTATTGCATTGGTTTAGCTAGAATACACGAACATAGGGTGAGAGCACAGGTGGCCTAGAGTGTTACTTGTTTCTAGATACTCTGCTCTCTTTATAGATAGAGGATGAAACTTAAAGAGCTTGATGAATTGTAAGAGGCTTTTCTGTTCCTCTACTCGGTAAACTGATGTAAGTTTACCAAGCAGCTCAACCAGACTGGAATGGCTAGTTTAGTTGGGCTAACATAAGGAACCTTTTCTATTGAATCTGACTAAACGTATTACATCTGGCTTCCAAGGAAAAGATATTGTTCAAACTATTTTACTTTGGCCATGGATTGTTGTGCTCCAGTAGAAGGATTCTTATAGCTGAAGGTACAGCTAGTAGAAAGACTGAGAAGCAAAAGCATTAAAGAGGTAGAGAAGAGGGGGCCAGGGGGGGAGTCATTGTGGGGCCAAGAGATGATGATGTTGAATCGAACCATAGGTGACTTTGCAGTTTACATGGAGTGGAGGCAAGTGCCTCTTTGCAGTTTTACATGAAGTGGACAGAAGTAGGAATAGGCAGCCTTGATTTATTGTCTTCACGTCTTTGAAAAGGACATTGTGTCTCATTTTTTAAAGCTTGAAAGCTTGTGCCAATGTAGGAGCCACAAAAAAAGGTCAACAAATACATGCTCAAATTGCCACAATGGGATTGGAAAGAGATCCTTTTACTGGCAACACCTTGGTTAATATGTATGCCAAATGTCTTGCTTATTTGTTCAAAGTTAGGCTAGAAGCTTACAGATCTCTCGGGAACTACCTTATCCCAATGTTGATGGAATGTGGAAGCATGTGCAATGCTCTATAGTTTTTGATAGGTTGGTTGAGCCATATGAGCATTCTTGGACCTCCCTCATCATGGGCTATATTGAATGTGGGAAATCAAAGCATGCCCTCAATCTATACTAGAAAATATAGGAGGATTGTATACATCATGCAAGCATATGTTTTGGATCTATTGAAGGCTTGTGCTAGACTAAGAGATGCCAAAGAAAGGTGATCTGTGAGTGTGAGAAAGCTTCTGCTACATGGTAATTCTATTTTTGAACATGGTATAAGGACCACTTTTGGATATTTATAGGTGGTGAAGCTTGCTGAGCAAGGGTCACCTTGCCTAGGTGCTCCATCTACGTCATCTTGAGAGCTACTGATGCTCTATAGGAGTACGGAGTCGAAAGGATTCAGGTTAGCATTGCCTATTTACATGCTTGTATATCTATCTATTGTTTAAGTACACATGACAATATGCCTGGATCTACTCCTGAAATGACCTAGCATCTTTAAATGGCATCATCATGATCAAGTCCTCTGTATCTTTCAGTAGTTTATGTCTGGCTTCACACCTCCAGCCTGCAATCATCCAGGCTAGTTCACTTACCATACATATTGACGATGACTATCCCCACCACCACATCTGACTCCCATGTGTTGCCAACAATAAGAGCATGGATCTCTTGATCTTTCTCTAAGGTTGCTACACTAGCACTGAGAACACAGACAAAGGTTGTGTTTTTCCTACATTTGGAAAGACATGTAGGGCATCCTAGTGGACATTGCAATCATGGTGTGGAATGCAATGATTGTTGCAGGCCGGATATGTCGAGCATGGGCTTGGTGAGGAAGCACTTGGGCATCTAGAACAGATGCAACTGGAGAGTCTCTCTCTAGATGCTATCACATTTGCTTATAGCCTGAAAGTTTGTGGGAACGTAGGAGCAAGAGATAGAGGCTGAGAAATACACACTAAAATAGCCAGAGAATGGCTAAACGTATGCAGATTGTGTAGAACATGGAGTTAGAAGAAGATAGCTCTATCCTGCATCTAAGGAGTAAATTTATCACTTTGTATATATTTGGTTGCAATTTGAATTTGAGAAATAGCACTCTAAATTTCGTACACATCATTTTGCATTTAGAATTAGCACTTAGCATTGATCAACTAGCATTTTTGTGTTTAGCAAATAGCACTTTGTATCCAACACATAAACAAATAAACTTAACCACACATTCGTGTGGGGGGAGGGTCAGCACATTTCCTCTCCAAAAATTATAAGACCAAGGAACGTGCCCTTCCTTGGGTTCATATGATTTTGCATTTTGCACATAGCATTTTGCATATAGTATGTAGCAATTTGAGTTTGGGATAGAGAACATAGCACTTTGCATTTTGCACATGGTACTTTGTTTTTAGAAATGTATGATTTTGTATTTTGTAGATAGTATTTTGCATTTTTGAAAATTTAATGGATCAATTCTATAGTACAAAATACTTTGAGGTTGTTGGCAATCACCCATGCGTAGCAGCTCAAATTGCAAGCATCAATAGCATGGCCATCGAAGCAACAAGGATGAGCTAGAAGAACGTCAAGCTAATGCCAATTGAAAACTCTGAATCATCAAGCTGCCTCTACAAGGTTTTCAAGCGCAAGTACCTTTAGGAGCAACTTGGCGCAGAAGAGCTACTTGACTACTCGAAGCTACATCAGCTTGAAGAGATCAAGGATACTCAATGCACAGATTGGAGCTCCCCCACTGTGCAGACTGAAATCGATGGAGGACTAGTGCTAGCGGAGGAAGGTGAGCTAGCCAAAAGGTGTGAGGACAAGAGTGGCTCCTAAACGTTCTATCACTGGATCTCTTCAGCCAAGAAAGTGATAGTGATTCTAACTCAAAGGATGGGGAACTTAAGCCAAACATTTGTAGCTATTTGAATTTGGGATATAGTAGTTTTCATTCATCACTTTGTATATATTTGGTAGCAATTTGAATTTGAGAAATAGCACTCTAAATTTCATACATATCATTTTGCATTTAGAATTAGCACTTAGCATTGATCAACTAGCATTTTTGTGTTTAGCAAATAGCACTTTGTATCCAACACATAAACAAATAAACTTAACCACACATTCGTGTGGGGGGAGAGTCGGCACATTTCCTCTCTAAAAATTATAAGACCAATGAACGTGCCCTTCCTTGGGTTCATATGATTTTGCATTTTGCACATAGCATTTTGCATATAGTATGTAGCAATTTGAGTTTGGGATATAGAACATAGCACTTTGCATTTTGCACATGGTACTTTGTTTTTAGAAATGTATGATTTTGTATTTTGTACATAGTATTTTGCATTTTTGAAAATTCAATGGATCCATTTTGTAGTACAAAAAACTTTGAGGTTGCCTGGACACATCCATGTGACTCCTATTTATTGCTAGTCATAGTTGAATGAATCTCTTAACCTTGTTCTAGAGTTTCCATACTGGCATACGAGTCAAACGTAATATTTTCTAGCTCAATTATTTTTGCCTACACTTGTGCAACCTTGAATTTTTTGCTCTATTTCGATATAGGCATCCATACCATAGGCGCCTATTCGTGATGATGTTTAATCAGTAAACCAACACATGCCAACTCCTATAGATGGCCCAGAACTATTATAACCTAGGATAGGAGACTAAAAAGAACCATATGGATTCAGTCTATTGACGTGGCAAGTCTAGAGGAGACAACAGCATGGAGTTGCTAGACCACAGCTAGGATCGGACATACCTATGGTATGGATCAGCATCAACAACTGCACAAAAACAGAGCATTAGATCTAAGGCTGCACAAGTGCTAGTACAAGGGCAGATGTGTCTTGGGTTGGTATGCAATGGAAAGGGGCAAGGATTGGGCCATTAAAATGGACCTGAAGCAAGTCAGGCTCACGGCAAGAGAGCTTGGGCTAGTGGCAGCTTGCCACATGGCTAGGCACGGTCTGCAAAGCCCAAACAAGAGAGAGAACTCCACTCATCGAGACACTCCCAAGTTGCATACGTTCAAAATAGTTTAGTGCTTCCTCACAAAGCCCATGTTCAGCATATGCTCCAATGATTGCAGTTCATAAGACTACCTCGTGAGCACAAGCCTGTCAAAATATATCGCTCGATCCCACAAGGAATCCAAACTTGGCATACACACCAGCCAAGTTGCTGCCAACAAAATGACCTCTTTCCAATTTCAGTCTATCATTCTCAAGGTGTGTTTCTTGGAGTTTTACTATGGATCGGATGCTACCACAAGCTTTCAAGATGCAAATACATGTGACAGCCATGGGAGGTACACCCTCCACCCACATCCATTTATACCATTAGCACCACCATTTGGTATCTTCTCTTGTTTCCCGCCCAAAATAGTTTGCGGCTGTTTTGACTCAGATTGTGGCTAAAGAAGGTTGCCCTACGCAGCCATACGGACTACAAAAGGAGTCAAAGCAGTCTAAAGACACTACATATGGGCTCGCACGATGGATGGGTTGCCCAGATAGCCATTTGGGAGCTGCACGCAACTGAGATAGCGCAAACTGTTCAAAATATTCTCGGGCTGCAATGGACCAACAGCATGATTCTGAACAGCGAACAAGAGGGATCACATGTTACCTTGGAAGGCTTCACCGGATCTCTTCAACCAAGAAAGTGATAGTGATTGTAACTCAAAGGACAGGGAACTTAAGCCAAACATTTGTAGCTATTTGAATTTGGGATATAGCAGTTTTCATTTATCACTTTGTATATATTTGGTAGCAATTTGAATTTGAGAAATAGCACTCTAAATTTCATACATATCATTTTGCATTTAGAATTAGCACTTAGCATTGATCAACTAGCATTTTTGTGTTTAGCAAATAGCACTTTGTATCCAACACATAAACAAATAAACTTAACCACACATTCGTGTGGGGGGAGAGTCGGCACATTTCCTCTCTAAAAATTATAAGACCAATGAACGTGCCCTTCCTTGGGTTCATATGATTTTGCATTTTGCACATAGCATTTTGCATATAGTATGTAGCAATTTGAGTTTGGGATATAGAACATAGCACTTTGCATTTTGCACATGGTACTTTGTTTTTAGAAATGTATGATTTTGTATTTTGTACATAGTATTTTGCATTTTTGAAAATTCAATGGATCAATTTTGTAGTACAAAAAACTTTGAGGTTGCCTGGACACATCCATGTGACTCCTATTTGTTGCTAGTCATAGTTGAGTGAATCTCTTAGTTATTAACCTTGTTCTAGAGATTCCATACCGGCCAACGAGTCAAACGTAATATTTTCTGGCTCAATGATTTTTACCTACACTTGTGCAACCTTGAATTTTTTGCTCTATTTCGATATAGGCATCCATACCATAGGCATCTTCTCGTGATGATGTTTAATCAGTAAACCAACACGTGCCAATTCCTATAGATGGCTCAGAACTGTTACAACCTAGGAGAGGAGACTAAAAAGAACCATATGGATTCAGTCTGTTGATGTGGCAAGTCTGGAGGAGACAACATCATGGAGTTGCTGGACCACAGCTAGGATCGGACATACCTATGGTATGGATCAGCACCAATGGCTGCACAAAAACAGAGCATTAGATCTAAGGCTACACAAGTGCTAGTACAAGGGCAGATGTGGCTTGGGTTGGTATGCAATGGAAAGGGGCAAGGATTGGGCCATTAAAATGGACCTGAAGCAAGTCAGGCTCACGGCAAGAGAGCTTGGGCTAGTGGCAGCTTGCCACATGGCCAGGCATAGCCTGCAAAGCCCAAACAAGGGAGAGAACTCTAGGATCACTCATCGACACACTCCCCAATTGCATACGTTCAAAACAGTTTAGCGCTTCCTCACAAAGCCCATGTTCAACATATGCTCCAATGATTGTAGTTCATAAGACTACCTCATGAGCACAAGCCTGTCAAAATACATCGCTTGATCCCACAAGGAATCCAAACTTGGCATACACACCAGCCAAGTTGCTGCCAACAAAACGACCTCTTTCTAATTTCAGTCTATCATTCTCAAGGTGTGTTTCTTGGACTTTTACTATGGATCGGATGCTACCACAAGCTTTCTACAAAAGGAGTCAAAGCAGTCTAAAGACACTGCATATAGGCCTGCACGATGGATGGGTTGCCCAGATAGCCATTTGGGAGTTGCACGCAACCGAGATAGTGCAAACTGTTCAAAATATTCTCGGGCTGCAATGGACCAACAACATGATTCTGAACAGTGAACAAGAGGGATCACATGTTACCTTGGAAGGCTTGGGATTGGGACTTGAATGGAGCTCAACAACAAATTGGTTCTAAAGACAGTTGTGAGGAGTTCTAGATTTACTAGAAAGGGATCAGTTTGGAAGAGGTACGTGGAGCAATTCCAAGGTTCTCACTTTATATGTTCAGAGGCTCGAGTTTGCAGATGTTGGAGAATGATCGGGTTGAAACAAAC
This sequence comes from Dipteris shenzhenensis, assembly GCF_047967505.1. NCBI lineage: Eukaryota > Viridiplantae > Streptophyta > Polypodiopsida > Gleicheniales > Dipteridaceae > Dipteris > Dipteris shenzhenensis. Next base: position 7,091,404 of record NC_141628.1, on the reverse strand, counting down.
CAAGGATGCTTGGTACTTTGCAGAAGGAGGACACGTTGGTAGACTACAGATAATGGACATGAGCAGTTTGCAAGGAGTAACGAGTTTCATTGGGCCAATAGGTTCCTGTCATGTGGCAGGCCATCGCCATAGGGCTCGTTTGTCGAGTATCTACACAGATTGTGGCTGGCCAGATTAGGTGGGCATTTGCCCCATAACAGGGCCCACTGATGGAGCCAAGGTATTATCTTGTACACAGCAGGGATGCCAGTGATCAGCATCCATCTTGGCTCAGGCATCGAGAGCAGCAGGGAGGCCAAGAATACTTCACAACACTCTCTAGAGCTTGAACACACAGGTTGACAAAGGCCAGAGGATCTCTCGAGAGGCTTACTAAGAGTGCAAGCCCAAGAAGGCCAAGAATAGAGGTGGTGTATGAGAATGCAGTCACAAACATTTTAGGAAAGCAAGATAGTGGATAGCAGCAATGGCACAAATCTATAAAAACGATAGGGTAGTGCTCTTCAAGTGGATCTACACAATTGTTGATGCCTCCTGCTGCTGCTACTTATGCTTTTGCTGCAAGCCTGCTGCTACTGTAGCCTCAACCTTCTCTAGTACCATGAGGTACTTCTAATGGCTAGAGTAGGTCTCTTGATCCTCAGTCCTTGTGGCTGTCCTTTACTGCCTTCTCTGTGAGTGTGGGATCGATTAGAGGGAAGGGGTGAGGGCTAAGACTATGGGCTGGCTTGCTGACCGCTATCCACCATCTTGCAATCTCAGCATGTATGTTTGGCTCTTATCTATGGGTCTGATGCTGCCACAAGCCTTCAAGCCATAAACAAAATTTCAAGACACACTATCTAGTTGCATTTTTGTAAAACAGTTTAGTATTTCCTCACAAAGCCCATGTTCAACATATTATCAAATTATTGCAGTCCATGAGGGTAAATCATGAGCATAAGCCTATGAAATACATTGCTTGGTTTCACAAGGAACCATAATTTGGCATACACAACAACCAAGGTGTTGCCTACAAAATGAACTCTTTCCAATTTCAGTAAGAACATGCTACAATCATGGCACTCAAGGAGATTACATTCTACAAAATGAACTTTTTCCAATGCCTGCAAGTAATGCCCATTGCTAGCACCCCACAATGCAGGCTGGATAGCAAGTTCACCCACCCAATTGTCATGCCCACACTACTTGCCTATTTGTGACTATTTGCAAAGGCATTCCATCCCTTATGCCTAGCTCATCTAACCCTTATGGCTGCCCTGGTTTGCAGTACATGTGTCAGCCCGCAATTCCTATATGCTATATTCAAATTGGTATCAACATAAACTAGAGACGTTATAAATTTTGAGTGAAAATAATAAAGTGTTAACAACCTTGATATTTTGTTTGCAGATTATTCGAATTGGTGAATTTCAAGTAATTTTTAATGCTCTCATCCACAACGGGAAAATAAAGTAGGTGCTTCTACTTCAACATATAATTTACTTTACAAATATGAAAAGGTCTCTTATTGAAAGGAGAGAACGTGCTTCCTACATTAGCATAGAAAACAAGAAAAGACGCTTACAACCAAGTTTCTCCTCATGGTTATTCATCAATAATTTTCGGCTACAATGTAAGCTTAGCCGAACTCCTCAAAATAGATCGTAAGACTGGAAATGTCATACTAGTAGAGTTCAACAACATGTTCCAAACAGATGATAAAAAAAAAGCAAAAGAGTTGCCATTTACCATAGAAGGTATAACTTCCATTATTGATTTAAATTTTGCAAAAGAAGCATATGGCGAACATTTTGAGTTTTTTCCAACTCCAACAAAGAACAATATATTTCAGCCCCCTACAGGTACATTCTTGACTCCATATCTTAAAATACATACAAACTTCATCTTCTAACACACAAGAAAAACTCATCGTACTTCATTTTGCTATTTCAAATAGGAAATCTCAGGGGGGTCACTATGTATAAACCCTCTATATCACGTGCGTTCAAGGCCTATATTTAAAATCCCTTATCTGTAAAAGATTTTGTTAATAAAATGTACCCCTTTTCTATACAAATCTGTAAATTTTTCCCATAACTATTTTAAATAGTCCCTTGTGTATATTTATTTCTGTAAATTTTAGAAATAAAAAATATCCTTCTGTTGAACTCACATGATAGGGTTACATATGATGAGTGACCCCCCCGAGTAGGAAATCGCGAAGAAGACAAAGAAAAAGGCACAAAAGGCCCATATTACATATATTCTATTCTATGTATTGCTACAGAAAAAATATATATTGGACAAACTAGAAATCTTGAAAAACGGATAGCACAACACTAAACCAATCCTCCATTAAAATTGAAACATGATGTTAACAGGTACAAACCGTCTGACTCGAACTTCAAAACAGAAATCCTAGCCACCACAAACTTTAAAAGCAAAGCTGATACACTCAAAGAGAAATACATAAGAGAACTAAACACAACCGACTCGAAATATGGATACAATAACCTCAGTGGAAATCCAGCATCTACAAAAAATTTTTACTTTCTCAAAAATAGAGACATAATCTAGTATATTTAAGTAGAAGCCCATTTTCAATACATGTAAAGGTCTTCCTATTTCAAACTATAGTTACATCATACTCTTCAAGGACTCTTAATTCATAACATATATTACTCAAAAGCATCATGTTTTTAATGATATATAACTCCATTTATAACAATTCCAATAATAACCACTTTTAGGTATACTATATAAAGTTTCATGTATTGTTACTCTTATAATAATATTATAGTGTATTTCCAAAAATTCTACTATTACAGTGCTCTTCTTCATATCATAATTAATTCTTCTCAAATTGCAAGTTTACATAAATCTAAGTTCTAAATTCACTTTAACAATCAAGTCAAGATGAAAAATATTATTTAACAATTTTTACTAAATAGCACTAAATTCATTCATATATATTCTAGCTCAATACAGCTACCTGCTCGGATCTAGTTCAGAAACTGTGCTAACTTATTGTTGCGACAATGTCATGGGGGGAGCGAAAGCAGCGAATGGGGAAGCAAGTAGAGTTCACCGTCCACAAAGCAATGGTCGTCTTTCCAATTCCATGATACGAGCGCATCTTGATGTCGAGGCGCGGGTCAGAACTCGTTGTGATTACGTAATTGTGCAATGTGATGTCGAAGCCCAGGTCAGAACTCGTTGTGATTACGTAATTGTGGCATGTGTGATTCTGGAAGCGCATTGAAATTGGACACAAGGAACTTTCCGTGGGAAATGCTGGGAAATTATCCAAACCGCCCAACACGGGCCACTGCACCCTATCTAACGTCTTCCCGCTACCTGCTTCAATCCACAATGCCTCTGGAGTCTGCCTCAACTCCTCTTCATATTCTTATTTGCCTCAACTGCTCAACGATCTCGTCCACGCCCCTCAGCATCCTCTTTAACCCCTTCCCGCTGCCTGTTTCAATCCACATAACGCCTCTGCGTTTCCTTCCTCTCATCTGTTGATTCCTAAATTCCTCTGATATTCGTTTTCTTCGTTTTTGCCTCAAACCTCCTTCGTGGACTACGCCTCCCTTATATTTACCCCCCGCCTCGCTCCCCCTTCTTCCCCTTCTGGATTCGCCCACTCTGAGTTCGAGGACTGCTTTCAAAGCTTGTGGCATTACGACTCCATTCTCTCGCCTCCGAGTGCCCATAACATGACGCCATCGCAAAAGAGGCATGCGGCCGATTCCGGGCACCACTTGCTTCCCTTGTTTCGACTGGTCGACGAAAACAAGTGTGAATTAATAAGTTTACACATAAACTTATAATGAACAAAACAATGCAAAATACGACGACTAAACGAACAGACATGGTTTATGAAACGTCAACAGACGTAACCCAAATTTTGTAACTACTCAAAAGCCCGATTGAGGCATAATAATAAACAGTTCGTTCATCTACGAAGTTTTCTGTTCTCTGTCTCAAGAGCACACACATTGAATGCTTTACATGGTATCAGTTTCTACGAAGCAACCTTAATCCCCCTCCACTTTCGCTTGTGACAGAGGTTTCTCTGATCCGGACAGAGTGAACTTCCGTTACAACAATTATACACTCTTACAAATCCAAGCCTTACACAGTTTCCATCCCCTCACGCCATGGCTGCTGCTGCTGTTGCTCGCACCTACAAGTTGGACAAGTTGGTCAGTTCCAACTACCTTGCACGGCGCGTCAAAATGGAGATGTGTCTCACCCGACTTGACCTTTGGAGCGTCGTTTCTGGTATAGAGGTTAGCCCAACCTCTATTGTCCCTCCTCCAGGCGCTGCTCCACTTACGGCCGCTCAAGTTGCTGCCCAAGCCACTGCTCAAGATGTATGGAATCTCAAAAACCTGAGTGCCCGCACCGAAATCAACCTACACATAAGCGACAAACAGGTGCAATTGGTACGCTCTCTTCCCACGTCCAAAGCAATGTGGGATCATTTGAAATCTCAATACAAACATACTGACCTGCCATCACAAGTGACGATTCTAAAGCGCCTCATCAACCTTGAAATGAAATCTGATCAATCCGTGGATACATTTGTCGATGAGTGGCAAACTCTTTTGGATAATGCGATCATTGCCGGCCTAGTGATCCCAGACACGCTCCAGGTCATGCTACTTCTTGCTGCACTACCTTCGACATGGCGTTCATTCATTACTACACAAACCACAGTCATAAATTAAATGGTTCCTCAATTGGCAAGCAAAATTAAGCAAGAGCAGGTCATGAATGACCAGACGACCAAATCAACCCCTTCTGTCACACCCATGGCCATGAATACAAGGATTCACAAAAACTTCAGACGGTCCAACCCGCGAACCGGTGGAAATACAAACAACTTTCGAGAGCGACCATTTCCTTCATATCGGCCATCATTTAATCAAGGAAACAGAGGCTTAAATCAAGGTTCCTCCTCTCGAAACATTCAGTGCAATTATTGTCACAGGATTGGGCATCTAGAACGTGACTGCCGAACTAAAAAACGTGAATCTTGGCCACAAACACGGTTCCAACCACCACGAGCACAAGCACGGGTTGCATTGCTAGAAGACACCCAACAGCCAAATTATGAGGCATCTCAGGAACACAACTCTCTTCAATTATTTGCAGCAACAATTGATACTCAGAATGGCACAACTGATGATTGGTATTTTGATACTGGAGCCACTCATCACATGACATTTATACGACAATGGTTGTCTAATTACAAACCTCTTGCACAACCACTTGAGGTGCGCCTTGGTGATGACAGTACCCAGTATGCTCAAGGTTTTGGCAACCTCCAAATTCACTTACCAGATGGGCAACATACTCAAATTGATCGAGTATACTATGTACCAGCACTTACCCGAAACCTTCTCTCTGTGAGTGAGGCCACAAAGAACGGCTCGGTGATTGAGTTCCATCACCAATACTGCATCTTTCATGTCACATTAACCACCGGCCAAACTACAAGCCTCACCTGTCGCCAACGAGGAAGACTTTACCCCCTTGGTGTTGACACTGGTCCTGCTCAAGCACACACAGTTGTGGGTCAAACATCACAGATCGAAACTCTTCGATGGCACTATCGATTGGGACACCCACACATTGATGTGATCAGAAATCTGCAACGACATAACATGGTTGTGGATGGCCTAAACTTCCAGATTGCCCCTATTGACATTTGTGAAGGGTGCATCTTTGGGAAGTTTCAACAGAAACCCTTTCCTCGTTCCCAATCACGGTCTTCAGCTCCACTTCAACTGGTACATTCGGATTTGTGTGGCCCCATGCCCACGAGGTCTCTCACTGGATCGAGGTATTTCCTTACCTTCGTGGATGATTTCACCAAGTTCACGATCGTGAGTTTCCTGGTTCACAAATCAGAAGCACTAAGTCACTTCATGGCATACAAGTCTTTGGTGGAAAATCAGCTGAATACACGAATTAAAACCATCCGCACAGACAATGGCGGTGAATACACATCAAATGACTTTACCCATTTCTGTCAATACCATGGAGTACAGCACCAACTGAGTGTTCCATATCACCCTCAGCAAAATGGAGTCGCCGAAAGGAAGAATCGAACCCTCATGGAGTCGGCAAGAGCCATGATCAAGATGGCTTCCCTCCCTAATTCCTACTGGGAAGAGGCCGTCTCTACTGCTTGTTATTCACAAAATCGCCTATATACTACAACGCTTCCTCAAATCACACCGTTCGAAGCATGGACTGGGAACGGTCATTCATCATATGCGGATTTTTGGTGCTCCTGCCTATGCTTATGTTCCCTCCGAACTGCGGAGCAAGCTGGATGATCGTGCGACCAAACATATCTTTGTTGGCTATGGAGACAGGTTCGGGATCAAAGCTTACCGATTGTATAAACCCCAGACGAGGCGCTTTACATTCAGCCGCAGCGTGTTCATTAATGAACTTGCGCTACTTCCAAGTTTTACTTAGTCAGACGGAGCTTCTACGTCTACAACACTGGCTAAAACACAGAACGAACCACCGGTTGAACCCGCTGATGATCCACCCTACACCGAGGAAGACACATATGATGTAATTCATTTTGTTATCCAGCAAGGTATGGCGAATCTCGCACAACCAGCTCTACCTCAGACATCTCCAGACGTACATGCCCTGCAAACACCGGTGCCCATTCGCAACACAGCTCGGCGACATGTATCACCCGCTGCTACTCCGATAGCTGCTCAATCCCCACCCATGACACAGCGACAGAGGTCCCCATCAGCTCGGATAGCTCAACGCACACGGCGCACACTTACTGCATGGCAACCGTCTTCAAGGTGGACACATGGCGGCCCCTCCAATAGTTCCACGTCACCTGCATGGGATAATCGAACAGCTCCGTTGGCACCTCCAGCTGTCAGCCATGAAGCGGTCCATGGAATCCCATCCAGACACGTGGACCTCCCACCAAGCTCACCCCCCCATGCAACCACTGGCTTTTCACCACAAGCTGCAACACTTTCCTCGACTGACACGCGTCCGCAAACCCCGCCATCTCCCTTAACATCTTCCTCTCCATCCAGTGCTGATGAGCTCTCTGGCCGCACCCGATCCTTATCTGACATCCTCGCCACAGCAAATGCTGCTGCCCTTGATTACAACTCCGACACTTCTGAAGCCGCCCTTGAAGATGACCTTCCCCTCGACAACATCCGTGTAAAGGATGCACTTTCCAGCGCTGAAGCTGATCTGTGGCGAGCAGCCATGGATGCCGAGTTCTCCTCGCTGCAACACAACGGCACATGGACTCTCGTTCCTAAGCCGGCTGGAAGGAGGCTCGTGTCCTGCAAGTGGCTACTGCGGAGGAAATACAACTCCGATGGCTCGATATCACGATACAAAGCACGGTTGGTGGCCCGTGGCTTCACACAAGTTCCAGGTGAGGACTTCCATGAGACGTATTCCCCCGTCCTTGGCACGCCCTCTTTACGACTGCTCATTGCACTATCAGCTCATCTACAATTACACATCCACCAGCTCGATGTTAAGACAGCGTTCTTACATGGAAGCTTGGACGAGGAGATATACATGGCCCAACCTCCTTACTATGCTTCCACTGCTTATCCTCATCATGTGTGCAAGCTTCAGCGTTCACTCTATAGACTGAAGCAGTCTCCCCGGCAATGGTATTATCGGTTCCACACTTTCATGAAAGCAGTACCTAAACCGAAACATGATCGGTGCTGCAAAGCTATAGGAATGATATAGATAGTGTCTCTCTTATATCCTTTTATCACATCTCGATAATATTCTTAGTTTCTAAAGGAGGGGGAGTGTGTGAATTAATAAGTTTACACATAAACTTATAATGAACAAAACAATGCAAAATACAACGACTAAACGAACAGACATGGTTTATGAAACGTCAACAGACGTAACCCAAATTTTGTAACTACTCAAAAGCCCGATTGAGGCATAATAATAAACAGTTCGTTCATCTACGAAGTTTTCTGTTCTCTGTCTCAAGAGCACACACATTGAATGCTTTACAACAAGGACGGGAAAGCAACCTTGGATGAAATGGTGTGCTTGTCAAGCAAAGTGGGAAAAGAAGTGTCGCGGAGCTACTTGATGTCTCTCATGGAGACAATTGACCAGAATCACGATATGTCTGTTGATTTTCATGAATTTATCCAATTGTACGACTCGATTTACAGAGACGAGTACTCCCTGGTAGAAGAGGGAGTGCGGCGACCCGATCCAGCAGATCTGGACTCAGATGACCTTCTCGATGCGTTCAACGTGTATGACAAGAACAAAGACGGCTACATCTGCGCACAGGAACTCGCGGAGGTTCTTTGCGGCCTGGGCTTCGCAGAGGGAACGGATCTTGCGAAGTGTCAAACTCTGTTAGATAAAGTGGACATGGACGGAAACGGGCTGGTAGATTTGGAGGAGTTCAAAGCCATGCTGTGCCAAGGATGCCACATCTCACAACGCTCTTTGACAAGTGAATCTGCTCAAGGGCTTCCGGTCTGTTGAAAACCACGCTACGCTGCGAGCAACAACCATAGCAAACTCGTTGTCAAGGTCGTCCTCCAACGTGCCGGCTAAACTCGGAGAATCTACAAATTGGTCGATGGCTAACGGGCTGTTTCCACGTGCCTTAGGTGCGCGCACCGGGTGGCCAATCCAGCCCATGGAGGCAAGGGTTGATCGGCCTACGCAATGGTGCTTGATCTCTCATCGTCACGCGCCAGGGCACATGGAAGCATGCCCTACATTGGCAGAATTTACAAATTGGTCACTTTCACCATTGGACGAATCGGTCGCGCTTGTCAATCTCCATCCTTCCTCCGAGAAGTCAATGTGACAAGATCTCGAACGTTGACAATCGCCTGCACGTCTCCCTCGGCACTTTTCTTATGATAGAAAAGAAATTCTGATTTTCTTGACCCCACTCTCCGCATCGCTGAGCTATTTTGGGGAAATGCCCATTTTTTTCTATAAATGAGGTCTTTTTGGCCTACCACTTTTAATGTGGAAGCCTAAGTAATGCTGTGACAGCAGGTGTTTCCAATGGATTTGTCAGTGTATTCCCTCCAATTAACATCCTTGCATGGCTTCGTGTCGTCGAGTTTGCATGGATGTGGGCTTCATCTCCCTCGCCTTCTTTAGAGAGGTTTTGACGCGGCGCAGTTTGGGAGGTTCGGGTAGAGCAAAAGGGAGCTTTGCGAGAGTTTCGATGGAGTTAGACGGAGGTTCGGGAGGGAGAGGGGTTTCTGGAGCTTCACGTAGGTCCGAGGCACCACGTGGCGATGAAACAGGGGTACGCACGAGCTCGCAGCAGACATGCAGACTCTGATGCACAACACCAGCTTACAGACGTGCAGATTCTAACCATGTCGCAGACTCTGACCATGTGCTAAACATGGGCACTGGCTAGTGGCCAGCACAGGGAATGAAGGGCAACTGCCACACGGCTTTCAACCAGACTAGGGCAGACTACGAGACTGCAAGTGGGCAGAAGGAGGACTGCTCAGAGTCTTGGAAGCTGGACTACGCATTACATGAAAATTTAAACAAAAGTGTTGCGAACTTACACGTGGGTTACTACACAACTACGAGCATTACATGCGCTGGATTGCGCAAGAGGGCACCATGTGGCACGACAGCAAAAGGCGGCATGGGTGCCAGAAGCTGCACAGAGAGAGGGAGAGCGCACTAGAGAGATAAAGCCGGAGAGAGAGAGAAAGAGAGAGAGATAGAGAGTGCACTAGAGAGATATGAAGCTGGAGAGAGAGAGAAAGAGAGAGAGAGAGCACTAGAGAGAGAGAGAGAAAGAGAGCACTAGAGAGAGATGAAGACGGAGAGAGGGGAACGTTTTTATATATTTATAAATAAGTCTTTATTTATTTATTTATTTATTTATTTATATTTAAGAGAGAGAGAGAATTATATATTAAATATATTGTATAATAGTATATTATATAAAATATAGATATAATTGTGTGTGTGTGTGTGTGTGTGTGTATATAGATAGATAGAGAGACAGAGAGAGATAGAGAGAGAGAGAGAGAACAGAGAGAGTGAGTGAGTGAGTTAAAAGAGAGTGAGAGTAAGAGAGACAAAGTGAGAGAGAGATAGAGAGAGAGTCGGAGATAAGAGAGAGACAGAGAGTAAGGGGCGGGAGCCAGCGAGAGACAAAGAGAGAGAGAGAGAGATATAAGAGAGAGAGTGAGTGAGTGAGTGAGATAAGAGAGAGAGAGAGTCGGAGATAAGAGAGAGAGAGAGAGCGGGAGGGTGAGCCAACGAGAATGAGAGGGGGGGAGAGAGAGCGAGAGAGAGAGAGAGAGAGAGAGAGAGAGAGAGAGAGGGGGGGGGGGGGAGATGGGAGAGAGAGAGGAGGGGGAGAGAGAGAGAGAGAGAGAGGGAGATAAGAGAAAGAGTTAGAGAGAGAGAGACAAGAGAGAGAGAGAAGGGGGGGAGACGAGGAAGAGAGAGTGAGATAAGAGAGAAAGTTTTAGAGAGAGAAAGAGATGAGAGAGAGAGAGAATGAGACAATATATATATATATAGAGAGAGAGAGAGACGATTTATATATATATATATATATAAAGAGAGAGAGAGAGAGAGAGAAAACAAAGAGAGAGAGAGAGAGAGGAAAAGAGTAAGAGAGAGAGAGAGAGAGAGAGACAGAGAGTTAGGGAGAGAGAGAAAGAGAGAGAGAGAAAGAGAGAGAGAGAGAGGAAAAGAGTAAGAGGGTGGGAGAGAGAGAGAGAGAGAGAGAGAGAAAAGAGTAAGAGGGAGGGAGAGAGAGAGAGGGAGAGAGAGAGAGAGGGAGGGAGAGGGGGAGAGAGAGAGAGAGAGAAAGAGAGAGAGAGAGACCGATATATATATATATATATTGACAGGCGAGAGGACACAAAGAGAGAGAGAAAAGAGTAAGAGGGAGGGAGAGAGAGAGAGAGGGAGAGAGAGAGAGGGAGGGAGAGGGGGAGATAGAGAGAGAGAGAAAGAGAGAGACCATATATATATATATATTGAAAGGCGAGAGGACACAAAGAGAGAGAGAGAGAGCAATTTTGGATTCGAGATAGAGAGAGGTCATAAATATAGATCTATATATATATATAGTAATAATTTCACCCTTAATTTTGAAGCGCATCGTAGACGGGTTACTCATCCTCCCTAGTCGTCAAGTTTACATGGATTGCCTCCCTCCCCAGCTCTCGATTTCTCCCTTTTCTTGCACTTTTCGCTCCTTCCATTTTGCAGCTCGTCGCTTCATCCTCCTCCTCCCGCCTGTTGTTTTCTCTTGCTCTCTTTGCCGTAGCGTGGCTTGGAGATTTCTGTCAAACGAGTTCGCAATTTGCATGTGCGAAGGTACCGCACTTTCGGTCGTTTCCTCCAGTTACAGTGCTAGGTGTTGCTGCACCCACAGCTTCACTACCATCTTTGTCTGGATCAATGAAACGATTTAGTTGTCCACTGCCTCCCGAGGAAGGTCTCTTATCAAGTTCGATTTCTCATTCGAAGCTGTGTTTTCAAGCTTCCGTTTGTCCACGTACAAATTGAAGTGGACTCCTTCCTCCATGAACGTCAAGAAACGTCGTAGCTGGTGTTTCCACGACATGCAACCGACTTGCCATTCGAAAGGAGGTGATGATTTTCTCTCAGGTAATGGAAGTTTCCTCTATTTTGTCTAGTTCTCGGCTTTTGCATCTGTAGACTCAAAGCACCCACATTAATTTGTGAGGCAAAGAAGTCGATGGAAGCTCGACTGCAAGAAGCATGTTTGTTACTCAGAAGGATGTTTTCGTACCTACGTTGCCCGCGCAAATCTCCACCGAGGTAAGAAAACTAGTGTAGCGATTTGTTGTCGTCGCAAGAAGGTCCAAAGCATGGATTGAAGTCCGCTTGCTATCCTGCAAGCCAATCATCGTGACCAGCCATAGGAAAATAGCGCATGCTCCCAGACATGGTCACTCGAATGAACAGATAGAGGGGAGGACGAAGCCGACGACGAAATGAGGCTTTCATTTTGGTAGATAGATTATAGAGTTTGGCCAGTGGCGATGTTGGAACCAAGTATCTCTCTGATAAATCTTCGAACAGCTAACAAGGTATGAGCCTTCAATCCAACAGTCTGTAGCACCATAGTCTAAAACGTGTCCCAACGACCCATTGCGACCGATGAGCCAGTACTGCGCAACTGTGCAAACTACCCCATCAACATTTGCACCTTCCTTAAACTACTTCATCCTGTCAATAGTTGGACAACAAAGGAAAGGTTTTTATGTTTTCCTTTGTCCACTAGATCACTTGTCTCTCTATATTCCTGCTGCAGATCGTTTCCTTCTTGAATCCCATCGATGCGGCTCGAGGAGATTTTGGAGCAACAGCTCCCCAAGGGTTACTCCTCGACGATTGAATGTCCTTTTGCATCCAAGAAAGAGTTGTTCTTTCGTCTACGCTTTGGCATGCTTCTGAAAAACGGTGCCGAGGTGATCTTTTTCATGTGATTCCTTTTTCCAGGTATCCTTTTTAAAAGTCTGTACAATTTCGGCTACGCAGCATATGTCACTGCTAGCTGTTTTTCTCATCTCACTGGACCTTATTGATGTTTTAATTTTAAGCGTCTTTCAAGCAGACTGGCTGAATCCCGAAACTGGGGAAGGATGCTCTATGAAGTCGGCAATAGCATTGTTGATTGTGTGGAGTGATGATAGTCGTTATTGGCACTGGGTTCGTAGCCGATTTCTAGTTAGTCTTTGAGGCATCCACGTAAACAGACTGATCATTTTGGACCTATCGTAGCCATTTAACCGCCGTCTCTCTGATATCGTTTGCAGGAGCACTCACCTGCATAAGAGTTTGAAAGCTTTTCTTTAGTTCGTTTCGTGCAGGTTGTTTAGATTTTTCTTGGATCAATCAAGAGGACCTAGGACGTTGAGGTTGGCTCGAGCACTGGAGGTGAGCCGCTATGGGGAACCGTTTGGTTGCTTGCATAGTGACGCTAGGCGGCTGCGGAGACAGAATTGTGGCTCGAGCATTGCATGGAGGAGCGGAAGGCCGCTGCTGCAAGAAGTTGCTCATAGATAATGATCGTTAATTAAATATAGGTCAGCCTTTCCTCATATCGTGGATTGATCGCAGCTCAGTTTGGTACGGTGGTTAGATCCACGTATTGTCTTCTTCCTCCAGAGATTTCCAGGAATGTGGAAAACCCGTTTTAGAAAAAAAAGCTCGCTCACACGCATAGTAAGGGCTTTCTAAAACCACATTCATCTATAAAAGACCGTTTGCATGGACCGTGAGCATGCGTGACCTTCATCGTTGGTTTTGCTGTCTTGTTGTGTATTGTGCCTTCTTATACAGGCAACTAGCAGCAAGCACATCTGATATACAAACAATTTCTTCCCCAAATGAATATGAAGGAACTCCATGGACACAAGTAGTGGCTAGTTTCAAAGAGGTAAATCATATTTTCGTGATTCATTTCGAACTTCCTTTCAAAGACTTCATAGTGTTTTTCAATCCAATATTCATGATAAAATTCAATACATTTTTTCAAGTATGATGAATATGTCCGAATGTAAGAAAGAATGCAAGAAGGATGCTCAATCTCGAATTAATGGTGAGTTTTGTCATGCCCCTGCCTCCTTCTCTCCTCACCCATGGTATCCCCTGCCCTGCCCTACCTCCCACACCTTGAGCTCTACCTCCTCCTCTTTGTCCTCCCCTTCTTCATTGCCTTTCACGTCACCCTCTCCATCGCCTTTGACCCCCTCGTCCTTGGTTCTCACTTCACTTTCCGCTTCTCCTGCCTCCTTCACTCCGCCCTCCTCCTCTTGTCTTGGATCTTCCTCCTTTCCTCTCTCCTCAGTGACTCTACCTCCCTTCTTCCTCTCCCCCGTGAGGCTCCCTTCTTGCTCGCTTCCTGCGCCTTTGCCTTGGAGTGGAAGCTTCTGCAATTCAATTCGCAGATTATGTTAGAGCTATATATAGCTTGCCCTAGTCTCAATCTTGTCGTTAAGAGTAAGATAGCCCAATCTACATGCTTTTGTAGTGATTTCTATTAGGTCATCAGTGAACACAAGAGTTGAGTGCTTCATCACTTGTGGTTTCATGTTGCTTTTGCAAAAGTAAAAGCCAATGATGCTTCACATATATTAAGCTAGTTTTTATTTAGTGCATCCTTTACTCACTAGTTTTCTTATTCAGTTCATCGCTTGTTGAGTCTTTGTGTAAGTGCTTTACTACTCAACATTCATAGAGTATGTTAAGATATCGAGCTCCACTCGTGATATGCCAAGGTGACCAATCTGTATTTATGTCACCGACTTGTTAGCTATAGATGCGGTTGGTACATCGCCCATGAATAATAGCTGGATGACAGTTATCTTTATGTACTCTAGTTAGTGGCTCAGTTAGTATGCCACCTTAGTTAGCTCAGTTTGGTTTGAGACCCACATATAGGGTTCACCTATCCTTTTGTACTTAGAGAAAGAGAGATTTTTTTTGGCTTTCACAGCTAAGAAGAGGAAATTTGTTTTCAGCCTCCACCTTTGTGTGTATTTCCCCTTTGTGTATGTGAGAAAGCTGCAAGTGAGACTCCTTACTTCTCTCCCACTCTCTTCACATGGTATCAGAGCTCGATTCGTGGTAAGGAGCTCAAGAAAGCAAACCAAGTTCGTGGTGTCTTGGTAAGAGGATCAGTGTTGCTGTCCTTTTTCGGGTTTGGGAGCAAATCTCTGTAGGTAGCACAGCCGGAAAGTGCAAGAGTGCATTGTCTCATATTGGGACGTCCTTCGCGGTGTAGCGAGAGGGCAGTATATGTTGCGGGAGTGTGCTTCGCCCTCTTGTCGCACCGCGAAGGGTGTTGAAATTGCCTCGAAATGGCCTCGAAATGGTGACATTATTTTTTTGATTCGAGGCCATTTCGAGGCCCATTTTGGTGGCGGAACTTTTCCGCAAGCACTTAGGAAAGTGCCCTGTTTTTGCTATGCAACCACAGTTCTGCAGGTTGGTGAAAAGTTATCGTAGAAATTGCATCGTATGCCCGTGTGCAGAGATATTGGGAAAGATAGAATCATTCTTATTACCTGTTGATGCAAAATTGTCACTAGGAAGTGACTGTGTGGTCAAATACTACTTTCGTCAGTTTTGCAGATTTGCCCTTGTGAGGCAAAAGTTGTGTTTTTTGCAGTGACATAATATTTTGCAGTGTTCTATAATGGCGTTTGATGCTCTTTCACAGATTGTTACTGAAAAGCTTGACAAGAACAACTTCCACGCATGGAAGTTTAGAATGACGAATTTCTTTAAGGGAAAAGGCTATTGGGAGTTCATTATTAGAGCTGAACAAGAACCAGTTATTCCTAATGTTCCCAATCAACAAGAGTTGCAGGCATTTAAAGGATGGCATGAGAGAGCCAGAAAAGTTATGTACTGGCTGTCTATCAGTATTTCAGATTCTATGATTGTGCATATTTAGGGTGCAAGCACGCCGAAGGAGGCGTGGGATACTTTGACAAAAATGTATACTCAATGTATAGCACAAATATGCAAGCCAGGAAAATGCAGCTCAAGTAGGAGTTGCATAATGTGCAGAGAGAAAATATGAGCATCATGATGATTTAGTTTCTCTGACCTTGAATGGTCTAGGAAAGGATTATGCACAATTTTGGACATCCATTGCCGTCCGTGAAAAATTTCTTGATTTTGAGGAGTTGATTGCTCTTCTAATTTCTGAAGAGCAGAGAAATGGTGGTGCATTTTCTTCAGGAGGAACTTCAAAAGAAATTGTCTTCTACTCAAATGCTAGAAGAGATAGAGGCAGAGGTAGAGCAGGCCGATTTGGAGGCCGTGGCAGAAATCAGAATATGCAGCAAATTCAAGAAAGCCAGTCCTATGGAGGAGGACGTGGTAATCTTAGAGGTAGGGGGAGATAAAGAGGTCATGGTGGATGGCAGAGAGGCCAAAATGCTACTACTATGATAAAATGGGTCATAGGGCTAAAGACTGCTACAAAAAGCAGAATGACGTCATGAATGGAAAATTGCAGCAAGGCAATTATGCATCCTCTAGTAGACAGGGTGATGACAAAAATGAGCATTTGTTTATGGTGTAGCACATGACCAATTCTGTGACAAGTGTAGAAGAAAGCAATGATGTGTGGTATGTTGACTCAGGTGTGTCAAACCACATGACAAAAATACCTGTCTGATGTATTTCATGTCCCGAATATCACCCAGAACCTGGTTTCTGTTGGTCAAATGGTTGAGCAGGGCTTGGAGGTCAGATTTAATCCTCGTGGATGCTTTGTTGAGGATATGAAAAATAAGGGTCGCTTGATAGTAGAAGGGAAGAAGAAGGGCAGGATGTTTACGTTGGATACGGACATGTCTGAATTGAGTGCAGCAATGTTTGCACATGGGACCGGTGTAGTTGTAGATATTGATATTTGGCATAAACGCATTGGTCATGTTGATGTACAGCGACTTAAATTAATGTAGGCCCAAAATATTATTGTAGGATTGCCTAAGTTCAAGGTTACAGAAATGCATAAGATATGTGAAGCCTATCAATTTGAAAAACAAGCAAGGAAACCATTTCCTAGACATGTTCAAGAGAGTAAGAGGCCATTGGAATTAATCCATTCTGATGTGTGGACTACTAAAGCTGCATCTATTGGAGATTGTCATTATTTTGTCACTTTTATTGATGACTATAGCAGTTTGGGTGTATTTTATGAAAAAGAAAAGTGAAGTGTTTGAGCATTTCAAAGCTTTTAAAGCTATGGTTGAAAAAGAAACAGTCCTCCAAATAAAATGCCTAAGGTCAGATGGAGGGGGAGAGTACCTCTCAAATGAGTTTGTAAGGTTCCTGCAGGAGCATGGCATAAAGCAGCAATATTCATGCAGTTATTGGGCTGAAGCAGTTGCTACAGTAGTCTACATAATGAACAAGACTCCCACTATAGCAATACATGGCATGATGCCAGAGAAGAGGTATACTGGTAGGAAACCAAATATTTCTCATTTGAAAGTTTTTGGTTGCATTGCCTATGTTCATGTGCCAAATGATTTGAGATCCAAGTTGGATCCAAAAGCTGAGAAGTGCATCTTTATTGGTTATTCTCTACAACAGAAAGGGTATAGATGCTATAACCCTTCTCCTCGTAAGTTCACACTGAGCAGAGATGTTATTTTTGATGAGATGAGCAGCTGGTATAAACCAGTAAATGTGATTAATGATGTAGATGCATAAAATGGTGATGCTGCATAGAATTCACAGCAGCAATCACAAAATATTAGTGTACCTGTAGTGTCCTCTAGCAGTGGTTCACATACTTTGCCATGGACAGCAGGTAGATTGAGATCAGGAGGATCTCCTCAAAGCAATGCAAATAATGGTATGCAAGTATCATGAAAAGGAAAAGAGAAAGTAGATCAGCCCATGGTTGATGTGAGTGCAGGTCACTCTTATGTGGATGGTGAATCTTGTGGCTTAGAACAGAGCCTTGATGATGAGTTGGGTATTCCTTATGTTATTACACCTAGAGTAAGGAAGATAAGGGATATTTTGAGAGCACCTGGTAGTGAGCTTATTTTGCGCAGGTCTACCAGAGTTAAGTATCCTGTGAATAGGCTTTACTCGTCTGAACGTGGTACATGGATTATTACTAAGTCCTCGTTTGGATGTGACATATTTATATGGCTTTCACGATGGACACATATGGATTTCTTATTGAGTTCTCATTTTGACATGGTCATATTGCGTACTCATTTGCATGTGGCAAGGTTCAACGTCTTTCATATGAACACATATGGATTACTTCTTGAGTACTCATTTGGACATGGCACATATGGATTATTTATTAAGTACTCGTTTGGACGTGGCACATATGCATTACTATTGAGTACTTGTTTGGACGTGATCACCCTTCCCAGATGCTCATTTTCTTGGTTACTTCCAGATGTTCTTTGTAATCTCGGATGCTCGTCTTCCCGGTTGTTCGGTACATTCGGATGCAAAGAGGTTGTTATTTCATTCACGCTATGATTATGTAAGCTGTGTCTAATCCACACAAGCTTGCCTCTTGTCATACGTGCATGGCTTATTCTCGTTGTATTTTTTATTGTTCGATACTTCTGGCTACCCAGTTGTTCGGTACTTTTGGGATGCCCAATTGTTCATATTTCCAGTTGTTCGGTACTTCTGGGATGCTCAATTGTTCGGTACTTTCAGATGTTTGGATGCTTGTTGTGTTTCTAGATTATTGGTTCTTGATTTGCAGGATCATTACGGGCTTGTATTTTTGGTTGTTTGGTACTTCTGGCTACCCAGTTGTTCGGTACTTCTAGGATGCTCAATTGTTCGGTACTTTCAGATGTCCGGATGCTCGTTGTGTTTCTAGATTATTGGTTCTTGATTTGCAAGATCATTATGGGCCTTTCTATTATGTTGCTATGGCTTTCTTACACTGCGCAAGCGACATTTTAGGATACTTTAGGATGCCCGAATGCTCGTTGTGTTTTTGGATTATGATCTATGAATAGAATCACTTTCTTGGGAGAAACTTTTGTGTTGGCCTCTCTCCTCTTTCTCTTCCTCTCAGCACAACTCTTGTGTCCATGTCTCTCCTCTTTCTCTTTCTCTCAACAAATTACCCTCAGATTGGAGAGTGAATGCAATGTGTTGCTTGTCGTTGTAGCAGGAATTTGCTCACTCGTTTCCGGACTGCTGGCTTGGCAGCTCGAGTTCTTCCTTGTAGAGTTGGCTTTGAATATGGGTACCTTGTTGCAAGGTTTTTGGCACCTGCAAATGGGACTTTCGTTGCATATCTATCCCTTTATACCCCGGGGTTGTCACTACCTCCTGTATGTGTTCGGATTGATGGAGGGCTCAACTCAATGCGATCTTGAGTTTGATAAATTTAGGGCGATAGCTCTCATGGATCTCCTATTTATCTGCTACTGCATCCTGCTGACCTCGCTGGGTGATCTTACCAGCTGCTTCTCCCAACCATGCTCCATAGAAATCACCACACAATTAGCGTTGCTGTGTATCAAGGCCAACGGCGTTCGTTGTCTCCTTCTTGTTGTATTTGCAATAGAGATGCAAGTTCTAAAAATAGAGCCATGAGAATGAGGATATCCGTTCACTGCTCACTCTACAAGCTACTTCATGCTTGATTTTCTAAGCATGTCATTTCCCCAAAGTTTTTGTAGTTGTGCTTTTCTAAGCATGTCATTTCCCCAAATTTTTAGTAGGTGCTTTCACAGCACTTTCTAAGAATCCAGAGGGTATCTTATATGGCGAGCATTATTAATTATTCATGCTGTGTTGCTTCATAATTTTTTTAAGAAATTTAAATCATTACGTGCTATGGTGAGACGAAACTGCATACAAACAAAATCTCACCTAGCATGCTCTTATCATCACGTGAACAAATTACTTCACTCTCTTTCCTAATTTGCAAATGGGGTTGCAATTTCCCTTCCCATAGAAGAGGTTGAAGAATCAGCAGGAAAAAACGATGAACGCCTATGTGGATTTGAGGATCCTCCATTATGTGATCTACGAGTAGAACATAAAAAATTGATGCCTGTAGCAGAGCAATATCCCATTGAAATTGAGTCGAACGAAGGTCTTTTTCCCTCCTGCATTGTAGTAAATTGTCAATCACCCTAGTTTCCAATGTTGATTATTACTTTAGTGTTTAGTGCTTATGTGAAGGCTTGGTATTTATTTAGAGCATTCAATGCATGACAAAGCATCAAGAAGGCCCAGCGAGAGAGATAGTTGCTAGCGAACCCTTTAATCCGATCGAAGGTAATCTGTGTTTTATATTTTTAGTTAATTTCCTACATCAAATGTTTTGTTGTCTATAAGTTTTTCCCCCGATTGCACCTTCTACGTAGGTCTTTCCCCTCAAATGAGAGATGCAATGTGTGCTCTGGCATGGGATGGTATGGTGTCCGCATCAAGAACATGCCTAATAGAAGCATCATTTTCCAAACCCTCATCAATTTTAAGTATGCCTTTGAATCTTGCACCAAGGAAGGAGGGAGGTATTCGAAAGCACCCCAAGCCCTCACCAAAGACGGTGTTCCAGGCTGCAGTAAAGTAATGTCTGCCTCCAACAATTTGCCAAGGCAATCACAGAAACCCTACTTTAATCCAACCAAAATTTTTAGCATGAAATTGTTTTTTCAATATCTATCATTTCATGAAAGCTCGGACGTTTCAAAGAACACATGTTTTTGTTTAGGTCCTTTGTCTTTCTACGGACAAAGTTGCAAGGCAAAGTATTCCACTTTAATAAATAAGCTCGATATTAGTTGCTGAAAAAAAGCTTTCCAAAGTATAATTTTAAAGTATGTGAAAACAAATGAAAGACTTCATCGCTCCCTCTAGTTTCATGATGACCACAACCTTTGCATTCCTTACAAATGATCACCCTCCTTCGTGGCTTGTGGCTTTGTTGGGGTGGTGCTTCTACTCGCGTCATGCGTGATTGAAGTATAAGCTTCACGTCCCAAGAAATCAGCAACTAGATTTTGAGCTCGAGGGATATGCTGAATTTTTACCTCTCCGAATTGGTTGCAAAGTTCCAATACTTGTTGATGTCGTGGAACCAAGCCTTTGCTCCGCACCTTCCACCTTCCACTAACTTGTTCACACACTAGTTGAGAATCTCCTTGCACTTCAAGTTGCAATGGTACGTTCTATTTTGCTTACACTTGGAGACAGTAAATGCACTAACGTCCCAAGCATCACAATTTGGACACAGTGTCATGAAAGGCACCTGCAAACTATTTGGCTCTTCTCACACATTCGTGCTCACAAAGTTCATTGTCCTTGATTTTTTAGCAATCTCAAACATTGCACGCCACACTCTAGAAATCACCCCCATAGAGATTTTGAGCCATCCAAATGAGGTCCAATTTAAAAATGCAGCCACCGATGGAAACAATGTAGCTCAAGAGACCGCTCTCACACCTGCAGTAGCAACCAATGTACTTGCTCTCCAAGTGCTTCCAATTAGCACACTCTCCGAGTTTGTTTCATACCGCTTTGCTTTCGAAGGCAAAGCACTTGCGAAATACGGAACATTCAAAGCGAAGGATGTGTCCTACCCTGTGTACATGTGCATCAATTTCACAGACAGTGACTGCTCAGAGACAATCACTTTGCATGTCCCCCCCCTCACACATCATGCAGTTCAAAGAAGTCTTCTAGGTGGACGAGTTTTATCGTGTGGAAGGGCCTAAGATAACCAAAAGAGCACCTGGAGAAGGGGGCACATCATCGTTCTCTTTAGATGTTGATGTGATAACAACAATAATCAAGGGCGAGCCTTTCGTGAGTAATATTTTTGTTTGTCCCAAAGAATTTCATTCACCGATACACACCATGGGCCGTGAATCAAATAGAGAACTTGAGGGCACATTTCACGTCCGTCATTGACTCAATCGCCTTCGTGATTATCAAGGTGGATTTAGATGGCCCTCCAACAAACCAAATCACTATTGCTGATGGACCTATTAGATATCAATGCTCCACTCTCATGAACTATGCGGGAACCAGCTAACTCTACTTGTAAGCCCCCCATATGAGGAGAAGGCATTTGAGTAGCTGGGTTATCCGGTAGGTCCTGGTTTGGACACCAGATGGGGGCCGTGTGTGGCCTGATGGCTAGACGGCTTCAGATAGAGTTGGCACACTACCAACTAGGCTACATGCAAGTGCCAGAAGGCATCCCATGACTGACCAATAGACGGAGTATTTCCCTGGGCAGCCCACTCTCAGGTTGTGGGGCCCGTTTGGAGCCCCAGATGATCCCGGATGGCTCTAGGCCGAACGGACACCATAGGTGAGTTGCTCTATTCTGTGCCACGGTTCTAACATGTGGCCGGTGGCCTATTTCGGGACCGACCTCCAGTCGGCCGTTTTGGGTCGATTGGGTCGATCTCCCAATTGGGTCTAACCGACTACGACTAGTGGCTATAAAAGAGCAAGCCCATGAAGCCCATCATTATCATTGGCTACAGCAACCCTGATTTCTTAGCATCCAGCCTCCATCCTCTACTGTTTCCAGCATGCCATCGAAGCTTCTCACACAGCAGCGCACGGCTGGGAGGCAGCGCCATCTATTGTATCAGTTTTACAGTAATCAAATTTTTGATTCTCCATACTATATGCTTTTCTCTCTTGCATACGAGATCCTATTATCTGTTGAGAACAGACGTTCTATTGTTTTCTTACATGGTATCAGAGCTTGGGCTCTAGCAAGAAGATTTGGTAGTGTGTTTCTGTCTACGAGCAGATTGTGAGAGATGGCCTAGCCCGCAAGACTGTGAATCCCACTGTTCGACGAAAGCGAAAAGTTGGACAACACTAACTATCCACTCTGGAAGTTCAAGATGAAGACCATCCTAAGCGCATATGAGATTTGGGATACTGCTACTGGGGTGGACGTGAAGCCGGTTGCGAGACCGAATCCAGCCAATGCAGGACAACAGATAGTACCAACTGCGGATGAGATTCTCGTGTGGACAAGAAGAAATGCAGATGTGATGTGTTCTATTGTCTGCAGTGTAAGTGATTCAGTCATGGCGTTAATTCAACATGTCATCACAGCGGAGGAGGCATGGACGGTCTTGAAAAATCAGATGCGGATTCAGAATCTAGAGACTCAACTCGCGAACAAGAAACTGTCAAAGTCTGAAACGGAAGAGAAGTTCATCACCAAGGTGAAGAATCTGTGCGATCAGATGACTGCGATTGGCATCACCATCACCAGCGAGAATCTAGCACGAAGGTGCATATGGATCCTCCCACCAAAGTACGATGGTCTTGTTACAGCGCTGAATACGCAGAACAGAAATCCGCCCCTCAACTTTGAGGATTTCAGCGTGATGCTTCTAGAGGAGATGCGTCAAAAGATGAGGACTGGAGAAGATTCGGCTTTCTCCGCTGGATCAAAGAAAGGTAAGGGTAAGGACTCTAGTAACCCATCTTCTTCTAATGAAAAAAGAGAAAGAAGAAGATCAAGTGCTTCTATTGCAACAAGGCAGGGCACAAGCAGAATGAGTACCGAAAGAAGATTGTAGATGAGAAGAACAGAGTAAAGAAAGAGTCCAACAGCACACAAGCAGTACCAGTAGAGCTGTTTGTTAGATATCAATGCTCCACTCTCTTGTAACTACACGGGAACCAGCTAACTCTACTTGTAAGCCTCCCATATGAGGAGAAAGCACTTGAGTAGCTCAGTTATCTGGTAGGTCCTTGTTTGGACACCAGATGGGGGCCATGTGTGGCCTGATGGCTGAACGGCTTCAGATAGAGTTGGCACACCGCCAACTAGGCTACATGCAAGTCCAGGAAGGCATCCCATGACTGACCACACTGAGGGTAGATGGAGCATTTCTCAGGGCAGCCCAATCTTGGGTTGCAGGGCCCGTTTGGAGTCCTAGATGATCCCAGATGGCTTTGGGCCGGTTCTATCATGTGGTTGGTGGTTCTATCGTGTGGTCGGTGGTCGATGGTTGCTCTATTTTGCGCACTGGTTCTATCATGTGGTCAGTGGCCTATTTCAAGACCGTAAGAGCAAGCCCGTGAAGCCCATTTTATCATGGCTATAGCAACCCTTATTCCTTAGCATCCAGCCTCCGTCCTCTACTCTTTCCAACTTGCCATCGAAGCTTCTTTCACAGGAGCGCACGGCTGGGAGGCAGGGCCATCTATTGTATCAGTTCAATGCTATGTACTATGCAGGTGCCACATTGAAAGTGGGGGTTAAAGTCAACTTGCTTGTCAGTGGAAAGATTGTTGCCATTGGGACAATATTCTCTACATCACATGATGACATGTGCCAAGGTGTGCCCTTGGGAGAAAACAATGTATCGGTGGCGATCGATATTTGTATGGATGAAAGTGCACTTCTTCCATTTCCTACAATGGATGCATTCTTAGTCTATGAGGCTTTGGGTAGTGTTGTTCGTTGGAAAGCACGATCAATGAGTTGTGTGGACAATGTCAATGGAGCTATTGTACCAATGAATGATATAACATTAGATACCATTGACGTTGAACCTCTATGTGAATATGATGAGTTTTCCATTCGAGAATCATGGAAGGACAAGAAAGTCTTAATATGGGATGAGCAGAAAACCAAGAGCATTGCAGAGGGTGTTGTTTTGTATGTCTACCCATTTGAACCTATAAATTTTGAGATGCTTGGTGAAGGTAATCTAGGTGTGGGAATTGAAAAGTATCACAGTGATGTATCAAGCATTGATACCATCCACTTAATAAAATGGCCCATTGCACAAATAACCTTTTTAGATGGAACTTCATTAAGAATCGATGACACCATGAATTCTTCAAGTGGTTCTGGGAAAAAGCACATGGAAGATGAGGACCCAATGGAAAAATCCACAAAAAAGAGGCGTTACTGCATGATAAAGAGAAAAGCTAAAAAACATGGCATGCCATTAGCATCATCTACACTCACAAGGGATGCAGTCATAAAAGTATCTATGATTGATTGTTGTAAACAAAATTGTTGTCAATTTGCCGATCGTCAAATGATCTCCAAATTACGCATAGAGTATTGGGGCCAAAGTTTGGAGGCTCGCACCAATTATGTATATGACACTCTTGGGGTTGCTTGTCGAAAAGATGACAATGGGCAGTTCAAATATGTCTTTTCATTAAATGGTATTCAAGTTTGTTGTAGAGCATGGTATGAAATGCATGGTATTCCAAAAACAACATTTTATCGATACAGGGAGCAATTTGAAATTGGTATACGAAGGTGCATACATGGTAATAAAGGAATCGTGCGGAGAGGTTGGGACCACACAGAACTGGGTAGAGCCATAATCCAAGATTTTGTGGATAACAATTCTGAGCGTATGCCACACAAAAGTAGAACACTTCAGGATGGATCAAGGGAAACACAGTTGGTGATACCGGATGTATACAAGCAGGTTGATATTCTCTATGAAGTTAACATGCAATTAAAGCATAGTTTGGGTTGTAAGGAGATGTCAACTTCCACATTCAACCGTATATGGAACTCTGAATTCAAGCATGTAACTTTGTCAAAAACAAGTGAATTCTCTAAGTGTGGTTTATGTAGTGCAATCAAGGCTCAGCTTGCAGCGACAAAATGCCAAAATGAACGTAATAAGTTGATGGAAGATAGAAGAAAGCACATGTTACAGCAAAAAAGTTGTAGAAATGTGTACTACACTTGGCGCAGATTTTCTGAAATGTATCCTCAGACATACTTGTGCATTATCCATGATAAGATGGACCAAAAGAAGACAGCCATCCCTAGATTACGCAATCGTTCAAAGGACATAGACAAATCGTTTCAGCTCCCAGTGGCTTTGACTCGCATGATAACCCATGGACATGGTCAAGGACGTTATGGTCACTTTTCTTTATCCTTGTGGCTGTCGGATCCTAACTTCACAATTGGTTCATTGGCTTTGTGTTTGAGAAATCTTGAAAGATTTGATAACCATGCACTTGGAGATTTGGTACATGATGGGATGCCAAGGTCTGACAATGCTCTGCTAAACGCACTAACCTCAAGAGAAGCATTGGATTCTCACTATGTTTCTAATGGCAAGCAACAACTTCATCTTGGAGCAGTGGGTGGAACATTCAAAGACCTTGGACTTGGAAGTTCCCATCAAGAAAACCCTTATAAGAAACTACCCGAACACCTATTATTGCAGTTGGATAATTGTGGTTCTGAAAACAAGAATAGGTACTTGTTTGCATACCTATCATTACTTGTTGCTCGAGGGATTTTCAAGTCAATTCAATTGGGATTCTTGATGGTTGGGCATACACATGAGGATATTGATGCAATGTTTAGCAGGTTTTCAGAGAGGTTAAGAACTAGCCAAACATTGACATTTGCACATCTCATGGATACTTTTAGACAATGTGAGGAGTCTTCTCCAATGCCATTTTTGGTAACGGAAGTCCCTGATTTCAAGAGCTATGTTGATGGATGCCTGTGCGATGGGAAAGATTCTTTAGTGGGACACTCAAAGCCTCTGCAATTTCGGTTCTTTATGCGAAATGAAGTTCCTATCATGCAATATAAAGTGCATCCACGATCATTAGATTGGCAACCAAGTGAAGGTGGCATTGAGTTGTGGAAGAGACATCCGGATGGTCATCCAATGCTACCAAGTGGAGAGCCACCTTATGTAACCATGTTCAAGTATGTGAAGGATCACTTAGATGTGATAGTTGGTATCAAGGAGTATGTACGCTTTTGGGAAAAATGGGCACACTTGCAAGGTCCAGAAGCATCTTTCACAAAGTTTTACAAGCCAGTAGTGAAGTACTGGAAGAGCATGATTGATGAGCTTGATAAACCAAACAATAGTGTAGAGGGCATGTACGAGAGATTTTGGCCAAAGACGCAACATATTGATTGTGTGCAAGTAGTTGATAATGAAAACGATGAGTTTCAAGGAATTGAAGAGTTGAATGATCATTACTGTGGACCTCAAAGGAAAAAGCCAAAACAATCATTTGATCCAATGGTTGATGTACAAAAAGGACACTTTCTTTTGGTCCGACCAGCAGAAAAAATTTACCCGATTTGGCTAGGCATTGCTCAAACTGATGTACAAAAGGATAATAAATCTAAAAACTTCAAGAAGGTTTTCATACAATATTGGGCACCTATATGCAAAAGACACAATGCACAAATTGAGGAGGTATATGCAGATTGTTGGAACAAGGTTTGGATGTGCAATAAAGGTGATCCTCCACGTTGGGAATCTGTTGATGCTATTGTATGGTCATGGGTTCCAAAATGTAACCTCTCAAAGAAGGTTTCCTCAAAGAGCAGCAACCTCCCCATCAAGGTGAAGATACCAACCATTGCACGCAAGCGAGCTTTATCCAATTTTTCTCATAGAACAGATTTCGACTCTGATGCTGACTCCACAATGGAGTGAAGGTACTTGAAAAGCATGACTTTTTTTTCCTTGCACAACAATAATTTAATTGAATACTGACAAATATTTGGAAGGTATGACATTGATCTTTTTTCTTTATCTTTTTTTTTGCAGACCATTGCTTTGTGGTTGCAAGTTCTGCACACTCGACAAAATATCAAGGACTAGTGTTGCATTCTTACTTTTTCTCCAACTAAACTAAAATGGTGTTTTTGAACACCACCTTTTTTCGAGAAGAGGCAAAAAATGCTTCGTTAAACTCAAACAATTGTGAGTTTCATATCCACGGCCAAATCCAGGGAGAAAGTCAATGGAGTGCACTCAATGCATTGTAATTGTAACCCCTCAAAAAATACCATGCATTGGTCGAAACCTCAACATTTGACATTTTATTTATGTTGATGCAAACCATGCACATTTGCAAGATTTGGATGGACTACCAAATCTATGGGAAAAATCAATGAAAAACATTGCATGTTACATAATTACAACTCCTCAAAAGTTCCCAAATTATCAGGATTTTCCCAAATTCTCTAATATGGTGTTGTAATCAAATTTTTTATTCTCCATACTATCTACTTTTCTCTCTTGCATACGAGATCCTGTTATCTGTTGAGCACAGACATATTGTTTTCTTACTGCAACAGTGAGCAAAACTCAACCTAACATTTCCTTGGCCTCCTTCCTGCCCCCCCTCCCTCCCCCCCCCATTGCATCTATTTTGATCCCCATGTTTTCCTCGCTAAGCAGCTTTCCTTCATTGCGGATAGACTCCAGACTCTTGCGCACCCAGTGCAGGAATTTTTGGATGAGGGGATCATCACGTACGTATCGAAGAACATATCTTACATGTGTGCTGGGCATGCACTTGGCATTTGTGACTTCACCACTCTTGGTGCAGTGCCCGAAGGGAGCTTGAGAACATCCCTGCATGATGGCGTAGTTGCCACGCGCTCGATGTTACTCAAGAAGAGGTCAATGGGAGAGTTCACTGTCAACAGTTCCGGCTTCATCACAAAGTTCAGTGAGAGTGTTTAGAAGCGATGCTTGCTAATTCTCCCAACCCCTTGTGAATACTCGCTCTCCTTTGTGCAGTGCTTTCAGTTGTTAGGTCACGTACATATTTTGTGCCTCCTCCATGGTTTTTTCACATGTGCATTTGTAGCCATGGCAAAACACTGTACAAATTGGCACACTCCCACACCAACACATCCAATGTAAAAGCTTTCATATAACAAAAAAACTTACGATGCATTGCCTTCATTGCTCTATAACGTCCACCTCCATGATGTCTCTCTTTGATTGTAAGACATCCCCCCCCCCCCAAAGTACAAAATACGCAAAATTTTCCCATCGAGCACTCACTTCTACTACCCATGAGTAAAATCTTCCCCTATTGCATCCTTTTGCAGAGCAAGTCACAATGAAGAAACACCAACTTGGCAACTTCTTGGCAATCCCTGGGTTGCAACCGAGGCTGCACATTGCCCTGCCTACTTCTTAGCATTAACCCTTTGGTCAATGTGGAATGTTTGGCACTACATAAGCTATTGAAACTCGAGCCATTACAACCACTACCCCTGTGCTTTCAAAGGCAACCTATTTCAAGACCGCAAACGTATTACGTCCTTCTTCCAATCGCTTTCGTTCATATGCACGTAACGAAGAAAATATAGATATTCAAAACTCCGCCTTCTAGTGTAAACAAGTCCATTGCCTAATAGTCCATGAAGAGTATTTTCTACTCTTCTCTGATACTATAGATTCGGGGCTAATTGGGTAAGCTTTGGGCCATCTTCAATGACTCCGGCACCAATGCACTATTGTTTGGGTGTACAAACTACTACCTCACTTGCCCCATGATGCCCTCAACCGCCCCGCAACAGTAAGAACATTTGCTTGCTGCCTGCAATTAGTTCACGCTTCCCTTATGCACTATTTCCTCTAAGGGCCATTGTAGAACTCCAAAGAAGCATTGGAAATACTCTAAGCCTATCCTAATGGGGCTTGCAGCTACACTTTCCAAGCTCAACTTCAAAGTGGACGAGGAGTTCTCGAATAGCCACCCATGTAATACAAAGGTGGTGGCTCATTTGCAAGCTCTGCTCCCCACACTCTCCCACAATATAATAGTTGGCATTCTTAGAGCTGAGACTCTGCGTTGTAACAGCAAGTTGACAGTACCTCCTAGTGTATTGTTTCCCCTGCAAAGAACATTTCCTAAAATGGCTTACGCCAATGACTGGGACTGCAACAACTCCAACATTGCAGGGGACATGCACATGTGATCTGCCAGTGCATAGAGGCACTACACAGGGTAAACAATCACTCTTTCTCCATATATTTGTATGACGTCATGTTGCTTACCAGCATTCTAGATTTGGGGGAAACAGATGGTGACCTGCACAAAGCCTTTTGATTGACGAATCCATCACATCCGGTGTGGTCTTGCCATTAATACAAATCAGAAGAAAATGGGCGTACAACACTTGGAAAAAGGAAGACAAGCTTGGACATCCCCGCTAAGGACATAGCGAGGTCATATGAGCAGATGCATGTGGGCAACAGCCATGACCTAAAGGCTACCTGCAATAAGATCTAGAAGCTCAGGGCAGCTAGTTATCAAGCAAGCATAACAACAACAATTGAAGCTACCATACCAAGAAACACAAATTCTTTGCAAGGAAATAACATCCTCTTGCATCCTGCAAAGGAGGCCTAAGCAGACAGCAAAGAAGCTAGAACCAAAACCCAAATAAGAATCAAGAAGGCAAACCATACGTACCATCGAAAAACAAAAGACATGCCTAGTTTTACATGCACCTGTTGTGACTACCTGACATTCAAAGCGAAACTGAAGTACATGACCCTCGAGATTCTTGTGGAGGGAGCCAACAACGAAACCTCTCCCCCCCTTGCAGGTTTTCCCAGAGTAGTCTGCGAGCAGTGCCAAAACTAGCTCAAGAAGAGCAAGACCCCTGCACGCTCGAAGTCAAAGATGCAGATGTCCTCTGCACGAGCCAATACCGCATTGCTCAATAAAGTCAAGGAATGCCTTATTTCAATAAGAATACCATTTGCACAAATCAAGCAACTGACTTATGAGGGGCAGCTTGGCTTGCATGGAATTGTTGTGAATGTGTTCACCGATGTCTACAGGGCCCAGCAAATACTCCCCTGCTTCTTGCCTGATACTGCAATAGTCATGGTAGCAATCAAGCGGCGCATGAGGTACACACACAACTACATTAGTGGTTTGGTGTGCCTGACACTGACAATGCATGCACTGCATGAAATGCTAGAAACACCACTTTACTTAGAAAACAATGTCAAAGTAAACCAGATGTGGTTGGAGCATATGCGCATTCTACAGTGCAGGGCCGAAGATTCTGGGACATCAACTCCGGAAACAAAAGATGAGTACGCACCAAATGAGGTTGTAGTAGAAACTCTTGTCTAAGGCATTTACACATCCCAGCAAGTTGTGGACTATGAAAGCAAGCCCATTGTGGTGTTGAGAGTTGTGGTGCCATGAGCACTTGTAGAGCAAAGGTATGAGTAAAGGGAAAGCTGCCACATGGCATGGAGGAGATATCCCACATGTGAGCAAGCAAATGGATGTAAGTACCCTCACCTATAAAAGGGAGGTTCATTTGAAGGAATATCAATCAAGCACTTTGCACTATCTCAAGATTCTCTTTATGAGTCCAAGCTAATCTATCTTGGAACCTAATTGACTTGAGATACATGTCATGAGCACTCTCTTCATCATGTCTCCACACAGGTTTCATCCACCTTAGAGTGTTCTATAGATCCTGAGGCACACATGTTTTGTCATGGTATCAGAGCCTAGGTCTAGTCTCCTAGATTAGTTGTAGGCATCCTAGGTTAGTTTTAGTTTTTAGATTGTAAGAAAATTTCCGTCCATTCCATTCATCTCTATGACATAGAGAGATCTTGTTTCTTTTTTGTGAGTGAGTTGCTCATTCTTCCAAAGAGATAGATAGACTGAAAGATTTGTGAAATAGAGTAACGGATAGATCTAAGTTTGAGACAGCTCACAGAAAGATCAGTTTTTTGAGAGAGAGAGAGGATTGGAGAGTTTATTTTGGCTGCAAGCTCCATCAACGCCTTGCACACGGCCTTCCCTAGCGGCTTCTACGACCATCAACTGAGGTTGGAGTGGCTCAATGACTCTTCCCTACAGCAAGAAGCCTCGCCAATGAAAGAGGTCCTCTTGCAAGGCTCCACGACAGCTCCAGGCCCCTCTCTACAAGAATCCTTGACCCAGCTGCGCATCCAGCTCCTCGACTCTGTAATGGATGAGCTCCATGCAACTGTGCCCAGTAACTAAGCTCTCCCTACACAACCTTGCTACTCCAGCATATGCTAGCTCCACACGGCAGACGCCACGCACAGCGCAACTTCCTCACGGGCAACCTCCAACGTCCGTTGAGCTCTCAGCAGCAACCCGTAAAGCTCTCAGCAACTAGCAACTAAGGCTTTGAGGAATAGCCTGGCTCCCACGACCCGCATGTCCTACTGCAGCGACTCCTAACAGGCTCCTTAAGCTCCAGCCAGGATCTTTGTATGAACGAGGACCCCAAAGCCAACAGCGTCTTCTTCGACCAGCTTCAACGACCAGTCTACTTGCTCTATTAATGTGTCTGTTGCAAAACAGCCGCCTCCACGCTCTCGAGATTCCAAGGAAACAACTCCCAGTGCTGAAACACGTCCAACAACCAAGTCGCTCCACGAAATGCCAGCGCCTTGCAATAAGCGGCTCTCCATCGACAACAGCAACGAGCCTCCAAGAACAAGAAGGCTCAAACACCTCTGAGCGGCTCCTACGGCTTCAACAAGACAGCTCTCAATGCCATGGCTCCAATCGTTAACGACGAGCCAGCCTCTTGATATGAACAGCTGCTTCACAGCAACTCTAGCTCTGCTATATTGCAGATGAACTCATCGACCTCATCCAAAGAGCGGTCGACAGCAGCTACGTCGCGCCATCGCTCGCAGCAGAGTTTGGTTCAAAGGATTCCTTGAAGGTTGCCTTGGATTGACACGTGGCAAGATAAGTTTTTACCTTGGTTAAGTGCAGTTCAATTTGGTTAGCCAAGGTTGGTAGATAGGGTTGGATCATGGTTAAGTTAGGCCACCCTGGGTTTGGTCATTGGTCAAGCGACTCACACTAAACCATGGTTAAGTTTAAGTTCAAGGTTAGCTAACTGCCACCTAAGCACACAGCCCCTGCTAAGCATAGTTTATAAGCAACATGTGAATCTATGTGCCACATCATCAGGCCCCCTCTTCTTCACAAAAGCTTCAACAAGCCATAACTTCCAATCCAGGAAGAATTTGCACATGCTCCAAAAAGGAAAAGTGATCGTCTTTTCAAGCTCTACACGTTGTTGAATCAGAATCATTGTATGCAATTAGACACTGCCAATATTGAAAGAAATCAATTGGTAAGACCTTTGCAACAAATGAAAAAGCACCGCATGAATGTAGAAAGCATGCCAAAAGCACAAGTGCATGAGATGACCATAGCCCGAAACATGGCATCCACACACAAAGCATCAAGGCACATGGAAGAACACAGCATCATGCAGGTAGCAACACCAAACAAAGAAGCAAATGAGTCGTCATCAAGCCATGAGCCAAAAGGTGACATCAATGGAATGTATTGAAAAGCAAAAACCTTGCCAACCTTGCCTATCTTTTGTAAATCAAGCCTGACCACCTGAGAGTAGCTATGAAAGCACCCAGGGGAGGTATTGACATGTAAAAACCACACTTGACCACCTTAAGTAGCTATGCATGCACTAAGGGGAGGTGATGGAATGTAACTCACATCTGACCACCTTGCAGTAGCCAAAGGATCATGGCACCAAGGGGAGGTGTTGAGAGTTGTGGTGCCATGAGCACTTGTAGAGCAAAGGTATGAGTAAAGGGAAAGCTGCCACATGGCATGGAGGAGATATCCCACATGTGAGCAAGCAAATGGATGTAAGTACCCTCACCTATAAAAGGGAGGTTCATTTGAAGGAATATCAATCAAGCACTTTGCACTATCTCAAGATTCTCTTTATGAGTCCAAGCTAATCTATCTTGGAACCTAATTGACTTGAGATACATGTCATGAGCACTCTCTTCATCATGTCTCCACACAGGTTTCATCCACCTTAGAGTGTTCTATAGATCCTGAGGCACACATGTTTTGTCATGTGGTTGCCCCATCGGAGGGTTACTGCCCGCTCGGACTGTTCAAAGACGAGCATTGTGAAGAGCTTGCATTTTTTACTCTCTTTTTTGGGTGCCCAAGAACATACTGCGCATTCGATAGAGAAAGTTACCAGGACAGCCAAGTGCGAACTACACAATGAGGATCGACGATTTGCACTCTCCATTGAGAACATTTTATTCAAGACAATGAAAGTGCTAGTGTGGCAAGTGTTATCCTCTATGTGGGTCTAGCTAAGGAAAGCACAACTGCCGGGAAAAACAATTGAGGTATGCTCGATGATGATGGACACAAACATTGAAAGACTACTGCAATCTAAAATTGGTTTTTGGGACTTCGTCTGCCTCTGAACATTAGTAGATTACAAAAGCAGTGACTCAAAAGAAACCTTTTTGCCATGGTCAGGAAGCTCAAGGCCCTGACATTCTTCATGATGCATTCTGCTACTAAGAAAAACTAGGAGCCGCTAATACTATGCCTGTGTCAATTGAGACAAGCCAGCAATCCTCAAGGAGCAAGCAACATTGACGCCAATGCACAAGAGTTGACTAGGGTAGACCCCATAACAATGGCGTAGTATTATGTGCATCGATTCAGGTCTTGAAAGACTTTGCTCTGACAAGATAAAAGCCTTCTAGGAAAAATTAATGATTTCCTTTTCGTGAGAAAA
Source organism: Dipteris shenzhenensis (assembly GCF_047967505.1). Taxonomy (NCBI): domain Eukaryota; kingdom Viridiplantae; phylum Streptophyta; class Polypodiopsida; order Gleicheniales; family Dipteridaceae; genus Dipteris; species Dipteris shenzhenensis. The sequence continues at coordinate 7,057,479 of NC_141628.1, read as the reverse complement.
TTTCAAAACAAAGGAAGCCGGCATGACCATGGATTGCTATGGATAGATGACATGCCACTTTTTGGGACGAGTAGTTTGAATTCATCGACATGTGGATCACAATAGAAAGCACCAAGTTGGAAGCCAGCCAATCTAATTTGCAAACACACCGCCACACGAAAACTTGCAAAAAGAAAAAAAGGGATTGCAGGTTCGGATTTCCCAGGCCGCCAATGTGCTCCCAATGTGGCAGACAAAAATCCTAAGACCTTTGTCCGTCGATATGGACATGGGGGCACAAAGCCAATTTTCAAAAGATTAAAAGAACCCTGCCTGAAAAAACAATTGATGCAACAACGATCGATGACTTCCTCCAAGTATTGCCAATAACCGATGAGGATTATGAGCTAGCAATTAGAAGCAGCCTCTATGAAGCAAAAGTCTTGTTGATAAGACACCCCTAGGATGTGTACACAAACAATTTCAATTCGGCGTTGACAAAGCTGTGGGGGGCAAACACCGACATCCAATTTGTCATGAACCCACATGGGGCAGCAGCATACTATACATCATACATGACTAAAACCAAAAGCGCATTGAAATTGGACACAAGGAACTTTCCGTGGGAAATGCTGGGAAATTATCCAAACGGCCCAACACGGGCCACCGCACCCTATTTAACGTCTTCCCGCTGCCTGCTTCAATCCACAACGCCTCTGGAGTCTGCCTCAACTCCTCTTTATATTCTTATTTGCCTCAACTGCTCAACGATCTCGTCCACGCCCCTCAGCATCCTCTTTAACCCCTTCCCGCTGGCTGTTTCAATCCACATAACGCCTCTGCATTTCCTTCCTCTCATCTGTTGATTCCTCAATTCCTCTGATATTCGTTTTCTTCGTTTTTGCCTCAAACCTCCTTCATGGAGTACGCCTCCCTTATATTTACCCCCCGCCTCGCTCCCCCTTCTTCCCCTTCTGGATTCGCCCACTCTGAGTTCGAGGACTGCTTTCAAAGCTTGTGGCATTACGACTCCGTTCTCTCGCCTCCGAGTGCCCATAACATGACGCCATCGCAAAAGAGGCATGCGTGCTCTCATCTACACGAAACTGACTGTCTTCCTTTTTCCCCCTATACGGCCGATTCCGGGCACCACTTGCTTCCCTTGTTTCGACTGATCGACGAAAACAAGGACGGGAAAGTAACCTTGGATGAAATGGTGTGCTTGTCAAGCAAAGTGGGTAAAGAAGTGTCGCGGAGCTACTTGATGTCTCTCATGGAAACAATTGACCAGAATCACGATATGTCTGTTGATTTTCATGAATTTATCCAATTGTACGACTCGATTTACAGAGACGAGAACTCCCTGGTAGAAGAGGGAGTGCGGCGACCCGATCCAGCAGATCTGGACTCAGATGACCTTCTCGATGCGTTCAACGTGTATGACAAGAACAAAGACGGCTACATCTGCGCACAGGAACTCGCGGAGGTTCTTTGCGGCCTGGGCTTCGCAGAGGGAACGGATCTTGCGAAGTGTCAAACTCTGTTAGATAAAGTGGACATGGACGGAAACGGGCTGGTAGATTTGGAGGAGTTCAAAGCCATGCTGTGCCAAGGATGCCACATCTCACAACGCTCTTTGACAAGTGAATCTGCTCAAGGGCTTCCGGTCTGTTGAAAACCACGCTACGCTGCGAGCAACAACCATAGCAAACTCGTTGTCAAGGTCGTCCTCCAACGTGCCGGCTAAACTCGGAGAATCTACAAATTGGTCGATGGCTAACGGGCTGTTTCCACGTGCCTTAGGTGCGCGCACCGGGTGGCCAATCCAGCCCATGGAGGCAAGGGTTGATCGGCCTACGCAATGGTGCTTGATCTCTCATCGTCACGCGCCAGGGCACATGGAAGCATGCCCTACATTGGCAGAATTTACAAATTGGTCACTTTCACCATTGGACGAATCGGTCGCGCTTGTCAATCTCCATCCTTCCTCCGAGAAGTCAATGTGACAAGATCTCGAACGTTGACAATCGCCTGCACGTCTCCCTCGGCACTTTTCTTATGATAGAAAAGAAATTCTGATTTTCTTGACCCCACTCTCCGCATCGCTGAGCTATTTTGGGGAAATGCCCATTTTTTTCTATAAATGAGGTCTTTTTGGCCTACCACTTTTAATGTGGAAGCCTAAGTAATGCTGTGACAGCAGGTGTTTCCAATGGATTTGTCAGTGTATTCCCTCCAATTAACATCCTTGCATGGCTTCGTGTCGTCGAGTTTGCATGGATGTGGGCTTCATCTCCCTCGCCTTCTTTAGAGAGGTTTTGACGCGGCGCAGTTTGGGAGGTTCGGGTAGAGCAAAAGGGAGCTTTGCGAGAGTTTCGATGGAGTTAGACGGAGGTTCGGGAGGGAGAGGGGTTTCTGGAGCTTCACGTAGGTCCGAGGCACCACGTGGCGATGAAACAGGGGTACGCACGAGCTCGCAGCAGACATGCAGACTCTGATGCACAACACCAGCTTACAGACGTGCAGATTCTAACCATGTCGCAGACTCTGACCATGTGCTAAACATGGGCACTGGCTAGTGGCCAGCACAGGGAATGAAGGGCAACTGCCACACGGCTTTCAACCAGTCTTTGCTCAGACTCTTTGCTCAGACTAGGGCAGACTACGAGACTGCAAGTGGGCAGAAGGAGGACTGCTCAGAGTCTTGGAAGCTGGACTGCGCATTACATGAAAATTTAAACAAAAGTGTTGCGAACTTACACGTGGGTTACTACACAACTACGAGCATTACATGCGGTGGATTGCGCAAGAGGGCACCATGTGGCACGACAGCAAAAGGCGGCATGGGTGCCAGAAGCCGCACACAGAGAGGAAGAGTGCACTAGAGAGATAAAGCCGGAGAGAGAGAGAAAGAGAGAGAGATAGAGAGTGCACTAGAGAGATATGAAGCTGGAGAGAGAGAGAGCACTAGAGAGAGAGAGAGAAAGAGAGCACTAGAGAGAGATGAAGACGGAGAGAGGGGAACGTTTTTATATATTTATAAATAAGTCTTTATTTATTTATTTATTTATTTATTTATATTTAAGAGAGAGAGAGAGAGAATTATATATTAAATATATTGTATAATAGTATATTATATAAAATATAGATATAATTGTGTGTGTGTGTGTGTGTGTGTGTTTGTGTGTGTGTGTGTATAGATAGATAGAGAGATAGAGAGAGATAGAGAGAGAGAGAGAGAGAGAACAGAGAGAGTGAGTGAGTGAGTTAAAAGAGAGTGAGAGTGAGACAAAGTGAGAGAGAGAGAGAGAGAGAGTCGGAGATAAGAGAGAGACAGAGTATAAGGGGGGGAGCCAGCGAGAGACAGAGAGAGAGAGAGATATAAGAGAGAGAGTGAGTGAGTGAGTGAGATAAGAGAGAGAGAGAGAGAGAGTCGGAGATAAGTGAGAGAGAGAGCGGGAGGGTGAGCCAACGAGAATGAGAGGGAGGGAGAGAGAGAGAGAGAGAGAGAGAGAGAGAGAGAGAGAAGGGGGGGGCGAGATGGGAGAGAGAGAGGAGGGGGAGAGAGAGAGAGAGAGAGGGAGATAAGAGAAAGAGTTAGAGAGAGAGAGACAAGAGAGAGAGAGAGAAAGAGAGAGAGAGAAGGGGGGGAGACGAGGAAGAGAGAGTGAGAGATAAGAGAGAAAGTTTTAGAGAGAGAAAGAGATGAGAGAGAGAAACAATGAGACTATATATATATATATAAAGAGAGAGAGAGACGATTTATATATATATATATAGAGAGAGAGAGAGAGAGAGAGAGAGAGAGAGAGAACAAAGAGAGAGAGAGAGAGAGAAAAAGAGTAAGAGAGAGAGAGAGAGAGAGAGAGAGTTAGGGAGAGAGAGAAAGAGAGAGAGAGAGAGAAAGAGAAAGAGAGAGAGAAGAAAAGAGTAAGAGGGTGGGGGGGAGAGAGAGAGAGAGAGAGAGAGAGAGAGAGAGAGAGAGAGAAAAGAGTAAGAGGGAGGGAGAGAGAGAGAGAGGGAGAGAGAGAGAGAGAGGGAGGGAGAGGGGGAGAGAGAGAGAGAGAGAGAGAGAGAGAGAGAGAGAGACCGATATATATATATATATATTGACAGGCGAGAGGACACAAAGAGAGAGAGAAAAGAGTAAGAGGGAGGGAGAGAGAGAGAGGGAGAGAGAGAGAGAGGGAGGGAGAGGGGGAGAGAGAGAGAGAGAGAGAGAAAGAGAGAGACCATATATATATATATATTGACAGGCGAGAGGACACAAAGAGAGAGAGAGAGAGCAATTTTGGATTAGAGATAGAGAGAGGTCATAAATATAGATCTATATATATATATGTAATAATTTCACCCTTAATTTTGAAGGGGGTCTTGGAACTTGGAATTTAAATTCTTTAAATTAAAGAAGACCCTACCTAGCGGGTCTCTAGCCCATCGTAGACGGGTTACTCATCCTCCCTAGTCGTCAAGTTTACATGGATTGCCTCCCTCCCCAGCTCTCGATTTCTCCCTTTTCTTGCACTTTTCGCTTCCTTCCATTTTGCAGCTCGTCGCTTCATCCTCCTCCTCCCGCCTGTTGTTTTCTCTTGCTCTCTTTGCCGTAGCGTGGCTTGGAGATTTCTGTCAAACGAGTTCGCAATTTGCATGTGCGAAGGTACCGCACTTTCGGTCGTTTCCTCCAGTTACAGTGCTAGGTGTTGCTGCACCCACAGCTTCACTACCATCTTTGTCTGGATCAACGAAACGATTTAGTTGTCCACTGCCTCCCGAGGAAGGTCTCTTATCAAGTTCGATTTCTCATTCGAAGCTGGTCTCTTATCAAGTTCGATTTTTCATTCGAAGCTGTGTTTTCAAGCTTCCGTTTGTCCACGTACAAATTGAAGTCGACTCGTTCCTCCATGAACGTCAAGAAACGTCGTAGCTGGTGTTTCCACGACATGCAACCGACTTGCCATTCGAAAGGAGGTGATGATTTTCTCTCAGGTAATGGAAGTTTCCTCTATTTTGTCTAGTTCTCGGCTTTTGCATCTGTAGACTCAAAGCACCCACATTAATTTGTGAGGCAAAGAAGTCGATGGAAGCTCGACTGCAAGAAGCATGTTTGTTACTCAGAAGGATGTTTTCGTACCTACGTTGCCCGCGCAAATCTCCACCGAGGTAAGAAAACTAGTGTAGCGATTTGTTGTCGTCGCAAGAAGGTCCAAAGCATGGATTGAAGTCCGCTTGCTATCCTGCAAGCCAATCATCGTGACCAGCCATAGGAAAATAGCGCATGCTCCCAGACATGGTCACTCGAATGAACAGATAGAGGGGAGGACGAAGCCGACGACGAAATGAGGCTTTCATTTTGGTAGATAGATTATAGAGTTTGGCCAGTGGCGATGTTGGAACCAAGTATCTCTCTGATAAATCTTCGAACAGCTAACAAGGTATGAGCCTTCAATCCAACAGTCTGTAGCACCATAGTCTAAAACGTGTCCCAACGACCCATTGCGACCGATGAGCCAGTACTGCGCAACTGTGCAAACTACCCCATCAACATTTGCACCTTCCTTAAACTACTTCATCCTGTCAATAGTTGGACAACAAAGGAAAGGTTTTTATGTTTTCCTTTGTCCACTAGATCACTTGTCTCTCTATATTCCTGCTGCAGATCGTTTCCTTCTTGAATCCCATCGATGCGGCTCGAGGAGATTTTGGAGCAACAGCTCCCCAAGGGTTACTCCTCGACGATTGAATGTCCTTTTGCATCCAAGAAAGAGTTGTTCTTTCGTCTACGCTTTGGCATGCTTCTGAAAAACGGTGCCGAGGTGATCTTTTTCATGTGATTCCTTTTTCCAGGTATCCTTTTTAAAAGTCTGTACAATTTCGGCTACGCAGCATATGTCACTGCTAGCTGTTTTTCTCATCTCACTGGACCTTATTGATGTTTTAATTTTAAGCGTCTTTCAAGCAGACTGGCTGAATCCCGAAACTGGGGAAGGATGCTCTATGAAGTCGGCAACAGCATTGTTGATTGTGTGGAGTGATGATAGTCGTTATTGGCACTGGGTTCGTAGCCGATTTCTAGTTAGTCTTTGAGGCATCCACGTAAACAGACTGATCATTTTGGACCTATCGTAGCCATTTAACCGCCGTCTCTCTGATATCGTTTGCAGGAGCACTCACCTGCATAAGAATTTGAAAGCTTTTCTTTAGTTCGTTTCGTGCAGGTTGTTTAGATTTTTCTTGGATCAATCAAGAGGACCTAGGACGTCGAGGTTGGCTCGAGCACTGGAGGTGAGCCGCTATGGGGAACCGTTTGGTTGCTTGCATCTACTCTGATGAGTACCTATGTTGGAGTGACGCTAGGCGGCTGCGGAGACAGAATTGTGGCTCGAGCATTGCATGGAGGAGCGGAAGGCCGCTGCTGCAAGAAGTTGCTCATAGATAATGATCGTTAATTAAATATAGGTGAGCCTTTCCTCATATCGTGGATTGATCGCAGCTCAGTTTGGTACGGTGGTTAGATCCACGTATTGTCTTCTTCCTCCAGAGATTTCCAGGAATGTGGAAAACCCGTTTTAGAAAAAAAAGCTCGCTCACACGCATAGTAACGGCTTTCTAAAACCACATTCATCTATAAAAGACCGTTTGCATGGACCGTGAGCATGCGTGACCTTCATCGTTGGTTTTGCTGTCTTGTTGTGTATTGTGCCTTCTTATACAGGCAACTAGCAGCAAGCACATCTGATATACAAACAATTTCTTCCCCAAATGAATATGAAGGAACTCCATGGACACAAGTAGTGGCCAATTTCAAAGAGGTAAATCATATTTTCGTGATTCATTTCGAACTTCCTTTCAAAGACTTCATAGCGTTTTTCAATCCAATATTCATGATAAAATTCAATACATTTTTTCAAGTATGATGAATATGTCCGAATGTAAGAAAGAATGCAAGAAGGATGCTCAATCTCGAATTAATGGTGAGTTTTGCCATGCCCCTGCCTCCTTCTCTCCTCACCCATGGTATCCCCTGCCCTGCCCTACCTCCCACACCTTCAGCTCTACCTCCTCCTCTTTGTCCTCCCCTTCTTCATTGCCTTTCACGTCACCCTCTCCATCGCCTTTGACCCCCTCGTCCTTGGTTCTCACTTCACTTTCCGCTTCTCCTGCCTCCTTCACTCCGCCCTCCTCCTCTTGTCTTGGATCTTCCTCCTTTCCTCTCTCCTCAGTGACTCTACCTCCCTTCTTCCTCTCCCCCGTGAGGCTCCCTTCTTGCTCGCTTCCTGCGCCTTTGCCTTGGAGTGGAAGCTTCTGCAATTCAATTCGCAGATTATGTTAGAGCTATATATAGCTTGCCCTAGTCTCAATCTTGTCGTTAAGAGTAAGATAGCCCAATCTACATGCTTTTGTAGTGATTTCTATTAGGTCATCAGTGAACACAAGAGTTGAGTGCTTCATCACTTGTGGTTTCATGTTGCTTTTGCAAAAGTAAAAGCCAATGATGCTTCACATATATTAAGCTAGTTTTTATTTAGTACATCCTTTACTCACCAGTTTTCTTATTCAGTTCATCGCTTGTTGAGTCTTTGTGTAAGTGCTTTACTACTCAACATTCATAGAGTATGTTAAGATATCGAGCTCCACTCGTGATATGCCAAGGTGACCAATCTGTATTTATGTCACCGACTTGTTAGCTATAGATGCGGTTGGTACATCGCCCATGAATAATAGCTGGATGACAGTTATCTTTATGTACTCTAGTTAGTGGCTCAGTTAGTATGCCACCTTAGTTAGCTCAGTTTGGTTTGAGACCCACATATAGGGTTCACCTATCCTTTTGTACTTAGAGAAAGAGAGATTTTTTTTGGCTTTCACAGCTAAGAAGAGGAAATTTGTTTTCAGCCTCCACCTTTGTGTGTATTTCCCCTTTGTGTATGTGAGAAAGCTGCAAGTGAGACTCCTTACTTCTCTCCCACTCTCTTCACATGGTATCAGAGCTCGGTTCGTGGTAAGGAGCTCAAGAAAGCAAACCAAGTTCGTGGTGTCTTGGTAAGAGGATCAGTGTTGCTGTCCTTTTTCGGGTTTGGGAGCAAATCTCTGTAGGTAGCACAGCCGGAAAGTGCAAGAGTGCATTGTCTCATATTGGGACGTCCTTCGCGGTGTAGCGAGAGGGCAGTATATGTTGCGGGAGTGTGCTTCGCCCTCTTGCCGCACCGCGAAGGGTGTTGAAATTGCCTCGAAATGGCCTCGAAATGGTGACATTATTTTTTTGATTCGAGGCCATTTCGAGGCCCATTTTGGTGGCGGAACTTTTCCGCAAGCACTTAGGAAAGTGCCCTGTTTTTGCTATGCGACCACAGTTCTGCAGGTTGGTGAAAAGTTATCGTAGAAATTGCATCATATGCCCGTGTGCAGAGATATTGGGAAAGATAGAATCATTCTTATTACCTGTTGATGCAAAATTGTCACTAGGAAGTGACTGTGTGGTCAAATACTACTTTCGTCAGTTTTGCAGATTTGCCCTTGTGAGGCAAAAGTTGTGTTTTTTGCAGTGACATAATATTTTGCAGTGTTCTATAATGGCGTTTGATGCTCTTTCACAGATTGTTACTGAAAAGCTTGACAAGAACAACTTCCACGCATGGAAGTTTAGAATGACGAATTTCTTTAAGGGAAAAGGCTATTGGGAGTTCATTATTAGAGCTGAACAAGAACCAGTTATTCCTAATGTTCCCAATCAACAAGAGTTGCAGGCATTTAAAGGATGGCATGAGAGAGCCAGAAAAGTTATGTACTGGCTGTCTATCAGTATTTCAGATTCTATGATTGTGCATATTTAGGGTGCAAGCACGCCGAAGGAGGCGTGGGATACTTTGACAAAAATGTATACTCAATGTATAGCACAAATATGCAAGCCAGGAAAATGCAGCTCAAGTAGGAGTTGCATAATGTGCAGAGAGAAAATATGAGCATCATGATGATTTAGTTTCTCTGACCTTGAATGGTCTAGGAAAGGATTATGCACAATTTTGGACATCCATTGCCGTCCGTGAAAAATTTCTTGATTTTGAGGAGTTGATTGCTCTTCTAATTTCTGAAGAGCAGAGAAATGGTGGTGCATTTTCTTCAGGAGGAACTTCAAAAGAAATTGTCTTCTACTCAAATGCTAGAAGAGATAGAGGCAGAGGTAGAGCAGGCCGATTTGGAGGCCGTGGCAGAAATCAGAATATGCAGCAAATTCAAGAAAGCCAGTCCTATGGAGGAGGACGTGGTAATCTTAGAGGTAGGGAGAGATAAAGAGGTCATGGTGGATGGCAGAGAGGCCAAAATGCTACTACTATGATAAAATGGGTCATAGGGCTAAAGACTGCTACAAAAAGCAGAATGACGTCATGAATGGAAAATTGCAGTAAGGCAATTATGCATCCTCTAGTAGACAGGGTGATGACAAAAATGAGCATTTGTTTATGGTGTAGCACATGACCAATTCTGTGACAAGTATAGAAGAAAGCAATGATGTGTGTTATGTTGACTCAGGTGTGTCAAACCACATGACAAAAATACCTGTCTGATGTATTTCATGTCCCGAATATCACCCAGAACCTGGTTTCTGTTGGTCAAATGGTTGAGCAGGGCTTGGAGGTCAGATTTAATCCTCGTGGATGCTTTGTTGAGGATATGAAAAATAAGGGTCGCTTGATAGTAGAAGGGAAGAAGAAGGGCAGGATGTTTACGTTGGATACGGACATGTCTGAATTGAGTGCAGCAATGTTTGCACATGGGACCGGTGTAGTTGTAGATATTGATATTTGGCATAAACGCATTGGTCATGTTGATGTACAGCGACTTAAATTAATGTAGGCCCAAAATATTATTGTAGGATTGCCTAAGTTCAAGGTTACAGAAATGCATAAGATATGTCAAGCCTATCAATTTGAAAAACAAGCAAGGAAACCATTTCCTAGACATGTTCAAGAGAGTAAGAGGCCATTGGAATTAATCCATTCTGATGTGTGGACTACTAAAGCTGCATCTATTGGAGATTGTCATTATTTTGTCACTTTTATTGATGACTATAGCAGAAAAGTTTGGGTGTATTTTATGAAAAAGAAAAGTGAAGTGTTTGAGCATTTCAAAGCTTTTAAAGCTATGGTTGAAAAAGAAACAGTCCTCCAAATAAAATGCCTAAGGTCAGATGGAAGGGGAGAGTACCTCTCAAATGAGTTTGTAAGGTTCCTGCAGGAGCATGGCATAAAGCAGCAATATTCATGTAGTTATTGGGCTGAAGCAGTTGCTACAGTAGTCTACATAATGAACAAGACTCCCACTGTAGCAATACATGGCATGATGCCAGAGAAGAGGTATACTAGTAGGAAACCAAATATTTCTCATTTGAAAGTTTTTGGTTGCATTGCCTATGTTCATGTGCCAAATGATTTGAGATCCAAGTTGGATCCAAAAGCTGAGAAGTGCATCTTTATTGGTTATTCTCTGCAACAGAAAGGGTATAGATGCTATAACCCTTCTCCTCGTAAGTTCACACTGAGCAGAGATGTTATTTTTGATGAGATGAGCAGCTGGTATAAACCAGTAAATGTGATTAATGATGTAGATGCATAAAATGGTGATGCTGCATAGAATTCACAGCAGCAATCACAAAATATTAGTGTACCTGTAGTGTCCTCTAGCAGTGGTTCACATACTTTGCCATGGACAGCAGGCAGATTGAGATCAGGAGGATCTCCTCAAAGCAATGCAGATAATGGTATGCAAGTATCATGAAAAGGAAAAGAGAAAGTAGATCAGCCCATGGTTGATGTGAGTGCAGGTCACTCTTATGTGGATGGTGAATCTTGTGGCTTAGAACAGAGCCTTGATGATGAGTTGGGTATTCCTTATGTTATTACACCTAGAGTAAGGAAGATAAGGGATGTTTTGAGAGCACCTGGTAGTGAGCTTATTTTGCGCAGGTCTACCAGAGTTAAGTATCCTGTGAATAGGCTGAAATATGATGGATTTATAACCATTCACTATGCCTATATGGTCAAGTGATACAAGAACCAGAACCCACTTCTTTTGAGTAAGCCATGGGAAAAGAAAAATGGCAGAAAGCCATGGATGAAGAAATGGATGCCTTGGAAGCAAATGCTACATGGAAATTGGTGCCTTTGCCTAAAGACAAGAATGCAATTGGTTGCAAGTGGATTTATAAGGTGATGCACAATGCAGATGGTTTTGTGAGCAGATACAAGGCAAGATTAGTTATCAAGGAATATGCACAGACATATGGCATTGATTATGAAGAAACATTCAGTCCAGTTGCAAGGATGGCAACCGTAAGAGCAATTATTGCTATGGCTGTATCAAAGGGATGGTTTTTACATCAGATGGATGTAAAGAATGCCTTCTTGCATGGTGATTTGCAAGAAGAGGTATATATGGAGCAACCACCAAGTTATGTGCATGATGTTCATCCTGAGTTTGTGTGCAGGTTGAAGAAAGCCTTGTATGGCTTGAAGCAAGCACCCAGAGCATGGTCTGACAAGATAGGACAGTATCGTGTCACTATTGGCTTTCATATTTCCACGACGTATTTCTCACTATATGTGAGAAAAACAAAGAAAGGTATTATGCTGCTTGTCATTTATGTTGATGATTTGATCATCACAGGTGATAGTGATGAAGATATCCTTCATGTGAAAATGCTATTGAACCAGAAGCTTGAGATGAAGGATTTGGGAGAGCTGCATTATTTCTTGGGCATTGAGGTGATTAGATTCACAAGTGGGATATGGCTCTTGTAGAGGCAGTATGGATTGGACATGCTGTCCAAATACAGGATGACAGGCTGTAAGCCTAGCTGTAAGCCTATTTCAGTTCCTTTGGAGCAGCATGTGAAGTTGAGCGCAAATGCAGGTGAGCTTCTGGAAGACCCTACTATGTACAGACGCATAGTAGGAAGTTTGATTTATATGACTATTACTAGGCTAGATTTGAGGTATGTTGTTGAGGTATGTGAAGTCAACATTGCAGTAGGGACTATTTTATGAGACTAGGGTTCAGATATAGTTGCATGGATACACTGATGCTAATTGGGCTGGTAGTATTTCTGATAGATGATCTACCAGTGGATATGTGTTCTCTTTTGGGAGTGTTGTAGTCACTTGGAGTAGCAAGAAACAGCCTACAGTTGCCTTGTCGAGCACAGAGGCTGAGTACAGGGGTGCAACAATGGCTGCATGTGAGGTAGCTTGGTTGCGTAAGCTACTTTATGATATGCATCACTCTACAAATGGACCAATTGTCATTTATTATGACAACATGAGCAGTATACACTTGGCAAATAAGCCAGTTTATCATGTAAAACAAAGCACATTGAGGTGCATTATCACTATGTGCAGGAGAAGATTCTAGTAGGTTTTATGTATCTAGTGTATGTCAACACCGAGGATCAGGTAGTTGACATATCACGAAGACATTGGGTGTAGAGAAGCTGCACAAGTTTAGAGACCTACTTGGTGTGCAGGAATTGGGATTGAGCTTGAGGGGGAGTGTTGAGATATCGAGCTCCACTCATGATATGCCAGGGTGACCGTTGTGCATTTATGTCACCGACTTGTTAGTTGCAAATGCGGTTGGTACACCGCCCATGAATAATAGCTGGATGACAACTATCTTTATATACTCTAGTTAGTGGCTCAGTTAGTATGCCACCTTAGTTAGCTGAGTTTGGTTTGAGACCCACATATAGGGTTCACCTATCCTTTTGTACTTAGAGAAAGAGAGAGTTTTTTTGGCTTTCACAACTAAGAAGAGGAATACTGTTTTCAGCCTCCACCTTTGTGTGTATTCCCCCTTTGTGTATGTGAGAAAGCTGCAAGTGAGACTCCTTACTTCTCTCCCACTCTCCTCACAGAGCGTCCTTCAACCAAAGAGCTCTGTCAATATCTATACTCGGGTGCCTCACAAAACTTGATCGTTTTTCCGCAATCACTATGACATACATCTATGTGTTGGAGATTTTCTTTACCTTTTGGTATAAAGATAATCCAACTTTCTTTAATGTTGTACATGATTTGGAACCATGATATGATCGTAGTTCAATACAATGCCTTGTTCTTGATATTCTACTCGAAAGGTTATGCTATTTGTATTCCACTACATTCATATGCTTGGTGCTTTATTCACAATGATAATACATGTATTATTATGTTTTGTTAGCAAGTTTAGCTACAGCTTCAAGTCTCCATAAATCTTGGTTAAAGAGACTTGCCAAATATTCTATATCAAGCTTTACTTTCAACATGAGCTGATTGATTCAAAGGAGCTTTCAAACTATTTTGTATTGTTTTGAAGGCTAGATTTTCTTCTAATATCTTATCATTTACTTTTGATTTCCTAAATGTTTTATGTTATTTTGAAGGTGAGAGTTACTTTCGATTATCTTATGATTTTGAAAGCAGGTTCTCTTTCATATTTATTAATCAAGCATGCCTATAGGCCATCCATTGTATTTGATCTAGAGTAGGCTAAATATCATGTAGGTATGCTTGATAAGCAAAAGAAAATGTTGATCTAATGTTTCTTTCTCTCTTATAAGCTAACATCTTGCTTGACTTGATCGTGTATTCAACACGAGCTTCACTTTCATAAGTTGGTCCATCCTATGAAAGAAAAGGACTTGCCGAATGTTTTATGTTGTTAACATTCTGACATATTTTCTTTCAATGTTTCTTTTTTATTTAGCTTTGATATTATTACTCCTTGGATACATTACTTCAAATATGCAAATGTGCTTCTCACATGTTTTCTTGTCGTTTTCAAGGCACTCTTTTATTTCCAAGGTGAGCTCATATATTCTCTTTCATCACACTTAGTTATTTCTCCGAGTACATGTAGGTTTGCACAGATGCCTGGATACAATCCAATGGATTAAATGCACATTCAATACCTACAGGATGAGTATATCTACTTTGTTTTTCATAGTCATATATATTTACGAGTGCATGCAAGGTCTTGCTAGACCAATGATTTCTTTCTTCTTTGTCGATTAACTTATTGATGACTTATGGTATGTATTTACCTATTGGTTCAAGCAAGGCATACTTTTATTTCACCCTTTATGTGGTGATGTATACTTATATGTCTTTCATGATGAACACCTATGGCTGACTTAATGAGTACTAGTTTGGCCATGGCATCTATGGATTATTTATTGCATACTAATTTGAACATGGCAAGGTTCAATGTCTTTCACGTGACAATATTTATGAACACATATGCCTAATTGCTTGAGTACTTATTTGGATGTGGCATATGGCTAACTACTTGAGTACTCATCTGGACGTGGTACATGGATTATTACTAACTCCTCATTTGGATGTGACACATATTTACTCGTCTGAACGTGGTACATGGATTATTACTAAGTCCTCGTTTGGATGTGACATATTTATATGGCTTTCACGATGGACACATATGGATTTCTTATTGAGTTCTCATTTTGACATGGTCATATTGCGTACTCATTTGCATGTGGCAAGGTTCAACGTCTTTCATATGAACACATATGGATTACTTCTTGAGTACTCATTTGGACATGGCACATATGGATTATTTATTAAGTACTCGTTTGGACGTGGCACATATGCATTACTATTGAGTACTTGTTTGGACGTGATCACCCTTTCCAGATGCTCATTTTCTTGGTTACTTCCAGATGTTCTTTGTAATCTCGGATGCTCGTCTTCCCGGTTGTTCGGTACATTCGGATGCAAAGAGGTTGTTATTTCATTCACGCTATGATTATGTAAGCTGTGTCTAATCCACACAAGCTTGCCTCTTGTCATACGTGCATGGCTTATTCTCGTTGTATTTTTTATTGTTCGATACTTCTGGCTACCCAGTTGTTCGGTACTTTTGGGATGCCCAATTGTTCATATTTCCAGTTGTTCGGTACTTCTGGGATGCTCAATTGTTCGGTACTTTCAGATGTTTGGATGCTTGTTGTGTTTCTAGATTATTGGTTCTTGATTTGCAGGATCATTACGGGCTTGTATTTTTGGTTGTTTGGTACTTCCGGCTACCCAGTTATTCGGTACTTCTAGGATGCTCAATTGTTCGGTACTTTCAGATGTCCGGATGCTCGTTGTGTTTCTAGATTATTGGTTCTTGATTTGCAAGATCATTATGGGCCTTTCTATTATGTTGCTATGGCTTTCTTACACTGTGCAAGCGACATTTTAGGATACTTTAGGATGCCCGAATGCTCGTTGTGTTTTTGGATTATGATCTATGAATAGAATCACTTTCTTGGGAGAAACTTTTGTGTTGGCCTCTCTCCTCTTTCTCTTCCTCTCAGCACAACTCTTGTGTCCATGTCTCTCCTCTTTCTCTTTCTCTCAACAGATTACCCTCAGATTGGAGAGTGAATGCAATGTGTTGCTTGTCGTTGTAGCAGGAATTTGCTCACTCGTTTCCGGACTGCTGGCTTGGCAGCTCGAGTTCTTCCTTGTAGAGTTGGCTTTGAATATGGGTATCTTGTTGCAAGGTTTTTGGCACCTGCAAATGGGACTTTCGTTGCATATCTATCCCTTTATACCCCGGGGTTGTCACTACCTCCTGTATGTGTTCGGATTGATGGAGGGCTCAACTCAATGCGATCTTGAGTTTGACAAATTTAGGGCGATAGCTCTCATGGATCTCCTATTTATCCGCTACTGCATCCTGCTGACCTCGCTGGGCGATCTTACCAGCTGCTTCTCCCAACCATGCTCCATAGAAATCACCACACAATTAGCGTTGCTGCGTATCAAGGCCAACGGCGTTCGTTGTCTCCTTCTTGTTGTATTTGCAATAGAGATGCAAGTTCTAAAAATAGAGCCATGAGAATGAGGATATCCGGTCACTGCTCACTCTACAAGCTACTTCATGCTTGATTTTCTAAGCATGTCATTTCCCCAAATTTTTAGTAGGTGCTTTCACAGCACTTTCTAAGAATCCAGAGGGTATCTTATATGGCGAGCATTATTAATTATTCATGCTGTGTTGCTTCATAATTTTTTTAAGAAATTTAAATCATTACATGCTATGGTGAGACGAAACTGCATACAAACAAAATCTCACCTAGCATGCTCTTATCATCACGTGAACAAATTACTTCACTCTCTTTCCTAATTTGCAAATGGGGTTGCAATTTCCCTTCCCATAGAAGAGGTTGAAGAATCAGCAGGAAAAAATGATGAACGCCTATGTGGATTTGAGGATCCTCCATAATGTGATCTACGAGTAGAACATAAAAAATTGATGCCTGTAGCAGAGCAATATCCCATTGAAATTGAGTCGAACGAAGGTCTTTTTCCCTCCTGCATTGTAGTAAATTGTCAATCACCCTAGTTTCCAATGTTGATTATTACTTTAGTGTTTAGTGCTTATGTGAAGGCTTGGTATTTATTTAGAGCATTCAATGCATGACAAAGCATCAAGAAGGCCCAGCGAGAGAGATAGTTGCTAGCGAACCCTTTAATCCGATAGTTAATTTCCTGCATCAAATGTTTTGTTGTCTATAAGTTTTTCCCCCGATTGCACCTTCTACGTAGGTCTTTCCCCTCAAATGAGAGATGCAATGTGTGCTCTGGCATGGGATGGTATGGTGTCCGCATCAAGAACATGCCTAATAAAAGCATCATTTTCCAAACCCTCATCAATTTTAAGTATGCCTTTGAATCTTGCACCAAGGAAGGAGGGAGGTATTCGAAAGCACCCCAAGCCCTCACCAAAGATGGTGTTCCAGGCCGCAGTAAAGTAATGTCTGCCTCCAACAATTTGCCAAGGCAATCACAGAAACCCTACTTTAATCCAACCAAAATTTTTAGCATGAAATTGTTTTTTCAATATCTATCATTTCATGAAAGCTCGGACGTTTCAAAGAACACATGTTTTTGTTTAGGTCCTTTGTCTTTCTACGGACAAAGTTGCAAGGCAAAGTATTCCACTTTAATAAATAAGCTCGATATTAGTTGCTGAAAAAAAGCTTTCCAAAGTATAATTTTAAAGTATGTGAAAACAAATGAAAGACTTCATCGCTCCCTCTAGTTTCATGATGACCACAACCTTTGCATTCCTTACAAATGATCACCCTCCTTCGTGGCTTGTGGCTTTGTTGGGGTGGTGCTTCTACTCGCGTCATGCGTGATTGAAGTATAAGCTTCACGTCCCAAGAAATCAGCAACTAGATTTTGAGCTCGAGGGATATGCTGAATTTTTACCTCTCCGAATTGGTTGCAAAGTTCCAATACTTGTTGATGTCGTGGAACCAAGCCTTTGCTCCGCACCTTCCACCTTCCACTAACTTGTTCACACACTAGTTGAGAATCTCCTTGCACTTCAAGTTGCAATGGTACGTTCTATTTTGCTTACACTTGGAGACAGTAAATGCACTAACGTCCCAAGCATCACAATTTGGACACAGTGTCATGAAAGGCACCTGCAAACTATTTGGCTCTTCTCACACATTCGTGCTCACAAAGTGCATTGTCCTTGATTTTTTAGCAATCTCAAACATTGCATGCCACACTCTAGAAATCACCCCCATAGAGATTTTGAGCCATCCAAATGAGGTCCAATTTAAAAATGCAGCCACCGATGGAAACAATGTAGCTCAAGAGACCGCTCTCACACCTGCAGTAGCAACCAATGTACTTGCTCTCCAAGTGCTTCCAATTAGCACACTCTCCGAGTTTGTTTCATACCGCTTTGCTTTCGAAGGCAAAGCACTTGCGAAATACGGAACATTCAAAGCGAAGGATGTGTCCTACCCTGTGTACATGCGCATCAATTTCACAGACAGTGACTGCTCAGAGACAATCACTTTGCATGTCCCCCCCTCACACATCATGCAGTTCAAAGAAGTCTTCTAGGTGGACGAGTTTTATCGTGTGGAAGGGCCTAAGATAACCAAAAGAGCACCTGGAGAAGGGGGCACATCATCGTTCTCTTTAGATGTTGATGTGATAACAACAATAATTAAGGGCGAGCCTTTCGTCAGTAATATTTTTGTTTGTCCTAGAGAATTTCATTCACCGATACACACCATGGACCGTGAATCAAATAGAGAACTTGAGGGCACATTTCACGTCTGTCATTGACACAATCGCCTTCGTGATTATCAAGGTGGATTTAGATGGCCCTCCAACAAACCAAATCACTATGCTGATGGACCTATTAGATATCAATGCTCCACTCTCATGAACTATGCACGAACCAGCTAACTCTACTTGTAAGCCCCCCATATGAGGAGAAGGCATTTGAGTAGCTGGGTTATCCGGTAGGTCCTGGTTTGGACACCAGATGGGGGCCGTGTGTGGCCTGATGGCTAGACGGCTTCAGATAGAGTTGGCACACTACCAACTAGGCTACATGCAAGTGCCAGAAGGCATCCCATGACTGACCAATAGACGGAGCATTTCCCTGGGCAGCCCACTCTCAGGTTGTGGGGCCCATTTGGAGCCCCAGATGATCCCGGATGGCTCTAGGCCGAACGGACACCATAGGTGAGTTGCTCTATTCTATGCCACGGTTCTAACGTGTGGCCGGTGGCCTATTTCGGGACCGACCTCCAGTCGGCCGTTTTGGGTCGATTGGGTCGATCTCCCAATTGGGTCTAACCGACTACGACTAGTGGCTATAAAAGAGCAAGCCCATGAAGCCCATCATTATCATTGGCTACAGCAACCCTGATTCCTTAGCATCCAGCCTCCATCCTCTATTGTTTCCAGCATGCCATCGAAGCTTCTCACACAGCAGCGCACGGCTGGGATGCAGCGCCATCTATTGTATCAGTTTTACAGTAATCAAATTTTTGATTCTCCATACTATCTTCTTTTCTCTCTTGCATACGAGATCCTGTTATCTGTTGAGCACAGACGTTCTATTGTTTTCTTACATGGTATCAGAGCTTGGGCTCTAGCAAGAAGATTTGGTAGTGTGTTTTTCTGCGAGCAGATTGTGAGAGATGGCCCAGCCCGCAAGACTGTGAATCCCACTATTCGACGAAAGCGAAAAGTTGGACAACACTAACTATCCACTCTGGAAGTTCAAGATGAAGACCATCCTAAGCGCATATGAGATTTGGGATACTGCTACTGGGGTGGACGTGAAGTCGGTTGCGAGACTGAATCCAGCCAATGCAGCACAACAAATAGTACCAACTGCGGATGAGATTCTCGCGTGGACAAGAAGAAATGCAGATGTGATGTGTTCTATTGTCTGCAGTGTAAGTGATTCAGTCATGGCGTTAATTCAACATGTCACCACAGCGGAGGAGGCATGGACGGTCTTGAAAAATCAGATGCGGATTCAGAATCTAGAGACTCAACTCGCGAACAAGAAACTGTCAAAGTCTGAAACGGAAGATAAGTTCATCACCAAGGTGAAGAATCTGCGCGATCAGATGATTGCGATTGGCATCACCATCACCAGCGAGAATCTAGCACGAAGGTGCATATGGATTCTCCCACCAAAGTACGACGGTCTTGTTACAGCGCTGAATACGCAGAACAAAAATCCGCCCCTCAACTTTGAGGATTTCAGCGTGATGCTTCTAGAGGAGATGCGTCAAAAGATGAGGACTGGAGAAGATTCGGCTTTCTCCGCTGGATCAAAGAAAGGTAAGGGTAAGGACTCTAGTAACCCATCTTCTTCTAATGAAAAAAGAGAAAGAAGAAGATCAAGTGCTTCTATTGCAACAACGCAAGGCACAAGCAGAATGAATACCGAAAGAAGATTGCAGATGAGAAGAACAGAGTAAAGAAAGAGTCCAACAGCACACAAGCAGTACCAGTAGAGCTGTTTGTTAGATATCAATGCTCCACTCTCTTGTAACTACACGGGAACCAGCTAACTCTACTTGTAAGCCTCCCATATGAGGAGAAAGCACTTGAGTAGCTCAGTTATCCGGTAGGTCCTGGTTTGGACACCAGATGGGGGCCATGTGTGGCCTGATGGCTGAACGGCTTCAGATAGAGTTGGCACACCGCCAACTAGGCTACATGCAAGATCGACAGTGGTGCATCGTGCCACATGACCAGTCGGAAAGATTGGTATACCTCTCTACATCCAGTAGGGAATGACATCCTGGTAGCAGTCGGCAATGATGCAAAATGTCCAGCAAAATGGAAAAGGTACGATTGCTCTCAAGTCAAATGGAGTTGTAAAACAGTTGTCCGATGTTCTTTATGTGCTAGATATCAAGAGGAACTTGTTGTCCATTCTTGCGATCACGGATTGGGACCTCAAAGTTCACTTCGATAAGAATGGCACACAGATTTTGGATCTTCAAGGGATGATCGTTGGTAAAGGTACACGACGCAACAACATCTACGAACTCTCAGCTTTTAGTGCTCAAGCTGATGTGAGCAACACTAAGCTGTGGCATGAGAGGTTTGGTCATCTAAACCTTAGTTCTTTAAAGGAGATGCATAAAAGTGGAATGATTGCAGACCTACCAGAAATTATAGATTTGCCCGATGTATGTGAAGCTTGCATGATGGGCAAGTAGGATCAGCAGCCCTTTCCTCAAGAGGCTACCAAGGCAAAGGCTCCTCTCGTTCACATGGACCTCTACGAAAAGATGGAGACCGAAGCTTTGGGTGGTTCCTACTACTTCATGACGTTGATCGACGACTACAGTAGAAGGATATGGATATACTTCTTGAAGACTATAGATGAGGCTTTTAGTAAGTTCAAAAAATGGCATGTAATGGTCGAAAAAGAAATGGGGAGGAAGGTGAAGAAGTTGAGATCAGACAAAGGTGGTGAGTTCAAATCAAGTGAATTCAAAAGTTACTACAAACACACAGGATCAAGAGGCAGAAACCCCCGCCACATACATCACAGCAAAATGGAGTAGCAAAGCGCAAGATACGCGTCATCTGCGAAATGGGCAGGAGTATGATGAAAGGGAAATATTTCCCAAAGATTTTCTAGGTTGAAGCATGTAACACGGCAGTTTACATTCTGAATTGTAGCTACATGAAGGCTGTGAACGAGATGACTCCACTGCATGCCTTTTTTGGTAAGAAACCTTCAGCTGCACATTTCAGAGTTTTTGGGTGTGACTATTTTGTGCATGTCCCTAATGCTAACAGGGGCAAATGGGAATCAAAGAGCCGGAAGTGTATTTTCTTGGGCTATAGTGAAGAGGCAAAGGGTTACCATCTCTATAATCCTGTTACCAAGAAGGTAATAGTAAGTCGCGATGTGGTCTTCTCAGAACAACTGCATCAATTGGAGGAGGATGCTTCCCTTCCAGACAACCAGGACCAGGATATCCATCCAGTATAATCACCAACAATAGACCGAACTCCCCCAACGGTGCTTGGGAGGATTCAAGATAAAGAAGAGGAAGAAGAGCCTGCAAAACCACAATGGCAATGGCCATTCCCGAAGTGGGTAAAGTAGCTTCTGGACGGCAGAGAACCTCCAGCCATTGAGGAAGAACCATCCAAACACCGCCAGTCCAAGAGATTAGAGGAGAAAGAAGGGTGCAAGAACACTTGGTCAACTATGCTTTGATGACAGAGGTGATCCGTGCTGAAGAACCCAAGTGTCTTGAAGAGGCATAGGGTGATAATAGTGGATGGAGGCTATGCAGTCAGAGTATGGCTCCATAATGAAGAACAATACTTGGGACCTTGTGGATCGACCACCAAAACACAAGGTAATCAGCATCACGTGGGTGTACAAGACCAAGTACAAGTCCAACGGCCCATTCGATAAGTACAAGGCTCGGCTCATGGCAAAAGGATTCACACAAGTACATGGTTTTGATTATCAGGATACTTTTGCTCCCACAGCTCGACTAACCACAATTCGTAGTGTTTTGGCTTTAGCAGCACAGGAAAGTTGGCTCGTGTTTCAGATGGATGTAAAATCCACCTTTCTGAATGGAGATCTCAAGGAGGAGGTATACGTGGAGCAACCACCAGGTTCTGTGATCCTCGGTTCAAAAGGTAAAGTCTGCAAACTAAAGAAGGCACTTTACGGGCTAAAACAGGCCCCACGAGTGTGGTACCATTGGATTGATGCCTACTTTCCGCACCTACTTTCCGCAAACCGGGTTCAGGAGGAGCCCATCTGATGCAAATTTGTATATCTACAGAGAAGGAGGCAGGTGTATTATTGTGGTCCTTTATGTGGATGACCTTGTCATAATAGGAAACCATGAAGAAAAGATCTCGTAGACAAAGCAGTTGCTAGGAAGAGTGTTTGAAATGACCGATGCATTTCTGTTTGGGGATTGAAGTTTGGCAAGAGCCAAAACAAATTTTCATCTCACAACTAAAGTATGCTGGAGAGATACTGAAGGCATTTGGCATGGCTGAGTGCAAGACAGTTGGCACCCCTATGGAGGTTAACATGAAGCTCTCAAATGAGAATTCATCACCACTAGTGCACGAAGCAAAGTACAAAAGGCTTGTGGGCAGTTTGATTTACTTGTGCAACACATGACCGGACATCACTTTTGCGACTGGTGTACTAAGCAGGTTTTCCAATAAGCCCCGAGAGAGCCATTGGAGGGTAGGGATGCGGGTGCTGAAATACATCAAAGGCACACTTGATTATCATGGCATCACCTATACCAAGAGCAACATCTTGACCGGATTCAATGACTTAGATTGGGCAGGAGACGTGGACAACAGGAGATCAGTGCTAGGTTACTGTTTCTCACTTGGATCTGGAGCTGTGTCATGGGCCAGCAAGAAGCAACCCACAATTGCTCTTTCTTCTACCGAGGCTGAGTACAAATCAGCATGTTTTGCTTCTTGTGAGGCAGTGTGGTTGAGGAGGATTTTAGGGGACATGGGTGTAGTGCAGAACAAGCCTACACAGTTATCATGTGACAATTCAGAGTTGCATCGCCATTGCAAAGAACCCTATGTTCCATGCTCGCACAAAACACATTGAGATTCAATATCACTTTGTACGTGAGCTCATCATGGATGGAGAGGCCAACTTGGTATACTGTCCAACTACAGAGAATGCTGCAGGCATCTTCACGAAGGCTCTTGGAAGAGACTTGCTGGAGAGGCATCTTCATCAACTTAGCATTGGGCCGAAAAAGTAAGTTCACTTGCGGGTGGACATTGAGGGGGGGTATTAGATATCAATGCTCCATTCTCGTGTAACTACGCAGGAACCAGCTAACTCTACTTGTAGGCCCCCCATATGAGGAGAAGGCATTTGAGTAGCTAGGTTATCCGGTAGGACCTGGTTTGGACACCAAATGGGGTCCATGTGTGGCCTGATGGTTAGAAGGCTTCAGATAGTGTTGGCACACTCTCAACTAGGCTACATGCAAGTGCGGGAAGGCATCCCATGACTAACCGCACTGAGGGTAGATGGAGCATTTCCTGGTGCAGCCCACTCTCGGGTTGCGGGGCCCGTTTGGAGCCCTAGATGATCCCGAATGGCTCTGGGCCAAATGATAACCATAGGTTAGTTGTTCTATTCTACGCCACGGTTCTAATGTGTGGTTGGTGGCCTATTTTGGGACTGACCTCCAGTTGGCCGTTTTGGGTTGACTAGGTCGGTCTCCCAATTGGGTCTAACTAACTACGACTGGTGGCTATATAAGAGCAAGCCCGTGAAGCCCATCATTATCACTGGCTACAGCAACCTCGACTCCTTAGCATCCAGCCTCCGTCCTCTACTATTTCTAGCATGCCATTGAAGCTTCTCACATAGGAGCGCACGGCTGGGAGGTAGTGCCATCTATTGTATCAGTTTTATAGTAATCAAATTTTTTATTCTCCATACTATCTACTTTTCTCTCTTGCATACGAGATCCTGTTATCTGTTGAGCACAGACATATTGTTTTCTTACTGCAACAGTGAGCAAAACTCAACCTAACATTTCCTTGGCCTCCTTCCTGCCCCCCCTCCCTCCCCCCCCCATTGCATCTATTTTGATCCCCATGTTTTCCTCGCTAAGCAGCTTTCCTTCATTGCGGATAGACTCCAGACTCTTGCGCACCCAGTGCAGGAATTTTTGGATGAGGGGATCATCACGTACGTATCGAAGAACATATCTTACATGTGTGCTAGGCATGCACTTGGCATTTTTGACTTCACCACTCTTGGTGCAGTGCCCGAAGGGAGCTTGAGAACATCCCTGCATGATGGTGTAGTTGCCACGCACTCGATGTTACTCAAGGAGAGGTCAACGGGAGAGTTCACTGTCAACAGTTCCGGGTTCATCACAAAGTTCAGTGAGAGTGTTTAGAAGCGATGCTTGCTAATTCTCCCAACCCCTTGTGAAGACTCGCTCTCCTTTGTGCAGCGCTTTCAGTTGTTAGGTCACGTACATATTTTGTGCCTCCTCCATGGTTTTTTCACATGTGCATTTGTAGCCATGGCAAAACACTGTACAAATTGCCACACTCCCACACCAACACATCCAATGTAAAAGCTTTTGTATAACAAAAAAACTTATGATGCATTGCCTTCATTGCTCTATAACGTCCACCTCCATGATGTCTCTCTTTTATTGTAAGACATCCCCCCCCCCCAAAGTACAAAATACGCAAAATTTTCCCATCGAGCGCTCACTTCTACTACCCATGAGTAAAATCTTCCCCTATTGCATCCTTTTGCAGAGCAAGTCACAATGAAGAAACACCAACTTGGCAACTTCTTGGCAATCTCTGGGTTGCAACCGAGGCCGCACATTGCCCTGCCTACTTCTTAGCATTAACCCTTTGGTCAATGTGGAATGTTTGGCGCTACATAAGCTATTGAAACTTGAGCCATTACAACCACTACCCCCTGTGCTTTCAATCCTCTAAGGGCCATTTTAGAACTCAAAGAAGCATTGGAAATACTCTAAGCCTATCCTAATGGGGCTTGCAGCTACACTTTCCAAGCTCAACTTCAAAGTGGACGAGGAGTTCTCGAATAGCCACCCATGTAATACAAAGGTGGTGGCTCGTTTGCAAGCTCTGCTCCCCACACTCTCCCACAATATAATAGTTGGCATTCTTAGAGCTGAGACTCTGCATTGTAACAGCAAGTTGACAGTACCTCCTAGTGTATTGTTTCCCCTGCAAAGAACATTTCCTAAAATGGCTTACGCCAATGACTGGGACTGCAACAACTCCAACATTGCAGGGGACATGCACATGTGATCTGCCAGTGCATAGAGGCACTACACAGGGTAAACAATCACTCTTTCTCCATATATTTGTATGACATCATGTTGCTTACCAGCATTCTAGATTTGGGGGAAACAGATGGTGACCTGCACAAAGCCTTTTGATTGACGAATCCGTCACATCTGGCGTGGTCTTGCCATTAACACAAATCAGAAGAAAATGGGCGTACAACACTTGGAAAAAGGAAGACAAGCTTGGACATCCCCGCTAAGGACATAGCGAGGTCATATGAGCAGATGCATGTGGGCAATAGCCATGACCTAAAGGCTACCTGCAATAAGATCTAGAAGCTCAGGGCAGCTAGTTATCAAGCAAGCATAACAACAACAATTGAAGCTACCATACCAAGAAACACAAATTCTTTGCAAGGAAATAACATCCTCTTGCATCCTGCAAAGGAGGCCTAAGCAGACAGCAAAGAAGCTAGAACCAAAACCCAAATAAGAATCAAGAAGGCAAACCGTACGTACCATCGAAAAACAAAAGACACGCCTAGTTTTACATGCACCTGTTGTGACTACCTGACATTCAAAGCGAAACTGAAGTACATGACCCTCGAGATTCTTGTGGAGGGAGCCAACAACGAAACCTCTCCCCCCCTTGTAGGTTTTCCCACAGTAGTCTGCGAGCAGTGCCAAAACTAGCTCAAGAAGAGTAAGACCCCTGCATGCTCGAAGTCAAAGATGCAGATGTCCTCTGCACGAGCCAATACCGCATTGCTCAATAAAGTCAAGGAATGCCTTATTTCAATAAGAATACCATTTGCACAAATCAAGCAACTGACTTATGAGGGGCAGCTTGGCCTGCATGGAATTGTTGTGAATGTGTTCACCGATGTCTACAGGGCCCAGCAAATACTCCCCTGCTTCTTGCCTGATACTGCAATAGTCATGGTAGCAATCAAGCGGCACATGAGGTACACACACAACTACATTAGTGGTTTGGTGTGCCTGACACTGACAATGCATGCACTGCATGAAATGCTAGAAACACCACTTTACTTAGAAAACAATGTCAAAGTAAACCAGATGTGGTTGGAGCATATGCGCATTCTACAGTGCAGGGCCGAAGATTCTGGGACATCAACTCCGGAAACAAAAGATGAGTACGCACCAAATGAGGTTGTAGTAGAAACTCTTGTCTAAGGCATTTACACATCCCAGCAAGTTGTGGACTATGAAAGCAAGCCCATTGTGGTGTTGAGAGTTGTGGTGCCATGAGAACTTGTAGAGCAAGGGTATGAGTAAAGGGAAAGCTGCCACATGGCATGGAGGAGATATCCCACATGTGAGCAAGCAAATGGATGTAAGTACCCTCACCTATAAAAGGGAGGTTCATTTGAAGGAATATCAATCAAGCACTTTGCACTATCTCAAGATTCTCTTTATGAGTCCAAGCTAATCTATCTTGGAACCTAATTGACTTGAGATACATGTCATGAGCACTCTCTTCATCATGTCTCCACACAGGTTTCATCCACCTTAGAGTGTTCTATAGATCCTGAGGCACACATCTTTTGTCATGGTATCAGAGCGTAGGTCTAGTCTCCTAGATTAGTTGTAGGCATCCTAGGTTAGTTTTAGTTTTTAGATTGTAAGAAAATTTCCGTCCATTCCATTCATCTCTATGACATAGAGAGATCTTGTTTCTTTTTTGTGAGTGAGTTGCTCATTCTTCCAAAGAGATAGATAGACTGAAAGATTTGTGAAATAGAGTAACGGATAGATCTAAGTTTGAGACAGCTCACAGAAAGATCAGTTTTTTGAGAGAGAGAGAGGATTGGAGAGTTTATTTTGGCTGCAAGCTCCATCAACGCCTTGCACACGGCCTTCCCTAGCGGCTTCTACGACCATCAACTGAGGTTGGAGTGGCTCAATGACTCTTCCCTGCAGCAAGAAGCCTCGCCAATGAAAGAGGTCCTCTTGCAAGGCTCCACGACAGCTCCAGGTCCCTCTCTACAAGAATCCTTGACCCAGCAGCGCATCCAGCTCCTCGACTCTGTAATGGATGAGCTCCATGCAACTGTGCCCAGCAACTAAGCTCTCCCTACACAACCTTGCTACTCCAGCAGACGCTAACTCCACGGTAGACGCCACGCACAGTGCAACTTCCTCACGGGCAACCTCCAACGTCCGTTGAGCTCTCAGCAGCAACCCGTAAAGCTCTCAGCAACTAGCAACTAAGGCTTTGAGGAATAGCCTGGCTCCCACGACCCGCATGTCCTACTGCAGCGACTCCTAACGGGCTCCTTAAGCTCCAGCCAGGCTCTTTGTATGAACGAGGACCCCAAAGCCAACAGCGTCTTCTTCGACCAGCTTCAACGACCAGTCTACTTACTCTATTAATGTGTCTGCTGCAAAACAGCCGCCTCCACGCTCTCGAGATTCCAAGGAAACAACTCCCAGTGCTGAAACACGTCCAACAACCAAGTCGCTCCACGAAATGCCAGCGCCTTGCAATAAGCGGCTCTCCATCGACAACAGCAACGAGCCTCCACGAACAAGAAGGATCAAACACCTCTAAGCGGCTCCTACGGCTTCAACAAGACAGCTCTCAATGCCATGGCTCCAACCGTTGACGACGAGCCAGCCTCTTGATATGAACAGCTGCTTCACAGCAACTCTAGCTCTGCTATATTGCAGACAAACTCATCGACCTCATCTAAAGAGCGGTCGACAGCAGCTACGTCGCGCCATCGCTCACAGCAGAGTTTGGTTCAAAGGATTCCTTGAAGGTTGCCTTGGATTGACACATGGCAGGATAAGTTTTTACCTTGGTTAAGTGCAGTTAACTTTGGTTAGCCAAGGTTGGTAGATAGGGTTGGATCATGGTTAAGTTAGGCCACCCTGGGTTTGGTCATTGGTCAAGCAACTCACACTAAACCATGGTTAAGTTTAAGTTCAAGGTTAGCTAACTGCCACCTAAGCACACAGCCCCTGCTAAGCACAGTTCATGTGAATCTATGTGCCACATCATCAGGCCCCCTCTTCTTCACAAAAGCTTCAACAAGCCATAACTTCCAATCCAGGAAGAATTTGCACACGCTCCAAAAAGGAAAAGTGATAGTCTTTTCAAGCTCTACACGCTTGTTGAATCAGAATCATTGTATGCAATTAGACACTGCCAATATTGAAAGAAATCAATTGGTAAGACCTTTGCAACAAATGAAAAAGCACTGCATGAATGCAGAAAGCATGCCAAAAGCACAAGTGCATGAGATGACCATAGCCCGAAACATGGCATCCACACACAAAGCATCAAGGCACATGGAAGAACACAGCATCATGCAGGTAGCAACACCAAACAAAGAAGCAAATGAGTCGTCATCAAGCCATGAGCCAAAAGGTGACATCAATGGAATGTATTGAAAAGCAAAAACCTTGCCAACCTTGCCTATCTTTTGTAAATCAAGCCTGATCACCTGAGAGTAGCTATGAAAGCACCCAGGGGAGGTATTGACATGTAAAAACCACACTTGACCACCTTAAGTAGCTATGCATGCACTAAGGGGAAGTGATGGAATGTAACTCACATCTGACCACCTTGCAGTAGCCAAAGGATCATGGCACCAAGGGGAGGTGTTGAGAGTTGTGGTGCCATGAGCACTTGTAGAGCAAAGGTATGAGTAAAGGGAAAGCTGCCACATGGCATGGAGGAGATATCCCACATGTGAGCAAGCAAATGGATGTAAGTACCCTCACCTATAAAAGGGAGGTTCATTTGAAGGAATATCAATCAAGCACTTTGCACTATCTCAAGATTCTCTTTATGAGTCCAAGCTAATCTATCTTGGAACCTAATTGACTTGAGATACATGTCACATGAGCACTCTCTTCATCATGTCTCCACACAGGTTTCATCCACCTTAGAGTGTTCTATAGATCCTGAGGCACACATGTTTTGTCATGTGGTTGCCCCATCGGAGGGTTACTGCCCGCTCGGACTGTTCAAAGACGAGCATTGTGAAGAGCTTGCATTTTTTACTCTCTTTTTTGGGTGCCCAAGAACATACTGCGCATTCGATAGAGAAAGTTACCAGGACAGTCAAGTGCGAACTACACAATGAGGATCGACGATTTGCACTCTCCATTGAGAACATTTTATTCAAGACAATGAAAGTGCTAGTGTGGCAAGTGTTATCCTCTATGTGGGTCTAGCTAAGGAAAGCACAACTGCCGGAAAAAACAATTGCTCGATGATGATGGACACAAACATTGAAAGACTACTGCAATCTAAAATTGGTTTTTGGGACTTCGTCTGCCTTTGAACATTAGTAGATTACAAAAGCAGTGACTCAAAAGAAACCTTTTTGCCATGGTCAGGAAGCTCAAGGCCCTGACATTCTTCATGACGCATTCTGCTACTAAGAAAAACTAGGAGCCGCTAATACTATGCCTGTGTCAATTGAGACAAGCCAGCAATCCTCAAGGAGCAAGCAACATTGACGCCAATGCACAAGAGTTGACTAGGGCAGACCCCATAACAATGGCGTAGTATTATGTGCATCGATTCAGGGCTTTAAAGACTTTGCTCTGACAAGATAAAAGCCTTCTAGGAAAAATTAATGATTTCCTTTTCGTGAGAAAATTTCAAAACAAAGGAAGCCGGCATGACCATGGATTGCTATGGATAGATGACATGCCACTTTTTGGGACGAGTAGTTTGAATTCATCGACATGTGGATCACAATAGAAAGCACCAAGTTGGAAGCCAGCCAATCTAATTTGCGAACACACCGCCACACGAAAACTTGCAAAAAGAAAAAAAGGGATTGCAGGTTCGGATTTCCCAGGCCGCCAATGCGCTCCCAATGTGGCAGACAAAAATCCTAAGACCTTTGTCCGTCGATATGGACATGGGGGCACAAAGCCAATTTTCAAAAGATTAAAAGAACCCTGCCTGAAAAAACAATTGATGCAACAACGATCGATGACTTCCTCCAAGTATTGTCAATAACCGATGAGGATTATGAGCTAGCAATTAGAAGCAGCCTCTATGAAGCAAAAGTCTTGTTGATAAGACACCCCTAGGATGTGTACACAAACAATTTCAATTCGGCATTGACAAAGCTGTGGGGGGCAAACACCGACATCCAATTTGTCATGAACCCACATGGGGCAGCAGCATACTATACATCATACATGACTAAAACCAACAAAGAAACAAATGTTGCAGTGGAGAACGCAATGGAGCAAAGCATTAGGGAAAATGCTCCGACTGATGGTCGTGTTCGTAGGGTGGGGAATGCCATCCTAAACACACAACACATTAGTGCCCAACAAGCTATTTAACTTTGCCTTTCACTTCCCTTAACAACTTCAACAAGAGAGTTTATGTGCATAAACACAAACCCAATCGAGGAGAGAACGGTCCTGCTCAAGCGCTGTGCCCAGTTGGAGTTGCTACAACCCGAGAGCACTGATGTATTCTTTGATGATATTATCACAAAGTACACCAAAAGGTTGCCCTCTTTGCATGCAACATGCCTGGATTCATTTGCTAGAACCTACATGATCACAAAGGGAATTAGCAAACTAAGAAAAAGAGAGAATAATATGATTCAATAATTACAACAAGCACAAAGACCCTGAGAACCATTACAGGGAGTTATGCTTGCTGTATTTACCATTCCAAAATAGAGCACAAACGAGGCACAAACTGGCTCCAACATTTCCAACTTGGAACGACATCTACAAACAACACCAACTGCTTATTGATTTCAACTAATCACTCTTCTAGAAGATAGCCATTGCCCCGACAATGTCAAACTCCAATAGCGAGCAATCCATAGAAAATAATAGCAGTGCCAGGTGGCGAGTACAACTTCAGGGATGACATGGCACAAAACAAGCCAACACAGAACAATGATAGACTCCATTAGTGCAAACAAAAGGCAATTGCCCATAACACATATGCCCAAATGTTGAGAGGAATGAACTCAGAACAGTGAAACAATCTAGATGACATCATGCTATCAAAAAGAATAAACCCGGACGAGCAACAGCACTTGTTGATTTTAGGCAATGCAAGGGTAGGGAAAACATTCATTGTGCTGGCAATAGCAAAAGCTTTGAGGCACCTCTACTCGCACAAATGCACTGATGACGTTAACTTGCCGAGAGTGTTGCAACTAGCTTACACTAGCAAAGTCGCTCAAGCAATAGACAACAACAACATACATGGAACCTTGCACCTACCACTACTAACAACCTCTTACACATGCTTATCGACAAAGAGACTACAGGCACTAGCTACATAATACAATAACGTCAAGGCAATATTATTGGACAAAATATCATTGGTAGGAATCAATACATTCCTCGCAGAGCGGACATGCGAATGAGAGAGATAAACCACAATCACAAGAAACCATTTGGTGGCGTGGATGTCTTATTGTGTGGTGACCTATGCCACGCAAGCCCCATGAAAGACTCATGGATTTTCAATGAGCACACAACAACGACATTGATGCTGGGATCTTTTTGGAGAAACAACATAAAATACTACAAGCTACATGAGCCAATGCGACAAGAAAACAAAGACCTCTTGGAAGTCCTCAACAAAATAAGATCCGAAACACAGACAATCGAGGACATCCACAACTTGAATGCAAAGCACTACAAAGACCCTCCTAATAAAACCAACATCCCGCACCTGTTTTACACAAACAGCGCCAAGGACAAACACAACAAGACTGTGTTCAATAGCACAGAAGGTACACCACACATCCTCCTTGCAAGCGATTACATTCAAATTTCATGTAGGAAAAAAATAACGATCCCCGACAACCCAAGAAAAACCACAGGGCTACACAGAGAGCTACATGTGAAACCTGGGATGATAGTTGAGATATGTTTGGGAAACCTTGACATTGGTGACGGGATTGTGAATGGTGCCAATGGCATTTTCAAAGGTGCAGACATCTCCAAAAGACCATCTATTGTATGGATCGAACTAAACGATAGAAGAGCAGGGGAACATGCACACTTCAAGCCCCTATAGATCTCAAGCATGTGCACAATATTCAAATATTTTTAGAAAGAGAAACATCATCCTTATAGATGATATTCCATTCAAGGTGTCCCTCAGTGATCCAAGAAATTTCTTTTCCCGAATCCATTCAAAGGTGCAATTGTAGATGATGAGCTCATGACAAGGCTTTTACCCTATCTATTGAAATTGAAAAAAAATTGTGATGTTAGGAACATCATCGAGTCAACAGGATATGGGCAACAACCTATGATACTAGGCCATCCATTTTGCAAACACTCTAAACATGTCATAAGGATGCAGCCAAATAGAACAAGTACTGAAAGTTCATCAAAACCAGACTCCGAACACTCAACTACACAAAGTAGTCCAAACACCACAAGGCAATGCCAAAAAAAACACCATCAAGGAGCATGTTGAGGATCCCAAGAGCCAAGAGGGCTATACATAAGAAGTCCAATGAAGAGCACTGAAGTACCCATAGTAGAGCAACAAAGGAATGACAAACTCCATCCACCAATACAATTGACAAAAGATATACAATAGGATTATATCAAGGATCCCAAGCCCTAAGATCGTTGTACACAAGAATTCAAACAAAGAGCATTACAAAGCAAGAAAGGAATCAGAAACTTGATCCACTAGTATAATTGAGACGAGCGCAAATCAAGGATGTTAGTTTCGTTAACAAGTGAAACTTTTATATTGGCATCAAAAGTTTGAATTCCCTAATAAAAATAAAAGTTTGAAACATTTGCCATGATTTGAAACTTTCATATGAAAAAATTAAACGTTTCACCAGGTTCTAAAGGTTTTACTTTAAGATTCAAAAGAAGATATATAAAATCATACTATGTTCTATCATTATTGTGAAACTTAAAAAACTAAATACAAGCTTCATCAAGATTTTATATTAATATATAAATATAGCTTCTATTAAAACACCCATTTTGCACTAGAATATTGAGAGAAATGAGACCTCTTCAGCAAATGAGCATGACATGGAAGCTATACTTAGAGTATTAGAACTTGGTTATAATAGATCATACGCAACTAGACATACAGCTAAGAGATATTTACAGCCATTAGAAGCCTAGAGACAAGGATTTAGCTCTTGAAGTATGGTCTGTTGTATGGATGTCAATGTCTTCTAGACAAAAAAGAGAAGAGGGTCATTGTTTGCTTAGGTGTAGCCATGTTTGGTGAGGTTAAGGGAATTTTCTCTATATAGGTATCTTGCATGACCCATAACTTACGCATTGCTCAACGGAATTTGGCAAACTTTGTCTTCAAGGTGTAGTACACATTCAAAACTTGAACATGAGACCAAAAAGTTATAGAATAAGTATCTAGAACAAGACCTTTAAAGCATTACAAGTGCAATGTTACATGTGAATCATGCATCTTGAAGACTATAGGATATAGCAATTTACTCAAAACATCAAAATTTTATTATGTACATATATGCAACTAAGTAATCACCCAAAAGTAGACTAAGTGATCTCTCCTCAAACCAATGACAGACATAAATGAGAACATTAGGCATGGGTTAACGGGCCTCCAATGTTGTGCTAAAGTGACGCACACCCATTTGAGGGCACGCTTCATAACGTTTTTTTGATTTATTGAAAACCAAAATGAATTGAAAATTTGGAATCCAAACTAGTGGTACTATTGCATGGCAGTCTTAAAACATTAATAGTTGATTATATTGGTATCTAGATTCACCTAAAAATAGAAGAAGTTGAAAATGTGCAATTTGTGCATGTGCAACGATCTTATTATAAACCCAACACTATTTACAGTTTTGAATTGTTTCTTTTTCCATGCACTTGCTTGCTATATGGCTCATAAGCATTCCAAAGGTCATTGCATTTCATAATACATGGCATCACACTCAATAGCATGTCCTTTGGCCTTTTTTTTTTTTGAAGAATTTTAGGCCACATGGCACTTGTTTGGGATATCAAATTCTATTGATGTGTATCGCTGGAAGGGGGAAACCTGGCGCCGGCTGAATATTAAGTACTTGCGACCTTTTCCCACCCTGCAAACGTCCCGCATGCACCTTGATGTGACCTTGCGTAGACTTTGGTTTGGCATTGTCTTCTTTCGTTTAAGTTGTCTTATATTCTTTACTCGCCTCAAAAGCTATAGCTTATCTGGGTCTATTCTGGACTGATTGTGGCCATGGAATCAATGACAACATGCAACTCACCATGGCTTGCAAGAGAAGCAGACGGAGGCTGTGAGATAGGAAAGTTGAAATGTGGCACAAGGAACAGATTGTGGGTCGAGAAAAGCAATGGCACGGTATAAAACTGCAACGAAAGTCACTTTTGCAACATTTATAAAGGGAGAAACAATGAGAAGAAAGAAGACTCCTTGCAAAGCAGCAATAAGAAGCAGTTTGCAGATGGACCCATTCGATCATTGCCATCGGAACAAAGAACATGATCTGTGTGTCACAATTAGTGGAAGCATTTAAGGCAGCAATATCAGGCCATTCAGGTGAATACCAGTCTCAAGTCTTCACAAGCTTTAGCCCTGCACCCTAAAGTTCATAGAGTAATAACCCTGCCAACACCTTGGGAGATGCACACCCAAGAGGCAATGCTCTCTAACATAACAAATGGCCTACAAAAAGTTAAAGGAGTGCATAGCTTAAATCAACTAGCTAGAAAGAGGGCAACATTAGCTATGTTGGTGTCCCTTGAAAAAAAGGAGAAACGGCTTAGCTGCAAAATGTTGAAAATTCTGTCAATCAGAAGGACCAATGTGGCTCCAACGGTTGAACGTAGAGTAGAAGCAATGCACAATAATCCCGATTGGAGAAGTCTATGGGCTTCAATAAAATGCAACAAGAGGAGAGACAAGTGTGAAAGTCATTGCTAGAGTGACAACGTTTTGGCATGAAAATACAAGAGTTTCTCCAAATGGAAAGGACATCTATAAAAAGCAACTAGGATGCAAGGTGTTTGATGAGCACATCATACACATGCTTGATACAACACAGGTCAGTGGTGCCTAAACCAGCACGATGGTTATTTGTGATTGAGCTTTGGGATAGTTTACTTGTTTCATTTCTTAAACCAGGCTTGGACTAAATGTGATTGTCCTTGAAACTAGCCCGGTGGTTGGAACATGGTGCCATGTGCACATAATTAGAGGAAAAGGTATGATCTAAGGTATGATGTTAGTGTGAATTAAAGTACCCACCCAAGGATTTGGACTACATAAGATGATGTGGAGCAAGGGCTACCACTAGGAGAGATGTGGATAAGAGGATACTACATGGGTTGACTATGGTTTGATCCCCCTTGATCTTGTTGCTAATTTTTCATTCCACTATGAGACCACAATCCGCATTTTCACATGGTATCAAAGCTTAGGTCTGGCTCTCCTAGCCTAGTTTCAACTCCTTATTAGCAAATGCTTGTATTTAAGGAGATTGTGTTAGACTATGGTTTGTTGAATTTTTCATGTTATATCCATGTGTGTGAATGAGAACACTTCATTGAGAGAGGTCGACTCTTCATAAGTCTAATGTTCATATTTGTAAGGTTTGTAAGGTCTTGTCTAAGAGTATCAAGTTGGTTGTAAGAGAGAAAAGGTCCTTATTTTTTGCCATTTTTTGGTTTCCTCTAGAGGCTTAAGTAGAGTGAGGCCATCGCAATGGTTGGCTAAGGCCTATTTAGTAGCCATCAAGGTGGCTACCAAGGGTACATGATTAATTAGTGGCTCAAATCGGTGACTAAACCATCCAATAGTATTATAACATTGTAGCAAATATCAAAGGATTGAATTGATCTTATATGCTAAGCGTAAGTCATTTTTACAAAAAAGATTTGATAGCTTGAATTTTGATTAGTTGAATGCGGCTCATGATTATTTGGCTTGCATTCAATTAAGGAGAGTATAGTTAATTACCAACCACCACGATGGCCCATTATGCTAGGCATGGCGGTTCCTTCATGATTATTTGGATAGGCTGCATGTGACTATTTGTGGCTCAAATTTTGATTCATTGAGTTTGGAATTGATTCTTTGGATGGCACCACCAAGCTGTCTTGTATGCCCATAGTAACTCCTCCTTTCATTGGGGGTCCTCTTCATCCTATTCTCAATGCTCTATACATAGTCGAGCCTCCTCCATGTCCTACCAAAACAAAACTACATCATGAGCTTGACAACTACCTTAAAGGAATAAGAAAAATGATAGACATGGAAATGATATTCATCGTATCTACTACCTCCATATCAAACAGCTAGCTACAAAGCACGTCCTCCTTGTAGCTATTTTCCTCCCTTGTCTCTGGGTCTTTTTCTGCATGGAGGTTATCTAAAGCTATCCTTAGATAGAACATGAGCATTGCCTGGGTATACCATAGATTTGCAGTAGGCGGATTGGTCTATAGAGTTTCAGTGCTAGATTTCAAAATGGGCTCTTAGTTGTGTTTGCACTGCACTTAAATAGGGAGAGAGTTCATTGAGCCCAGCCTTATCATTCTTCTTTCATACGACCTAACATGTCCACCTCTCATTAGTTGGCTGAGGTTGGTAGTCTTCTCTATCAACGTGTTGGAACTCTAGCAAAGATATGAAAAGATAATGTGCGAGCATTGACTTTCATACATGGAAGTTATAGAAAGAATCACAAATACATGGGGTGATGTCACAAGAATCTATGTGGACTCCAAAACGAATGAATTGTAAATGAATCTCAAATCCTAAATGAATGACTTGTAAGACATTCATATTCATATTGTAATCATAGAAGAAAACCACCGCACTGGTGGCATTTAATATCCTAGTGTGCAAGAGAGTTCATTGAGCCCATCATTCTCATTCTTCTTTCATATGAAACCTTACTATGTCCACCTCTCATCATTCGGTTGAGGTGGGTAATCTTCTCTGTCAATGTGTTGGAACTCTAGCAAAGATATGCAAAGATCAACTCAGTTTAATCGAAATCTTTTGTCTCACATTATCCTCCTTGGCCTATCAAATGACACTATCTAGTCACATAAATGAGAAAACATCACTTCAATAACTTTGGAAATATTTTAATATTGCACATATATACATATGCATATATTATTATATGTAAATATATATATCTTAACAGAGCTGCACTTACATTGAGAAATATGAGATCCCATAACTAATCCACAAATACAATGTCTTTAAATGAATGAATTGTATGCCATTAATCTTGTAATAATGATAATAGAAGTAAACCACCACACTGGTGGCAATTAATATCCTAGTATGCAACTAACCAGTGCTCTAGTGACCAACCACCGCAATGGTGGTAGTTAAGTTAATATCCTAGTAATAATGGAAACGAACCTGCGCTAGTGGCAGTTAATATCCTAATGTGCAATCACCACCACACTGGTGGTAGTTAAATTAATATCTTAGTAATAATAGAAGAAAATAGATACATTGCCTAAGTAAACTTTGGAGAATATTTATATTTCAATAG
The DNA here is from genome assembly GCF_047967505.1 of Dipteris shenzhenensis. Lineage (NCBI taxonomy): Eukaryota > Viridiplantae > Streptophyta > Polypodiopsida > Gleicheniales > Dipteridaceae > Dipteris > Dipteris shenzhenensis. The sequence continues at coordinate 7,019,820 of NC_141628.1, read as the reverse complement.
ATTGCATACAAATTATACAGATTACATCTCTAAGACTCCTTTCCTTCAGGGGGTTGGTTCCATATTTCTTTGATCAAGTAGCCTTTAATTTAGCTCCTTGATTACAGGCTCGGGCCTCCTTGCTCATTTCCTAAAGGGGGCCGGTTTCTCCCTTCAGGGTATGGTTCCACATTGCTTTGATCAGCTCTCCTTTTTTAGCTCCCTCCTAGCTTGGGCTAGTTCCTCCCTTCAGGGGTCTGGACCCTCCCTTCATGTTGCTTCCTCTTTCCTTGCTTTGAGCTCCCTGGTTGCATGCATAACTCTTCTTGCTCCTTTAATGAAGGAGGCTAGTTCCTCCTTTAAAGATCTTTCTTGACCCTTTAATGAAGGGGACTAGTTCCTCCCTTCAGACTCCTTTTCTTTTCAGTCAAGCGCGATGAGCTTGGGCTTCTTTAATTCCAGTTCCATGTCTTTTGCAATTTTTTCCCAAATGGCAAATTGAGCTGCAACATCTACTTTCTTGTCATAGATAGTTGTAGCAGGCAGGCACATTTGATCTGTCCATGACCTAGGCATGAAGAAGTTGCTTCTTGATTCCTTCCTCCCTCATCCCAAGCCTGTGGATGTTCTCCTTCATCGCCTCCACTCTTTGCTCACTCCATGCAATAGCTTCATCTGATTCCCTAAGCATCTCTTAAAGCTGCTTAAATTTCTATCATAATCTTGTTGCAAGGTCCTAATCTTTGAACTTTCAAAAGTGTTTTTAGATAACAACCCCCACTGTGGTTGCTGCAACCTGCTCCATCGTGGCTTCTCTCTACATCCTTCCTAGCCTGGAGAGCTACCTCATTGTCTTCTCCACCGTGACTGCTCTCTGTCTCATTCTTCCTATCCTTGAATGTCTCTTGCAACTCGTGCATCATTGCTCTGGTTTTTGCATTCTCCCTTTTCAGTTCCTCCATCATCTGGTATTTTTCAATGTTCAATGCATTTTGCATGTTGCAGAGCCGTTTATAAAGACCATCGTTTTTGGCTCTCTAATCTTCAAGGTGCTATTGCATCGCTGCTGCTAGCTCCTTCTCCATGATGTCCCCATCGGTTCTAACATCTTCAAGCCTATCATGGAGCTCCTTGATGTGCTTCTCTGTTTGTTCTCTTATTGAGTTTCCACGTCGACCATTTTTGGAGTGGCCTCAGCTCGCTTTTGTGCCGACAAGGCCCTCACTTCTGCCTCCTCTACCTTGGCTTATGCACCATCCCTAAGAATTTTCTCAAGTTACACTGCCTTTGCTACAGTGGTGGCTTTCTCTTGTAGAAAAGTCACCTTTTGAGACATCTTCTTATCTTATTGCTCAAAAATCCCTTTGAGGGTAGATGTCATCAGGTATATTGCAACCTAGCAGATGGAGATGGCAATTTGGATTTGCCATCTACATAATTCTTCAAGTTGGTTATCACACTTTTGGAGATCGCCCTTGAGAAAGAGACATCACATCCTTTCAGTTGCTCTATTCCTGCTTGAGCCTACTAGAACTTCATAGTTCCTCTCATGTCAGAAAAGAAGTGCATTGTGTTCTTAAGCACATCTTGGAGGTCTATTAGCAAGCTAGAAAGCTTGACTCCACCATCTTTACTAATCCGACCGTTGGGGTATACATCTAGAATATCTTGTCTCTTCCACTACTTCTTGAAGAAGTGTTCTTGCAAATTGCCTCCAAGAATGCCTAGCGCATTTTCAATCACACTTTCAATGATGGTAATCTTATGATCTTGACAAACTATTTGTCCCTCCTTCACGTTTATCGCCTGTACCAACCTGGTGAAGTTGCTGATAAGAGCATCCAAATTGCAATTTTGAAGAGCAAGTGAGCAGCTCCCAGATGTCTCGATCTCAAGATCACGAGAGGAGATGCTCTCGCAATGTGCTACAGAGAGGGGGAGGAAAGATTGTGTGAGGGGTTGTCGAACGGTGCAAGGGGGGAGGAAAGATTATGTGAGGAGATTTCAAACTGTGCAAACACATTTTGGAGCTTAGTGTGTCTAGAGGGATCCATTATGAGAGGGGATAGAAGTTGCAGGAAGAGTGCAAGGGAGAAGAAATGGTCAAGAGGGATATACTATACGAAATAGTTATTAGAGCTATATATTGTGATTATCAAGTGGTGGAAATCATCCATCCTTTCAGTTTTACAAGAGGCATTATGATCCGAACGTAATCAAGCATATGCTGCTCAACATACTCCTTCAATGCCCATACACATCAAGAGGAAAATCATATCTGTTCTGATGTCTCTCCAAAGAGGATACTTCATGTTTGAGATGGTTCCACTTTTATTGTTGATTCTGGTGCTACTGGTAATATGACATATGATCAATCTCAAAGGCTACATAACTATTATGCTTTTCCTCACAAGAACTTAGTTTTTCTTGCTCATGACACTACTTGTCAAGTCATGGGTATTGGTGATTTATATCTTCGCACTCTTTCTTCAACAAGAGTCTTGTGAGGTGTTCTCCATGTTCCAGATCACTAGAGAAATATTCTTTCGGTTGCACAACTTGTTGATCTCGGTCTCTTTATTGGCTTTGACCACACACAGTGTCAGATTGAAAAAGATGGACATACTATAGCAGTTGCTCCTCGGCATGGTAACCTCTTTGAACTTTCCTAAGATGATGATATTGCCAATGTGGTTACAGGCCCTAGTGATCTGGATGTCCTCACATGGGACTCTGTGAATATTGTGCTCTTGGGTGGACCTTTTCATTGATCTAGGTCTTTCTATAGGTATTTCATCACTTTCATTGATGATTTTTCAAGATATATAATTGTATTTCTCTTGTGACATAAGTCAGAGGCCTTATCAATATTCAAGCAATATAAAACTACAGAACTTCATACTGGTTTTCGTATCAAGACCCTTCGTAGTGACGACAGTGGAGAATATATTTCTAATCTTTTTTATGATTATTGCATTGAGTGTGGTATTCATCATGAATATTCTGTTCCATACTATCCTGAACAAAATGGTGTTGCAGAGCGTAAGAATCGCACTTCTTTTGATGCTAAGCCATGTATGCTCGAGCCTTCATTTTGGATTATCTTGGAGCTTTTGGCCAGAAGCATTCTGACAACCATCTTTGTGCAAAAGCATCTTCCAGTAAGATACCAATCATAGCTTGCACAGGTCAGACTCCTTTTGTATCACATTTTTAAGCTTTTGGTTGCATTGCTTATATTCATGTACCAAAAGGGACACGGAAAAAGCTAGATCCTCCTAGCTTGAAGCTCATATTCATCAAATATTCTCCTAATTTTAAAGGTTATAAATTCTATGATCCCTCTTCTAAGAAGGTGATAAAGTTATGATGCCATATTCATTAATGGGGGGGACATGGTCTACCAAGGATGCTAAGGATACTGAGTCCTTGATTACTGGCTTTCCTTTTCTATTTGATAATGATTCTACTTCTGATGTAATTACTGCTCCTTCATCTAATGCCATCACTACTATTCCATCTGCACAACAATGTGTTGGAAATCTTGATTTGCATCCTGCACACACACATGATTCTGATGATAGTGTTGATATTTATGTTGAGATGCCTATTGATTTTGAACATGGTTCTCCTCATGATTGTGTTGATGACTTATAATCTTTTGGCCTTCAAGTCTCTCAGCGATCTTTTGGCTCGATGTAATCTTTTGGTCCCTAAGGCTATCACCAATTGCTGAGTTTTAACAAATGTTATCTTTTTTGTTCAATTTGAGGCTCTCAATATAAACTGTCATTAATTTTTATATAAACCACGCAGCAATGGCTGAGTAGTTATGGTCGCTAGATGTAATCTTTTGGCCTCTAAGGCTCTCAGCAATTGCTGAGTTTTTATAAATGTAAGATCTTCTATTCAATTTTTGCTCTTAGTATAAAGTGTTTTTAATTTTTATATAACCTTATTGGATGTAGCTATAATCTCTTTTGCTAAATTTTTACTCAATGAATTGTAGATGATTATCTGGATGGCACCACTGGGTCTCCAGTCACCGCAGTGGCTCAGAATACTTCTACCCTCATTTAGGATTTATTGCAACATGGACTAAAATACCAATAGAGTAGGACTACATTTTCCTTGGTTTAGGACCAAAATGGCGCTAAAATAGGTCCAACAACCCAGCACGATGGTTTCATGGAGATACATATAGAAGAATATAGTTAAACTTTAAAAAAATTCAATTGATAATATAGCCCTTGAGGGGTCCCCTCTAAGCGCAAGGGCCATATCGAAATGCATTATATAATAAACAAGATGCCATTGGACAGATATGGCATGTCAATATGGCCCTTGCCCCTAAAGGGGACCCTCAAGGGCCATATCATCAATTGCAATTTCCTTGGTTGCACTAATATATAACTCCAAGAACCATCGCATTGGTTGTCATAGTCCTCCTTTTGTTTGCCAACATGGTGGTCATCATAGATCTCCTTCTAAAATAAGTAAAAATAGGTAACTTCATAACTCCAAGAACCAACGCGGTGGTCACTCCGAGCCAACCTTGTATTTTCCTCATGTGCATGGGCACGCTGCTTGGTGACAAGTGGCAAAGGTCAAAATGATAGATTGTGTCTCATTATTACACCAAGAACCAACTTGGTGGTCTCTTTAAGCCAACCTTAAATTTCCATGATCTACATGGGCGCATTGCCTGGTGACAGGTGGCAAAGCTACACGATAAAAGATTGCACGATTACAGGTAGTTAGGTCAAAAACTGTGCTGCACGAAGCAGTGCAGAGATGCACAATGTAGTGTAGAGTTGTCATGTGTCGAGCTCTATGGTGTTCAGAATAAATATGTGTCTCATTATATTATGTTGGTACGGCATCATGACATTAAAATATTTTCAACGAGAGCGCAGGTCCGCGTAAAAACTCAACATCTCACCCAAGAGGGTGTCACGTCGCGGCCCCAAAATGGCCCTAAGAATGGCTACAGTGAAGCAAACATTGACCCAAGAGGCATTTGCATGTATTTGTAGAGACATTGTTGTCAATGAAATAATCTATTGTCCAAACAAATTTATATTTATGCGTAATGAAATTTAGACATTTGAATCTCTTTCCTTGAAAAGATCATATGGAATGTTGGTCTTGATGATAGAGTGCATGAGTGTGCATGCACATTGTCTCTTAATATAGTGGTTGAGGTCCAAATTATCATTTAAAAGCCCTTAAATGAAGAATTATGTCATATAAAAACTCCCAAATATTCAATCAAGTAGTCTCCGAAAGAATAGATCAACGCAAAAACTTATCAAAAACTTGACTGTGCCAGCTTGCTGACAAATGTATTCCCATCAAGAGCTGCGCTACTGAACCTTCCCACCATAGATGAAGAAATCTATGTATAAAAGCAACTAAATTATGGATTTTATTGTATAAAAATTTGTGATTTTCAATAAAAGTGGGACTTGGAATTGTCACAAAATTTTGAAACAATCTTTATTGCTCATATGCAAGTTAAGGGTTGTGGACTTTCTCTTTAAAAGGGATAGTACTTATAAGTGGCTTTATCAGTGTCATACCTTGCAGTTCTATGCTTTCTGTGCTAGCAATAATTCTTTAATACCTTTCAAGGTGATTGCCCTTATATATGAATGTGAGGTTATGTTTAAAACATCTCATGTAATGAATGTAAATGTTAAGATGTTATTCAAAGCCTTTTCATTTCAGTTATGATTTCTCTACAAATTATGTACATGACATTGCATTCAGCTTACGTTTTTCATGTTTGAGATCAAGCATTACATTGCATTGTTATTATTGGGTTTTATGCAAAGTCTTTACCTACCATTGCATTCAACTTATGCTTTTTATGTTTAAGACAGAACATTGACATTGCATTGGTTCGAGAACATTGCATTTGCATCATATGTTTCTTAATGCTAAGTCATTACATGAAAATCTTAAGTTAATATAAGCAACATTGAACATGGTTTTTAAGTTAAGCAAAGAACAAGACATTGTATCCTAGTTATGCTTTCCTTGCAAACTATATACATAACATTGCATTCAGCTTGTGTTCTTTATGCTTGAGAAAGAACATTACATTGCATTCTCTTACTTGTTTTTTAGGCTAAGTCTTTTTATACCATTGCATTTAGCTTATGCTTTTTATTTTTAAGAAAGAACATGAGATTGCATTTCAGTTATGTTTTGAATGCTATGTCTTTACGTAACATTGCATCTTATCTTATGCTTTTTATGTTCAACAAAGCATGCAACATTGGATTTATGTGACTGTAATGTATATGAGTGCAATGATCATATATATTTGGACATCTTATGGAATATATCTGAGTGCAATCTTATGTTGGTGATCTTCTACAATGTAGCTGTTAAGCTTTGCTCATATAGCTCATTGAAAATGTTTATTGCCATGAGAATGCATGGAGCCAGGTCAATGCTTGGAGCCATTGAGCAAGCAATATTAGTCTAAAGGCCTTATGACATGGTGCGAGTTTTGTGAGAAATGGGAACTTTAACATGTGGTCCCCCACCTTTTTCCCCATTTTCCCCCAAAAAAACCAAGGAGCTCTTGAGCTCAGGGGATTTGTGGGAAAAAGGAATTAGTGAAGCTACTAGAGGTTTCCACCAAACAATATGATATTCATTATGGGGAATTGACTTTTCATTTTTCCCTTTCCCACATGTCATAAGGGCTTAAGGATCCATTTGCAACTAATTGAATTCTATTTCGGTTTGGTGGTACTAGGGACCATGTGCGATTTTCCGCTCTGCGGGTAATAAGGACTGAATTTTTCAGAAACTGCGCTGCCTTATTGTTGCGACAACGTCATGGGAGCGTGAACGTTCTCGAGGATACGAGCGCATCCTGATGGCGAGGCGCCGGTCAGAACTCGTTGTGATTACGTTCTCGAGGACGTTAATGTTGGAGGTCAATCAAACCCGTCTTTCCAGTTGCATGATACGAGCGCGTCCTGATGTCGAGGCGCGGTTCAGAACTCGTTGTGATTACGTAATTGTGCAATGTGATGTCGAAGCCCGGGTCAGAACTCGTTGTGATTACGTAATTGTGGCATGTGTGATTCTGGAAGCGCATTGAAATTGGACACAAGGAACTTTCCGTGGGAAATGCTGGGAAATTATCCAAACGGCCCAACACGGGCCACCGCACCCTATTTAACGTCTTCCCGCTGCCTGCTTCAATCCACAACGCCTCTGGAGTCTGCCTCAACTCCTCTTTATATTCTTATTTGCCTCAACTGCTCAACGATCTCGTCCACGCCCCTCAGCATCCTCTTTAACCCCTTCCCGCTGGCTGTTTCAATCCACATAACGCCTCTGCATTTCCTTCCTCTCATCTGTTGATTCCTCAATTCCTCTGATATTCGTTTTCTTCGTTTTTGCCTCAAACCTCCTTCATGGAGTACGCCTCCCTTATATTTACCCCCCGCCTCGCTCCCCCTTCTTCCCCTTCTGGATTCGCCCACTCTGAGTTCGAGGACTGCTTTCAAAGCTTGTGGCATTACGACTCCGTTCTCTCGCCTCCGAGTGCCCATAACATGACGCCATCGCAAAAGAGGCATGCGTGCTCTCATCTACACGAAACTGACTGTCTTCCTTTTTCCCCCTATACGGCCGATTCCGGGCACCACTTGCTTCCCTTGTTTCGACTGATCGACGAAAACAAGGACGGGAAAGTAACCTTGG